>NC_134481.1:2692773-2743746 GCF_964194025.1 Convolutriloba macropyga
AACTTGCATCATGTAAAACAAAGAGTCAACCAAGTACTCCTTTCTATTCAAACTAAGATAGCACAAAAGATACTGAACTTTATCTTCCAGGGACATGTTGAAACATTACAAGTATCAAACACTGACAAATTAATCTCTTCTTTGTTACCACCGTCAGAAAGGATGGCCCGTAAAAACCGTTTTTAGATTTAGAAAAATTTATTAAACCATTCAGAAAGATCAAAACCAGATGTGGAACGTCTAAGAAAAAATCGACAGCATTAGCTCAACCCTAACGTCCAACTATCCCAAAGTGGCTGGGTCTTCAAAAGTTGACTTACAATTACTGACAAGTTAAACCTCATAAGGCAACTAGTAGGCAACTTTGACATCATTGGTTGCAAAGCTACAGTACTTATCTTCTCATAACAAGCTTTTACAGTCTAGCTAAAATGCCTGCAATAACTCCAGACTATTTTTGATCTTTTATAATGCATACTTTCCGGAAGTCCATGCTTTATTGGTTTAATGCTGATATTGACCAGGGGGTACCAACAATGATTGCATTAGCGGGTTAGACCAGATACTTTGCAAATATGATAAAGAGGTGTCAGGACAATATACCGAATACCGTAATACCCAATTCCAAAATATAAAAATTGCCAAAAAACCCAATGACAAACTACCCAATGTACCAAAATACCCAATGCCAAAATACTCCTGCCAAAATTCCCAGTTCCATTACACCCAAAACCAAACTACCTTATTAATAATTCAATAGTTCGTTTATTGAAATTAGCGAACTTTACCTTAATTAAAGTACCAGTCTACAATGAAGTACAAATTAACTAATTGGACGCAAATTAAGTAAACAAGTTGCAAAATTATCACAGAAATTGAATTGTTCTAAATAATTTGACGCGTCATTTTACTCTTTAAACTCGGCCAAGAACAGACGCTAAACAGGAGCGAAATTACTTGGGGTACGTCCCAGCACAACTGATTAACTTTAATCCTTGATTGACATGAGTTTCAAAAGAAGTTAGAAACAGAGACCACTAAGTATTGACAAAGCTTAGAATGAAGCTCCTATAAATGTAAAGTTACGGAAATTACCACTGGAAAACATTTACTATCAAAGAAAAACGATAATAGTCATGAAATTGTTCCTGGACAAGAACAAGCAAAACAGATTTTTGGTCAAATGAAGAAGACCGCAGGAAAGGAACAGAATCCAGTCAATAATATGATAATTGCCAGCAGCATGCTACCAATTGAATCCGATGTTGCAACTCAGCTGTCTTTACCAACCAGAATTTCAATAATCGAACGCTAAACCGCCAAACACGAGCCGCCATTTACATTCAGACATTTCGAAGTGCCCGCCAAACTTAAAGAATTCTGCTTTTATGACACAGGAACAACTGACAACGAGGAATTGTTGATTTTTGGAACACAAGAAAATCTAGAGTCGCTGAAAACCTACAATGCGCTTTGGCTCTGTGACGGAAATTTCAAAATATCTCCCGGCCAATCTTACCAGTTTTACACAATTCATTTTCAGATTGGAGGATTTTTTCCACCTTGTATTTATGCTCTATTTAGCAACAGAAAATGAAACTCGTATCGGAAGCTCCTTGTTTGCTTGAATCAACTTACTGTGGAGTTAAGCCGGAAAAAGTTCTCCCGGATTTTAAAAGGGCAGCAATCAAAATCTTTTCAGAAAATTATTCAGCAAGTGAGATAAAAGGCTGCATTTTTCAACTGTGAAAGTTTTAACAGGAAGATATGCGAACTTGGCCTAGAAAAATTTTTTGAAAACAACCTCCGAATGAGCATTGACGTTGCGAATCATTCCTGCACTCAATTGCGTCCCTGAACCAATGGTATTGACCTCTTTCGATCTTGTAATTGAGGAAACACAAGATTTACGTTTGTATTCATTACGTTTGAAATTATTTGTAATCGGTTACGTTTTTCTGTGCGAACATTCTAAAAGTTGACGTTATTTTGTCTCGCTTTTTTTGTGTGCACAATTAGGCTTTACCAGTTCGGCTTGGAACATAAAACGAGAATTCTTTATCAAAGATAGCATCAAAGTGATTATTGTTATTATTACAATTGGGTATGTTGGCATTGGGTATTTTGGCTTTGGGTATACTAGCATTGTGTATTTTGGCATTGGGTAGAATGGTATTGGGTATAATGGCATTGGGTACATTGTCATGTAACCGATAAGGAAATTTTTTCTTTTCATTTGAAAAAGTGCGAATAGGTGAAAAATCTACGACGATTTGAATCGGTTTTGAATATCCGAATCGGGGATTAAGCTAGAAGAAAGTGAAACAAAGGCGATTGCCCGTTTGTGCCCCCCAGTACATTATGCCCCCCCAGTTACAGAGCACGTGTCCTTACACGGTAAATCATTATTTAAAAATATGGCACGCGCGTCAGGGGGATGCAAAAAATATGCACCCACTAAGCCACTAAGCTGGGGGGGGGGGGGGCAAAAACGGAAGAGGTCCAAACTTTGTTACCAAACTGGCAGCGACTACAGCATCCTTTCGGATCATTTACCATCTTGGATAATCACAAAACCCCTGTTGGGTTCAGGAGCAACGACACAGAGTCATCATTTTGAAACAATTAAATAATAATATTAATCCCAGCCTCAATATTCGGTTCATATCCACCAATATCCTCAAACGAAGGGGGCGATCCTCAAAGAACCGATACCCATGGGGGACTGGAAGCCCATCAAATTGGCCCCAATGTTCCCCAATACTTCCGAATAGAGATATTTGATTTAAAAAGAATGCATTACTAGCACACGTGTGGTCGCTTTAACATTTCCTTAACTTCATATACGGTCCCAAATTCGCATTTTTAAAGGAGCACAATGATTTTCTCTGGGCACTTATTTTCAAAATGGGAAGCAAATATATCTCAATTGATCAACAGGCCTGGTCAACCAGTTCATTTCCTTCAATTGTGACATTCATCATATGCCCGGAGCAGAATCCGGAACTCAGGAATTTTCAAATTTCAACTCTAAAAAATTTCAAATCAAAATTAAATTTATGGATTCAAAATTTTCCCCACTTGACGACCATCGGTCGACCATCTCGTCAAGACGCTTTCTACGGAAGACTCAGAATTATGTTTACAACAATTAGTGGAGGAGCCATTGAGAATTGTTTAGTTTGAGAGAACCATTCAATCTGAAAAATAATTTTCGAGTTTGATCACCATTTGAAAAACATTTCAAAAGGTAAGCAAAAACTTTCTATTAAATGATGAGAGAAAAAGTTTCAAAAAATAATCTTAGTTCAATACTTGGTTAAGCAAAAAGAACAAACTGTTATCTCTAAAATTAATTGAGATTGACGATTGAACCTGGTCGCAACAACGCGATACGACAAGAGGAGCGATGTTGGCGAAATCGAAACTGAGTCCGACAACCACTCCGGATTAACAGTGCTCCTGGGATGGCAGCAGTAACACTGGATCACAGTATCCATAGATCGGCCGCGGAGTTGAAAATTGGTCTGGCAAAAAGGGAGCCAGAATCAGCATAATTGTTTCCAAAAAAAATTATTGAATTTAACTGGCGTTTAAAATCTCTGCTTTTTGGGTCAACAGAATACTATATTCTAGAAACTTAAGCCTCCGAGGTTTTTAAAAAGCGAAGTGCGTTTTGAAGTTACTGCACTTAAGGTTAATAAATTTAGAACGGAGTCGGAGAAAAAAGAGCTCTGACATGAGAGGCCTGCCAAAAAAGCAAAAAAAATTGCAGACTGTTGCTGAGTGTCCAGTTTGACAATCAGAAAAGTAGCTTGTGCAGCCTGAAAATGTTTAAACCTTTTATACGTGGATAAATTTCTAACTCGTTCCTTCCCCTTTGGTAAAAAGTACTCCCCAAAAAGACATACCCCGGTTTAACTTTCTTAATATTTATTGGCTTTGGATAAAATTAATGAAACTGTAACTCAGTAAATCATTTCATCGAGGACATGAAGCTTATGTTATCCATTATTCATTATGATTTTGCTTCACCTCATGATTACTGTAATCTTGTAACAACTTATATTCTAATATCTTATGAAAGAACATATATTTAAAGTTAAATGTTTAACTTATAAGAACCCTTTTAGTCAAAAGGATAACTTCTAAGAGCCTTGTAAGTCGAATGGTCAATTGTAAGAACTTGTAATGCGAATGGTTAATTTGTAAGAATTTGCAAGTTTCTGGAAGAAATTCTTACATCGCCTTGTAAGAACTTGCAAGAAACCTACAAGTTCTTACAAGTTAACCGTTCGCAATCGACCCGGGGTTTTCTGCTAACTGCTGGTCAATGGTGTTAATTAATTAATCAACAGGTAGATCTTGCCATTTCGGGGTCAATCGGGGCTTTTTGTGGCAACCATTTTTCTTGATATCATTACGAAGATCTTGCAACTGCTTTCTTATCTCAATGTTTATTGGCATGTAAAATGGCAAAAAAATTGGTAAAATCAATTGTTTTAGCATAAGATCAAATCTTCGTTTCGATGCAATATCCAATGCCCCTTATTGTATTTAGGGTTTTTTTTAAAAGAATAAGAAATTTTAGGAGTTGTCAGTTATATTTTGAGTAAACATTTTCCATTAATTCATTGAATCAGTTTTTATCGCAGCTCACTACATTTACTTCAAAACAACAGAAACAAAACATAGTGTCGTGGTCGATAACACGGGTCGAAGAATTCAATAAGTTGAATTTTAAATTAAATTTTGATTTGAAAATATACAAAAATTAGCTTGTATTTATAGTGGTTATCTATGCGAAAATATACAGAGAAAATTTAGATAGCTAAAAATATTTTACATGATTGGCATGTGAATAGATCTTAAGATTAGATCTTCTAATAGATTAGAATTGAGTTTAGTTTTGTGGCCATTATTTATCAACACAGCAATAGAGTTCGTCAGGTAAGTTCTTCTTTCGTTCTTTGAAACTTTAATAAAACTTCTGAGTTTCTTGATGTTTCATTGAAACCATCACATCCTCCCTCCTTTTTTAAGCAATTTTGTGGGTATTGGTTCTCCAAATCTGCCAGGTTGTTTCCTGTTCCTGGTTGATGTTCGTGAAGGTTCTGAGATTTCGGGTTGTTGGTGCTCTGCAGATGATGTGGCTGCAGAAGCTTCATCTTGATGTGAAGGTCCCACATCTATGTTCTGAGGTTGTGGTTCTGATTGAGATATGGTCTCCTCCACTGCTGGTTCAGTTTTCACATTGTCCTCGTCTAGTCTCGCAATTTGGTTGTCGCTCACTAGAATAGTCTGCGCTGAGTTTTTAGGCTGTATGAAAGATGTGTTCAGGCCCTTCCTGATGATGAAGGTAGCAGGAACTGTATTTGTCTTTTCGTTGGCCTTGAATAGAATGGGTTCGCACAAGTCGAAATCTGCTATTGCTGGTAGTCTCACTCTGCGTCCCAACAGGAGTTCAACTGGAGTTTTGCTCCTCGTCTTTGAAGTGTTGAGATTTGTCATCAGTGCCTTTTGCAGGAATGCTCAAAATGACACATTAAGGTTTGGAATCCATGCTTGAAGTGCCCGCTTCACTGTCTGAACTGCTCTTTCAGCTAGTGCATTAGCTCTTGGATGATAAACGGGTGATTCCATTTTCTTAATTCCCGGTGATTCACACCACTGTTTAAGATTACCACTTACAAATTCAGGACCATTATCAGATACTAAAGTTTTCGGTATTCCGAATCTTGCAAAGATTTGACTAAGATGTATTTTAACTTTTTCTGATGTTCTATTTCCCACGGGGAAAGCTTCTATCCAGCCAGAACCCGCGTCAACAATTACTAAGATATTGCCTTGGTCCTTAACATAACCCCAGTCCATGTGGAGCCGTTCCCAAACGTCGGCTTCTGGCCACGAATAGACAGTTTTTCCCAGGCTAGGCCTGTTCAATTGACAATTCTTACATTTACTAACAAAGTGTTGAACATCTTGGGTAATGCCAGGCCACCAAGCTATCATTCTGACTGATGCCTCAGTTGCATTCTTTCCGGGATGTGTCTCATGTGCTTTTGCCAAAAACCAAGTGTCGTAGTTTGGGTGGAATGAAAGGAACAACATCTCTGAAGATGATTCCATTATGTAAAGTAAGTGCATCTTTCTGTTGTTCGAATCCTTTTTCCGCTTCTGAACATTGCTTCCAATTGCCGCTTTTGATTCGTTTCATTATGTCCTGGAAGAGTCTGTTTGTTCCAAGTTCAGTTTTGATTTCTGCTTGGGTCACCAAATCATTGTAGATGTTATTGATTGCGAAGCACACTCGATCGTTGTCCGATTAGTCTTCGCCAAAATCCATTCTGCTCAAAGCATCTGCATGGGGTATCTGCTCTCCTGGTGTGTACCTCAACTCATAGTCGAAACCCATTAGAGCTATTGCCCATCTTGTGATTCTCGCTGATGCTGTCTTCGGGATCTCCTCGTCTGGCGCAAAGAGATATTTGAGTGGTTTGTGGTCAGTCTGTAGGGTAAATCGTCTTCCAAGAAGGAATTGCTTCAATCTTGTGACCACAAAGACAATTGCCAGTGCTTCCCGCTCTATGTTCGAGTAGTTTTGCTCCGCTGGAGTCTATTTTCTCGATACATATATGACTGGATGTCCTTCTTGCGAAAGAACCCCGCCAATGGCTTTTTCAGAGGCGTCAGTAGTAACCGTTGCTTCTTTTTGTAGACTATATGGCTGTACTAGTGGGTTAGCACATAATTCATTTTTTATGTCTTCAAAGGCTTTTTGTTGCATTTTGCCCCATGAGAAATCGCTATTTCTCATGTTATTTAAGGGTAGCATTTTTGTTGCAAAATCAGGAATCATTCTTCCGTAAAAATTGGCTAGCCCAACAAACGATTCGAGTTGTTTATTGTTAGTTGGTGCTTTTGCATTTTTTATTTTTTCAACATGTTTGGGATCTGGTGCTATTCCCTCCTTTGAAATAGAATATCCCAAAAAGCTAACGCTATCGACTGGTTTTGAGTTAGACATTTCTCATTAATAGTAAAATTTTTCTCACGTAGTCGACTCTTGACTGCAAGCATTCTCTTGTCGTACTGCTCCTTGGTAGTTCCATACACCAACACATTGTCTTGAAAGATCACAACACCTTTGATTCCTTTGAGTGTTGATTCTATGCAATTCTGGAAGATTGATGAAGAGTTTTTCAATCCCTGAGGTAGTCGGCACATCTTGAACAGTCCCTGAGATGTGTTGATTTTGCATATATCTTTTGCTTCTCCGTCAAGTTCAATTTGATAGTAGGCATCTGAGAGGTCAATTTTGCCAAAGTATGAGGCCCCATGTATGTTATGGAAGATCGTCTCCATGTCTGGTATTGGGTAGTCCTCATCCAAGACCTTGCCATTGTTATGCACTTTCAAGTCCACGCAAAGTCTCAGTTCTCCACTCTTCTTTCTCTGCCACACCACTGGAGATGCATTAGTGACTCCTCCTGGCTGTACCGGTTCAAGGATGCCTTGTCTGACCATTTGTTCCAGCTTCTCTGTGACCTTGTCTTGAAGAGGTAGAGGTATTTTTCTGGCTTTGCAGAACATTGGCTGTGTTCCTGGTATCAACTTCACATGAGCTTTGTAACCCTTCAGAGCAGGTAGGTGCTTGGCTGTGATGTTGTTCACGCCGTGCTTGGGTAGAAGGTCTCTACCAAGTAGTCCAAATTCTTTATCAGACTGCACAACTGCAAGTTGTTTTTGAGTGAGCCTGCTTCCGTTCCACTCAACGTCACAAGTAAGTGAACCCAGAAGCGTTAATTGATGACCATCATAAGCTTCAAGATGTCTTATATTACCATCCAACTGAGGTTTACCAAGCCCAGTCCATATTTTTGATGATATCACTGTGCTATCTGCAACTGTGTCTACCTGCATTTTTACTTTGCAGTTATTTATTGAGATATATTCCCATGTCACAGACATGCTAAAGATTTGTTCATTAGTATAAAACATTCCCATCTCCGATGCTGGAGATGCTTGCTCTGAAGAAACATTTTCTTCTTCGCAAAAGTTTTTCTGTTTACTGTACTTACCTGAATTTGGTTGGGGTCTGCTTCTACACATTTTTGAGAAGTGTCCCACCCTTTCACAGGTGTTGCATTTTTTACTTAGCGCTGGACAGGGTCTACTAGAGTGTGGCTTACCTCCACACCTAGCGCACATGTTGTTGTTTTTATTAGCCGTATTTTTTTCATTTGGTTTTCGAAATGTCTTTCTGAAGTTTAACCCAACTTCTTCTCTCACATTAAAGGGCTTATTATCTGATGAAGAACTTGCAAAAGCCATTGCTTGACTTCTGAACTGTAAGCTCTCGGTCATTTCAGTAACCGGCATTGCTGGTTTTGCTTTAATACCGTCTAGTAGTCTAAGTTTTGCTTCAGGGTCCCTCAAACCTGAGATAAACTTTATTTTTACCAACTCCTTCGGGGTTGGCCGCTGTTTTCAATTTTTCGAAGTTACAATAGCGTGCTTCTTCTCTAAGACGTGCTAGGAAGTCGTCGTCTGACTCCCCTACACCTTGTATAACGGACAGAAATTTAGCCCTTTCTGCCGTTACTACTCTCTTTTTAGGAGAAATATAATTTTGAATCGCCAATCTGATGTCTTTATACGGAGTGTCTATCAAATTCCGAGGACTCATTAAGCTCCTAAGTTTAATAATTGCATCTTGCCCGCACACACTAAGTAAGAGATTGGTTACCTGTAGGTCCTGTACAGTACCATCGGTGTTGACCTTGTCCTCTTTCTTCTCTGCGCAACATTTCGCCACAAAAGACATAATCCACGCAGTAGCTGATTCTGCATTCTGTAGATCCAAAATTTGTCTGTCTGTAGCTGGTCTGGACACCATTGTCGTGGTCGATAACACGGGTCAAAGAATTCAATAAGTTGAATTTTAAATTAAATTTTGATCTGAAAATATACAAAAATTAGCTTGTATTTATAGTGGTTATCTATGCGAAAATGTACAGAAAAAATTTTGATTAGCTATAAATATTTTACATGATTGGCATGTGAATAGATCTTAACTCCGAATCCCGGAGGTGATTTTCTATTTTCATCAACATTTCATGAGAATCATATATGGCTTTGGTACAATCGAATTCATTAGTTGGAGGTCGGTGGATGTTAGAATCAGGTCTCTGTTGGTGGGAGAATTTACTTCTGACATATGATTGATAGGTCAATAAGATAATGATAGCGCCAAAACAAAATTAGAATTGAGTTTAGTTTTGTGTCCATTATTTATCAACACAGCAATAAAGTTCTTCTTTCGTTCTTTGAAACTTTAATAAAACTTCTGAGTTTCTTGATGTTTCATTGAAACCATCACACATAGCATACCTCAAATATTCTGCAAACAACCAGCCATAAGTTTTCTCTTTCTCGTCACTTTTGGTATGGTTTGAGTGACCATGTAAGATAACTCACCACCAGGGTTTGAAAGAGGTGAGAGGTGACAGAAACCCTGGTTTGTCGTTCACATAACATGCGTTGTGAAAACCGCTGCTCTTTCTTAAAGTTATTGGCACACCTGCCTGCGGATACCCAAAAACTGCAATAGAAACATTCCTAGAAACAACTGAACCCAACCTATTCTGTCCCACCCAGCTTAGTAAGCATATAACTTATACGTCCCCTGGCGCACATGCTATTTTTTAAAGTTGTTATTAACGTGCTATATAACAACACAAACTTTGTAATTGGGGGTCATAAAAACACGGGGGAGGGGGGGGGGGGGGGTCGAAAGAAATTCGATCCCTTAAACTGACTTCCACAATAATGGAGATTTAATTAAAAGTAATATATGACAAGTTTTGGAAAAATTTATTCTAACAGTTATGATTAAATCCTACTTTGAGTTGAGTTAAAGAAATGGTATTTTAACACAACTGTTAATGTAAGAATTTAGGTAATATTAAAGGGAGGGTGTAGGTTAAAGGGTGACCGGACAATAGATCGAAAGTACAACAGATCAAAAACCGAAAAATTGGGACAATACACCGAAAATTAATCTCTATTCTTATTGGTTGGAGTTAAGCTTCACTTGCGAGCTGCAATATAATTAACACATTACGGCCATGCCTCGCGAGCCATGGCCATACCTTAGCGGCCCGTGGGAATTGATATGAATCTATCACAACCGAACAAAATATCACAATAGAACATGTTATATGCTGTATAATAAATGAGCGCTTAAATCGGATTGGCCAATACGCAACTTGAATTATTTAATTTTCGATCTATTGTCTCAATTTTTGCTTTCGATCTGTTGTCTTTCGATCTATTGTCCTATCACCAGTGTAAAGTTGAGCTTTTTGTTAAGGCAGTGAAGGAGCTAGGAAAATTGGCCGACAGGGCGTTTAGCCTACAATGAAAAAATGAGAAATTTAGCCAACAGTTTTATCATAATCGGTCAAAAAAGTCTCATTGGTCCATAAATCAGTAGTTCGGTGGACCATTCTCTCTGGTGTGCGGTCGGGCAGCCTGACGGGGGGAAGGGGGAGGTTGCGAAAACACGGATAGACCTTCGTTACGCCAGTTGACGGTATGTTTGTCAGCTTACGAAATAGTGATTTAAATTAGCCAATCACAGCTTCAGAAATGATTTTATTGCTCCTTTTACTTAAATTGACGGCTAAATGCCTCATTTTTCGTTTGTCGGCTAAACACCCTGCAGGCCAAATCGGCGGCCACCGGCAGTGAGGTCTTATAGTAATGTTGCGGTAAATTAAGTAAAGGATAAATTACTTTAAGTGCTAGGATGAGTTTATGTTTTTAGATAAAAAATTTATTTCAGTGTTATTTAGAATGTAGCTGACTGTTGATCGACAGAAGCCATATTGTATAAAAGTAACTGTTCGTCTTTGTATAAAAGTAATTCATCCTTGTTCATAATGTGTTATGATCGACATGCTTATTGTTCTTATACGCCAAATTTTTTATTCCAACATTGGTGTTTTTTTTGAAAACTGACTCAATGAAAAGTCGGAAAACTTTTTTCAGATTTCTTGCTTCTCAAAGATAAAAATATTTATTTTTCTCCCCTTTTCTCTCTTTTCACGCCTCGGGACTTCTTATGTTCACTTCTTTAAGCACGACCGTATTTAACCAGATATCAGCTGCCTCTTCACGTTTATTATCTTTGATAAATTCGTTCAGTACCAACAATTTATTTATCTGGCATTAGCAGAAAATAAGATTTGGCGCATCTAAGTCCGCTGTCAAATTGATTTCTAGTCGCAAATTAGTTTTACTTCTGATTGGTAACATTTTTAGTCCAATTTTTTTGTAATAATTTTTACTGTGACCAGTTCCAAACTTCTTATTTTCATGATATTTCTCTTCGTCACTTTTTTCCAGATGGTTTTTTTAAAATGTGTAGTCTTATTTGAATCTTAATTAGAGAAAAAATATATAAAAGATAGTTAGGCTCTACAACCTCGAGGCAGTTCAACTTAGTCAGTTGGTTTGCAATTAAGTCTTAAGAAAATATGGAAAACACGTACTCAATAGAAAAATATTTGTATATGTTGCTTACCCTCTTACTTGCCCTCCTAAGTCTGATTGTCTTGCCCTACTTACTGTACTTCTCACACCAGGCAAATCTCGCTTTTGACTCTTTAGTAAATGTTTCCTAAATTCTCTTTACACGTTCGAACGTCAATTCTAGCCCCCCCTATTGCCTTGTTTGCAGCAAACACCCTCGTTTCAGGGCATTGAGTCCCTCGTGTGACCAAATTTTTATGTTCTAACTCATACGTAGAACATCACTATACCTTCTCGTTTGATGAACCACCCTATTAAATGTACTTTTTTTATAGAAAAAAAAATTAATGGAAAATTGAGACGTAAATTAAAAGAAAAGTTGACGAAACTTTACAGAACCAAATATAAGAAATCTTAAATCAATTATTTACTACCTTTACTGCGATCATGTTTGATTAGTAACAATGGTTTTTTTAGTTATCAGGAATATGATTCCAGGGATAATCGGTCTTCACTTTCCCTCGCATCTTCAGACATTCGTCAACACAGGTGCGGTAGGCTTTCAGTCCCCGGTGGATCCAGTTGCGACATCGGTTGTAACAAATCACCCCTGCAGACATAACTGGTTCCTCTGGTATTTGCAAATTTTTCTGGTCAACTTCAACCGAATCCGGAATATAATTTTCATTCTCTGCCAACTGTATGTTATGATATGTCGACCAAGGTTTAGGTCCAACGAAATACGACTGGCTAATATAAATGAGTAGATTAAGAAGAAAAACAAGAAAAATAGTTGATGGAAGTTTGAAATAATGTGTCATTATGATTTAAATATTCTCTCCACAAAATATTACTTCACTTTTTTAAATCATTACGTTGCAAAATGTACACCTTTGCTAAAAACGTACACATTGACGCACAACAGAGAACCAATTAACTTGAACTTCATTTATCGAAGTTCTTTATTAGTTATTTAATAACCGATTTATAGATCAATTTTTGTCAAGAGCCATCTTATCGAGAAAAACCAGTTTGCAATATATCTTTTTAATCCGCATTTAAAAATGGGATCTTTTCCGTTATTGCCCCCACTCAATTTTGCAACACCCGTTTGGAGTAAGCCGGTAGAGCCAAACCGGCCCACGACAGAATGCCATAAAATGAGATTTCAAGCCGAATATATCCCGTGCTGTGATTGGTTGATCCTAAACCTATTAATTTAGAGAAAAATTTTTGTAAATATTTCAAAAATAGCATAACGAAGTATTATCCGTGGTCGCAACCTCAGCCGCCCTTCCCACCGTCAGGGGGGTTGTGGCCACGGAGAGGCCTAGTGTAGTGCAACCCGACCGCACAAAATGAATCATCAAGCTGGGACAACTGATTATGTATCCGTTTCTTATATTTGTTGTACTTTGATTTAAACCAATCATATTATTTGGCCAATGAAACTTAAGCGTTTGGTTCTGATTTTCTAATTTTCTCACTCTGCTGGGCGCCCGGGATCTTTTCAACAATTGCCCCCTTTTGCAAAAGGGGGGTCTATTCTTGAATAGAATTTAAGCGAGCGACTTATTAACCAATCAGAGACGACTAAAGTCTTTCCACGTATGCGTATACTAAGTTAAACTAAATAGAATAAAACATGCCAAACTGGAATACAGAGCGAAAAGAATTTCCGACTGGCGAGTCGGTGCAAAGGCTTCGCGCGCGTCGCGGCTTCGCCGCGATTTCCGGATTACATCCCACAGCGCGTGAGAGGCATGGCCGTGAACAGCGGTCCACAATTGCGCTTAAACTGATATTCGGCTATCTAAACTGTAGGCCAAGTAATATCATGGTAAAGTATAGCATAGAAGAGGTGGCGATTCTCTACTAGGTACCAAGGGGGGGGGCAATTGTTGAAAAGATCCGGCGCCCGTTTGGCTCTAATGCCTAGTTCTCCCTCGTTTATATATGTTATCGCATGTGACTGACTTTCAAGACTATTTACATATACATACACGATTAATGCTCATTTAAAACTAGAGCGTAGTTTTGGAATTTTTACATGTATGACAAAAACAGTTTGAAAATTGAGAATTAACCTGAAAAATTAAATAATTGGTAAATGCTAATTACGACAAAATAAAAGTAAGCCGACGTAAAAGCGAAGCGAGCAAAACGTTATGTAAAAGTTAATTGGCCTATCAGAAACAATACACTCTTAACCGTAGAAACTAAGGCAGCGCATAGTATTTTTTAATTTATTATATATTCCGATGCAACAATGAATCAGAAAACGTCATTTTTCACGGCATCGAGAGTTTGCGACACATAGTCATGCCTATCATCCGCTGCGAGATGTAGTCTAAAAACCGCTGGCCGGTTGTCGCGGCGAAATTCCACCGGCGAGCCAGGGGTGATCTCTAATAGCACTACCACGGAAATTTCTGAAAAAAACTGCCTTCATTTTCAAAAATCGGCTCACTTGCCTATCGGTTTGCTTGACGACCACCTTAATTATTAAATTTTTTGTAGTCTAAATCATTACATCCAAATTTTTAAACACTGTGTCAGAAATTGTTCACTATAATTAAGTTAACCATATTTTACCAAACATAAAGCAGTTATAAAGAGGAAAATCTGACATTTTGAGGATAAAAATCGACTGTTATACGTGGCCGGAGGGGGGAGGGACAATACCGAAAAAGATCATAGTAATGCGAGGGCCTTTTAATCAATTGCCTGCAATTTATGCCTCATTTTTTTCTGTCTAATTCACACGTTGTTAAGCGCAATTGGGGACAACAGTGACAAATTTGGGATCAATTCTGTTTCGGTCCCTCAGTGTTTTTTATGACCCTCAGTTACAAATTATATTTTCCTATATAACACGTTACTATGTAGGAAAATAGCACGTGCGCCTGGGGGTCATAAAAGATTTGTGCTCACTAAGCTGGGGGGGGGGGCAAAACAGAATAGATCCCAAGTTTGAGCTATATTACTAGAGCAAATGTAGTGGAGCCGATCAATAGGACGACGTTTCAAATGGACGACGCTAAAGTTTGTTTTAAGTGGACGACAATTGCATGATTTCTCAAAGTTAATCCTCACTAAACGTTGAAATTTTGACTGTTTTATCCATAATGAAGTCACAAGCATCAATGATGACTAAATTAGACGAAAAAAATGAAAAAAAAACTATGCGGACCGCTGTCCATGGTCATGTCTCTTACGCGCACTGGGATGTAATCCTGAACCAAGGGGCCGGTTATCAAGGCGAAGCACGCCCACTGGCCCGTCACCTAGGGCTAAAATATCAGCGGATCTTGAGATTTTGCATCTTTTATTTTTTTTGTCGTCCATTCGATGCAAAACGTCGGCGTTGTTCATTTGAAACGCCCCCAAATGTACATTTTGCACCGTAATGATTATACGCTTCGATATGAATTCAACAGCTGTTATTTTAGTTGACAAAAGAGTGAAAAACGCAATTGAAATTAGTTCTATTTAGCTAGAGTAGCTTGAAAATAATGAGTTGAATTGTGATTTCTTAGTTGTTTGTTTCTGGTTGTTATTTACATTTCTTGACCTCGTTGACCTTTACAGGTTGTTGACAATTATTACATTTATAACTTATTATAACAGTAGGACATTAAACTTGCGTCTTAACATTTGAACTGAAAGGCAGAATAAAATAACAATGTAAACTTAAAAAAGGTGTTGTCATTTTGTTCTGAGCTTTTGAAGTGTCGCAGTTAAATCGAGTTGACCCATAAGTGAAAAATTAATTAAAATGACGGCTCATCCGAATAATGGCTTTCAAATGACTAACCAGTGGTTGGTTTGATGATAGTCCCTGCATTCTTAAGCCTATGTTCATGGGTGAATGAGGAGTAGTAAATTGGGCGGGGGGGGGGGGGGGCAAACGAGGGACGTCAGCATAATGTCGGGAGTGACTGGGGGGTGGTTTATCCAAACCATCTAAAATTGCGCCTCAATAACCGTAAACTTCCGTCTACACATCAGTTTCATGAGGGTGCAGGTGGCGCGAGCGGGCGGAGGAAAAGGGAGCATTTGAAGGCTGGCCAGACGACAAAAAACACAGTCGACAAAAAATAGGCCTTACGAAAATTTGAATAAAAAAACCAACAAGTCTATTAATTTCTATATTTTTTATTTGAGAGCATCTATTCATTGTAAAAAGTGACAACGTAAACATAAGTTTTTAGGATGAAAGTTTTAGAATCCAGATTTTTTGCCTTAAGTTTCTCTGGCATCTATTGATTTCTGAGTTATTTTTGCAAGCAACTGCAGATAAGGGGGATTATTATAGGAATGTATGAAGTGATTTAAGAGCTCTACTTTTACCATGATCAAAAAATTAGGAATGCTTTGTGTCTTATAAGTTTTCTTTATTACATTTTTTGAAAATGTAACCGGGAACGTCCATATATTTTTACTGGAAACGTCACCCGTACCAAACTCAAAGTTTAAATCAGTATTAGGCAAATCTAAACGCAAGATTTTAATTATTTTTTAGTACTGGGCAAGTCTTAATACAAGTCCTACAAAACTGACAAGTCTTGGCCAAGACTTGGGTAACTTCTGCAAGTTGATTCCCAAGGCAAAACAAACTTTTCAAAAAAATTCGAGTAATAATTTTGAATTTCAAAAATTTTTGTAAAGTGCAACAATTTCGAGGTTGGTTTGCAGCCACTTTAAAAGCACCCAAAAGCCACCAAAAACTATCAACTAGCACAACGGGTGCCATATTAATAGTTCTCAACAAGTTTTCAGCAACTTTGATCAGTTTACAGCCAAATTACAACAAGTATGGTCAAACATTGCTTTCGCGCGAAACGTGCATCCAACAACATTTCACTATTCCGTTACGGCGGTAAATACTGTGGTGGTGCTTTTTGGTTAAACAAATTGCATTTTCCAGGCTATTTTTTTGACATTTTTGTCATTTTTGATACATTTTTGGCTAATTTTGACTTTTTTTGGCCAATTATGACGTTTTTTTTGGCTTTTTTGACGTTTTCTCTGCTAATTTTGTTTTTTTTATAACTTTGTGTTGCAAAGACTTGGTTTAGGATTTGCCAAGTTTTGGTCTGGTCAAGACTTAGATTAGGACTTGCCAAGTCTTGATCAAGACTTGCACAAGACTGACAATTCCAAAATGTGTTATGATCATAGCTTTGAATAGCAACACTGATAACTAGACCTGTAGTTAGACTTTCCCGGAGCTGATGTTGACTTGGCGTTCGCCACGGGCAGAAACGTTTGTTTTTGAAAAGTGATTATTGCGAAAAACCCTTTGTTTTTGGATTAAATTGTAGTTTGTCCGTTTTTTAAACGAAAGGAGCTATTGTTTTTGATCACTCTATTTAAATAAGGACCGTTTTTGAACATCATAACCCAAAAAAAAATGTTTAATCCATTTTCAAGTAACAGCGGTATCAATTGAAAAATTCACAATCATGTATTTTTAATAAAAAGTCTGTATCTCGTCATATTAAAATTAAGATATGAGAAATTTTTCTGCTGGTTTCAGATACGGCTTTATTTTTCGTTGAATAACTTGGGAACCAACTAATCAGAAACTGATCGAAGCAGACATAGAAAACTATTTTTTCATCTGCTTGACGGGACCAAATATTTAAATATTTTCAGCGCTTCGCCTGCTTGACGAGCAGTAAATTCTCAGTTGAACGAACAAAAAGAGGATTACGATTTCTTACAGGTTAGGAATTTTCGGTCTTCTTTGCTTGTTTAAGATTATTGCCTCTAACATTTTTAGACCTGAAAGAGTGCAACTGCGACTTCAAGAAAAAGGATAACCATTATTTTTCATCAGAGAGGAATTTAGGGATTCAGAATATCTAATTATTAAAACTCACAGATGAACAAAATCATGAAATTAAAAACACAGCTCGAATCATGTTGTTTTTGTAAGTTTACATCTCCTCGAAGTGTATTTATTAAACTTTTATTTGCCTTATTGAACAAGTTATGGCAAAAAAGTACAAACCTTACGAGGTCAAGGTCATGACAGGAATAGCTCTTTTTAATCATTTTATGTTTATAAAATCTGCTCTCAGCTAGAACGATTTCTCGCTAAAGTATTTCAAAATACAGTAACAAAAAACTTTAGTTGGAATGATTGGAATCAGAATCTCTTGCTTGCGAGTACATCATGCAAACTTATTTGACAACTTAGTTTCTCCACCTTGGCTATTCTTAAACCTCATTGTTGTGTTTTTCCAATTTTTTATGACCATTTTTTCACAGCAGCTCAATGCTACATCTACTTGCAAGCGCTCATAAAAATTTGAAAAAGTGAAATCAATTTGTAATGTTTTGTAACGTGCCACAGTTTCGAGGTTAACTTGCAGCCACTTTGAAAGCACCCTAAAGCTATCAAAAACTGTCAACTAGCGCAACGGGTGCCAATACAATAGCTCTCAACATGTTTTCAGCAACCTTCATCAGTTTACAGCCAAATTACAACAAGTATGGTCAAACATTGCTTTCGCGCCAAACATGCATCCATCAACATTTCACTATTGTGTTACGGCCGTAAATAATGTGGTGGTGATTTTCGGTTAAATCCAATTGCGTTTTCCAGGCTATTTTTTGACTTTTTTTGTCAATTTTGATACATTTTTTTGCCAATTTTGACATTTTTTGGCTATTTATGACAGTATTTGGCCTTTTTGACATTTTTTCTGCTAATTTTGGTATTTTTGGATAGTTTTGTGCTGCAAAGACTTGGATTAAGATTTGCAAAGTTTTGGTCCGGTCAAGACTTAGATTAAGAACTTGCCAGGTCTTGATCAAGATTTGCACAAGACTGACAATTCCAAAATGTACTATGATCATAGCTTTGAATAGCAGTACTGATAACTAGACCTGTAATTAGACTTTCCCGGAACTGATGTTGACTTGGCGTTCGGCACGGGCAGAAACGTTTGTTTTTGAAAAAAAGTTTATTGCAAAAAACCCTTTGTTTTTGGACTAATTTGTAGTTTGCCGTTTTTTAAACGAAAGAAGCTGTTGTTTTTGATCACTCTATTTAAATATGGACCGTTTTTGAAAATCTTAACCCAAAAAAATGGTTTAATCCATTTTCAATTAACAGCTGTGTCAACTGAAACTTTCACAATCAAGAATTTTTAATAAAAAGTTTGTATCTCGTCTTATTAAAATTAAGATATGAGAAATTTTTCTGCTGGTGTCAGATACGGCTTTATTTTTCGTTGAATAACTTGGGAACCAACTAATCAGAAACTGATCTAAACAGACATAGAAAACTATTTTTTCATCTGCTTGACGGGACCAAATATTTAAATATTTTCAGCGCTTCGCCTGCTTGACGAGCAGTAAATTCTCAGTTGAACGAACGAAAAGAGGATTACGATTTCTTACAGGTTAGGAATTTTCGGTCTTCTTTGCTTGTTTAAGATTATTGCGTCTAACTTTTTTAGACTTGAAGGAATGCAACTGCGACTTCAAGAAAATAGATAACCATTATTTTTCATCAGAGAGTAATTTAGGGATTCAGAATATCTAATTATTAAAACCAACAGATGAACAAAATCTTGAAAGTAAAAACACAGCTCGAATCATGTCGTTTTTGTTAAGTTTACATCTCCTCGATGTGTATTTATTAAACAAATATTTGCGTTATTGAACAAGTTTTGGCAAAAAAGTACAAACCTTACGAGGTCAAAATCTCGACATGAATCACTCTTTTTTATCATTTTCTGTTTATAAAATCTGCTCTCAGCTAGAACGATTTCTCGCTAAAGTATTTCAAAATACAGTAACAAAAAACTTTAGTTAGAATGATTGTAATCAGCATCTCCTGCTTGCAAGTATATCATGCAAACTTATTTGACAACTTAGTTTCTCCGCCTTGGCTATTCTTACACCTCATTGTTGTCTTTTCCCAATTTCTTTGGCCATTTTTTCACAGCAGCTGAATGTTACATCTACTTGCAAGCGCTCATAAAAATTTGAGAAAGTGAAAACAAATTTGAAGATTTTTTGGGCATGCAAAATTTAACAATGTAGGCTCAGAGCGACAATTGGTTGCTGCAGTGTAGTTCGGTGCAGCAATTTTAGAGAAAAATTTATTGGAAAAAATAAGGGATAACATTTTAAACTACAGACCAAATGAAAGACCAAATTAAAATTTGGATTTTTGCTGGGGCCCTTTTTGTTCACCAATATCAGGCATTTTAACCCTATAGACTGTTGAAACTTTAATGAAAATACAGCCTCTTTTTCTAACTATTTTTAACAAAAATTTTATTTGTAAAATACATGAAAACACTTTTTCAGAAGCAATATTGTTTTTTTTCAGATATGTTATTTTTACGAAATGTTAATTTCAGATGATCAAATATTTGTTAAATGAGTAAAATGATCAAACAAGTTAAATTTAAACAAGTTAAATGATCAAATATTTGTTTTCAGCATTTTTTACGAGATGAATCACGCCAATACGGACTTTTTAATCGTTGTTTTTTGTTTCAAGGAACCATTTGAGCAAAAACTGGAGTTTTTATATTACAGTTTCTTTCCCATAGTCTGTCAAACAGAAAAGACAGAATTTATGTTTCGTTTAGGCTCTGTTTATCGCAAATATGACAAAATGATTTTACAACCACGAGGGGATATTATATTATCTTGGTTACCACAACTATCTTTATGGTTCTTTGACGGACAGTTGATTAAGACGTGAAAATCCCATTTAGTCAATGTAGATTTTACTCGAATTCCTGTAATTCTTAGGAAGGTCCGTGTCTTTGCCCTTATAACCCCCCCCCCCGCTCAGTAGTCAGATAAACTATTGCCGTCAAAGCCCTAAATATGCTATAACGGGGGCTATTTTTCAGGGGGGGGGGGGGGTGGGCTATAATTGGAAAGACCCGAAAGTTCTGATCATTTCAATTTTTTGACATTATACCATAATTCATTTTTTTTGGTGAAAAAATCGAATGAGGGAAAAATCAGCGCTGGGAAACTTTTGTCTATATCATATGTTTACGTTGAGCGGGTAGATTCTAACTGTTAAAGCTTATACATAATTAACGATTGAAAGTTCTCAGCCTCAAAATTTGTCCTCTATAGTTTGGAAATGAA
Source organism: Convolutriloba macropyga (assembly GCF_964194025.1). Lineage (NCBI taxonomy): Eukaryota > Metazoa > Xenacoelomorpha > Acoela > Convolutidae > Convolutriloba > Convolutriloba macropyga. The sequence goes on from NC_134481.1 coordinate 2,713,450, forward strand.
AAACATAACGGATTAACTTCGGGCGAGTTGCTCTCAAATGTAGTAGCCAGCCGGGGATTAGGGATCCTAGCATTAGCGGGTGAACGAAGTGAGGTTGGGTTAGGGATGGGAGGGCTGGACGAGAGGGGGATTCAAATCGTGGCGGAAGGTGAGGTAGGGGGTCAAACTTTAAGAAAGATGGTGATCTCTGTTCTCTTAGGTGGGTTCTCAAAGATTAAGAGCCTCTCTTCGCACTATGAAATTTTCTCAAGACAGTTTTGATGAATCGCATACTTACAAACTAGTAAGCCATATGGCTCTAAGAGAACAAGAGAACTCCTCAGCCATTCAACTACCTCCAAGTTTTACCGGTTTATCCTGCTTCTGATGACAAAAAATCACACGGTTCTGACAAAAAAATTGGTCAAGCAAAAAATCGCACAGAAAAAGGACCAATATATTTGCTGCAAGTTCGTTTCAGAGCAGTTAGGTATACAATTAAAGTAGATATACAATTGATTCCTAATCAAAGTTAAAGCATATCTGGGAAATCTACTCTATGGGATTTTATTACCGTAAGCAGACGTCATCGAATAAATGTAAAATTGCTAAAACTAAACGACTGTTGTGAACTTTTCACGAAAAATTTTGTTTCCTAATGGTCTATATTGCTTTTGCAATAAACGATATTTTCTGTTAACTTTAGCAGTGGTTAAGAGTTCACTTGACTTCCATTTTTCGCTGATAAGAAAGAAGAAAACAACAAAAATTAGACAAGCTTGATTATTCAAATGAAAAAAGTGGGCTCACGCACAGCACAGAAAATTCCAATTTACACCGCAAAAGAAAATCCAAAAAAATTGAGCCATCGCTGCAATCAAAGCCATTGCAATCAGAATGAAGGTCCAAAAAGAAACTAGGTTTTTAAGATAGGCAGAATATACTATTACTGATTACAATCTGTATGAGTATTGATACAATTATTGTTTTTTATTACTTTAATTACCGATTGCTGAATTCGATCTATTTTTTTCCATTTAGTGATTTAAGATAATCGGCCCGTACGATTTTTGTGTACGATGTGTAACAGTTATGGCCGTAGAAAGTCTGCCATCATTTCAATTATATATATTTTTCTACTCTTCAAATTACCCTCCAAAAGCGTCTTGGCTCTTCAAAACTTTAAATTATTAATTGAACGGCAACTGATTGTCTGTACTTGATTTTTGCTTCTATCCAAGAAAGCGGAGTAGAAAGAAAAAAATTTTTGGAAACTTTTAAATAAAAAACAGTTGTTTCTCAACTCTAATTCGCATTCGTTCAAAAGAATGATTTGATGTCACTGTAGATCATAATTTACTGAATTCGATTGCTTTTATTGCAACCAATACATAAGGCTGTTATTTTCAGCGCATTTATAAAGACTTCCTGCGAACAAGCATAAACGTCGGTTGAATTGCTCTCGAATTGCAGACTGGAGCTATTTAATTTAGGGGGGGGGGGGGGTTGTACTTTAGACATGTTTTCTTCTGGGTGCTAGAAAATCGAACCAACAGGAGGGTTTGATATCGTGAGATCCTTTTCGGCCGTCTAACGTTAACCTCTCAGCTACAATGACTTTGATTTCGTTTCGCTCGTAAAAGTTTTTACCAACTAACTTTATTTGAAAACAAGAGCAACATAAATCACTCAACATTATAGAAATAAAGTGCGAAAAATCAAAGAGTTTTTGTGAGCAGACGCGCAAAAATGGTTGAGCAAATATTTAGCATTGAAAAGACCCACATGTTTACAATATTTCGCCCGGAAGCAATTGAATTTCTGTTTAAAAACGAAGAGAGACGATAGGTGAATTCTTTAACAATTAAGAAAAAGGTAACCATAAAATGAAAATATGTAAGTCTTTCTGATAGTACAACAGAACCATCTAGTTGGTTATCGGACCGTCATCTCCGTGTTTTGTTGATCTAAAAATAAAAACAATCTGTTAAAAGTGAATTTAAAATACAGTTTAAAAAATATATATGAAAACACGATTAAAAGAAAGGATCTATTCTGTTTCGCCCCCCAGTGGTTTTTACGACCCCCAGTTACAAATTACCTGTTGTTATATAGCACGTTACAATGTAAGAAAAAAGAACGTGCTCCTGGGGGGCGTAAAAGTTCACTAAGGTTGGGGGGGGGGGGGCAAAACAGAATAGATCCAAAAGAAATAATACTCTGAGCTCAAGATTTCAGTTTGTCGGTTGTTCACATTTTTTAACATTAAAAGTTTTATCAACAAACTTCGAGTTTTGTTTTTGATAAACAAGTATAAGAACAAATGATTACAGAAAAGAATCTGTATGAGTAAATGTTTGAAGTTTAGGGGCTTGAGAATTAGTTCTTTCTAATTGAGACCTGGCATATTAAAGCTTGCTCGTGTATGTTTCAAGTATTGGTTGAGTGACTCCGCTTGAAGTCACTGAGAACTTCTGGCGTTTATCGAGAACCGCGAAGTGATTTGAGATATTAAGTCAGAATTTCGAAGTGACTTCTGCAGAGTCACTTAACCATGCTTAAAACACGAAACGCGCACGTTTTAAAATGACGAAAGTCAACAAAATTCAACTTCTGGCTAAGTAGCAACTTCTGGCATTTCAACTTCTGGCACTGCAGCACTGCAGACTTTCGGCATTTCAAAATGTGCTCGTGAATGTTTCAATCTACATTATGAATAAATTGAAGAAGTTACAGGTGAAGTTATGATAGAGTAAAAGTTGAGGGGTAAAGTGAAGGTAAAGTTTGTGATGTCTGACTGTTAGAAAAGGGTGCGTTTTATTCTGTATTTTCTGTTCCAATCATCCACATCAATTCTTCTGTCTCCCCAGTCACTTGCTGCCCCTCTTGAAAGTACAGATTCCTGAAAAAACTAACACTGATTTATTTCTGACGAATGGTGAGCAACCAGGGTTTTTCTATTAATATCCCCTCTCCATGAAATTATTGTTATAGCGCCCCATTATAGTACATTTACGGCAATTGTAGGTTGAGCTATACATTATATGACAGTAAGTTGTAAAGTGTACATTTGATCGGGTAAATCTACTCGAAAATATCATTGTGGACAAGAGTGCGACATTAAACGAAATTAATTCAGATTTGCTTCATAAATGCAAATATCCGTCACAAATATCCACAATGCTTGTTTGTGAGCCAGCGTGGACAAGAGTGACACGAGTTCGTAGCTGTCTGTCAACTGGACTCAGAGTCACTGTTGTCTACATTATAACTTTTATCTCGGGCTAGAGTATCTAGTAAAAGCGATAGTTACCAACATGTCAATTGGAACGAAATTGAAGCAAATCTACAACTAACCATATCACGCATAACAAGCTAACAATAACAACAAAGACTCCGAATTGTGGGCCAGAGTAAGTACTTAATAAATTCGAGCAAGAAAGTTCGAGAGGTTTGTAAAGAATTAAATGCTCAAAATGTTGCACAATTATTCATTCATCCGCGAATTTGAGTGGCAGAATGCATGACTATTTGTCACTATGTCCACGGTTAAATTATAAATTACTCATCGTGACTAAAATGGAAAAAAATGACGAACTATCTTTACTTTTGTCCAAAAATGGCAAAAAAATTCTCAAAATTACCATTTGCAACGTAACTAAATCTTACCGCATGTAAAATCGATTTTTTAAAAAAAATTCATAGAAACCAAAACAAAGGGAAATGGGATTGGTGGTGAACATAATCATTAAAAAGGGAGTTTACCCTTAAAAGCTTTAATTTGAGCGTTTACAACTCTCAGCGAGTACCGACTATAGTACTCGCTGGATTCGGATTTTGAAAAAGAAACAGACTTATGAAAAGACTAATTGTGGACCCATGAAAAGACCTTAGCTGGACTTTCTTCGTAATGAAAAGACTTAAACTCGACCCATGAAAAGATATTAGCTCGACGCGTTAACTAGGCAGCTCGACCGTGTAATTAAAGTCAATATTGCCCACCCCCCCCCCCCCCCACTAGACTTTTAAAGTCTTTTCATAATTCGAGGCCTACGCCTGGGTAGCAGGAAATGACCCCATTCGATACTTTCCACTCATAATATAAGAATGAGAGGTGGAAATTTGTATTCCAATTGCAAACGTGTTGGGCAACCGTTTGAAATTATTCTTCTGTAAGCGGTTGAAGTGTGTTGCACATGTATTATATTAGACAGCTGCTTTTACTCATCAAGAACAATTGACATTACGTCGCCAAACGTACACTTTTACAGTTTTTTTTACTTTTGCAGTTTTATGCGGCGCTCTATTGTCACAATTATTCACGATTTGACTGAAAATTGAATTGTGAATAATTATGACGGTGAGACGCGGATAAAATTCGGAAGCATTCGATTTATAAAATTCGGAAGCATTTATAGTACTTTAACGTGAGCAATGTTCACGAACTAAGAAAATATTGTTCAGAATTTGGAGCATGACATATGTCTATGCTTCAGGCTAAATCGATAATGGCTTAAATTCTGTTTGGTTTTTAGATATTGATGCCACAAAATATCCAGAGGACCGAACGGTATACCTCCGGTTTTTTACGTAAAGACGAGCAAGAATATCTGCAACATCATGCATTCTGTCCTTCGGAATATAAAAAGGCTGCGGAAAATACCCGAAAGCTGGAAAGTTGCTGCCATAACGCCTATTTTCAAAAAAGGAGACCGAAGAAAAGTTGAAAACTACCGGCCTGTCTCACTATTGAACATTGATAGCAAGATTCTGGAAAAAAGTATATACATTGTCTTGTATAATCATTTTCAAAAGCTCCTAACTAAGAGTCAACATGGTTTTTTAAGGAGAAGATCTGTGCAAACAATTATGCTGCTGTTTCTCAAAAGAATAAATGAAGCTCTTGATCACGACCCGCAATCAGAGATTATTGCTTTCTACACTGACTTCTCAAAAGCTTTTGACAAAGTACCACATTATGAACTAATTCAAAAATTGATTGACATTGGAGTTGGAGGATGTTTGCTCGAAATTTTAATCGACTACTTGAGTGATCGACGACAACATGTGCGTGTGGGCAATACCAGTTCGAAGATACTCGATATAACAAGCGGGGTACCACAGGGGTCACTCCTAGGCCCTATACTGTTCTGTATATTTATTAACGATCTTCCAGATGTCCTGATGTTTTCTGAGCCCTTTATCTTCGCTGATGATCTTAAAATTTTGGCTGTACAAGGAAGCTGCTGGGAAGTCTAAGATGATCTACATGGGATTGAGAACTGGATAATCCAAAATAAAATGGAGCTGGCAATAGACAAGTGTGCGTATCTGAATTTCAGAGGTAGAGAACAACATTACAAATTGATGAGAAAAGATTTGGCGAAATCCACGACTGTCAAAGATCTTGGTATTCACGTGGCGGCTGATGTATCGTGAAAACAACATACTGAAGAAAGAATGAAGAAAGCAAATAAAGTTCTGTACATGCTTAAGCGAAATTTTGCGACTAAAGTAAACGCGTTTGTGAATTTGGGATTATATAAGTCCTTAATTTTGCCGGTATTGCTGTATGGTTTCACGTGCTTGACTGCAGGAAGAACTGAAATTCAAATTCTGGAAAATTTTCAAAAAAAGGTAGTCAAATGGATAACGGGAAATAAAGATACAGAATACAAAAGCCAGCTTCGACTATTAAACATATTGCCATTACCAATGTTTATCCAACTTAACGATCTATTGCTGGTTTAAAAAGCTTTGAATGAAGAGAATAGCTGCATCGAGCTACCAGAAGTACATACGAAAGAAACAAGGAACAACGAAATTTTTAAAATGACGAAAACTCGAACAGCAAAAGCGCGCAGCGAATTCACCTTTAAACCTGTCCCATTGCAAACCGCCTAGAAAATTTAATAAACTTAAGGGAACCATCTGGACTGAAAAACCGAATATTACGTACAATGTGGAATTTTTTCGAGAAGAAATTGTCTGAGCGAAATATTTGCACTTGGCAATTGTTCTGCGATTGTCAAAACTGTAGAAACTATTGGACATTATTTTAATTTGATGGCTGGGACTTTAGACCTTCAGCACAGCTGTAAATCCCCCAACAACAACAACAACAAAAGATAATTAGATCAATATTGCTTTGAACAACACTGCTTTGTTTTAGCTTATCAGCTGCGGATGTTTTGACAAAGTTGGTCTCATTGGCCAATAATAGACGATCAAAAAAGTACCGTAATAAGATTAGCGTCTTGAAGGATGTTAATTTGGATTTGAAAACATAGATTTTATTAGATAAGTTGAACTTTGATTGTTTTGATTAAAAAAATCCCTCAGAGCTGATTGCTCATATTTGTGATAAAAATATTTTGTTCTCAAATAAACATACTGGAGGGACATTCAAATAGAGATCAAACAGATCACAAGAAATTCCATCTATAACAATGTAATCAAAACTATCGTTGGATATAGAGAAAGCAAATTTTGGCATTTGTTACCTAAAACTGTAGAAAAAAATACTGCATTTTAGACAATGCAAATACCAAATGTGGTTACGTTTACTGTGAGTCATTGTAACGGCAATACTAGGATTAAAGTAACAAAATTCTTTCACAATTATCCACAATGGAGAAAATTTAAGCATTATGAATAAATGTGACAGATATATCCACTTTTGATTGAATTTGAAATAGTTTTACCTTCTGTCAGTGTTGTCTACACACGCTTATGAGCCTAATCTTAAAACATGGGCGCTGATAGTGCTTACAAAATTGCGTATATTTACACGACCAAAATGTACATTTGGCGACGTAATGGATACCAACAAAAACAAATATCAAAATACAGTTTTTTAATTTGCTTACTTTACAGGGCCCGAATTTTGGTCACCTTTTATCTTAATGCAATCCAACTATTTAAATGTCGAGTTCAACATTCTGCCTCATTCAAAAATGGAAGTTAAAGATTTTTGTCACGTTTTTTTTCTTAATAATTGACATTTCTTTTCTATTGTTTAAAACAAATGCAAATTGAGGCACAAACTGGAAAACTAGTGCACACTTTTAGATAATTAGATCTTTACTGTGAAATAAAAAATGGATCAGTTTAATGTCCAGACAACACGTAACCTAGATCAATAACAAAGGGAGAGGAGTAAGGAGAAAAATTAATCCAATAACTTGTCAATATTTGGTGTAAATTTTTGTCGAAAACTTAACTGCTGCCTCTTGTAACACTATAGAGTGCCAATTTTTGATATTACGTATATTATTCGATACGCGAGCTATGGTTATCATTTCATAGGTTAGTTGAGTTATCGAACAGTTCTCTAAAGTCACACTTGTTATCGCAACATGAGTTGATTGAATTTACTTTGTTTACTCTATGACGTCATTGATGTCAGAAGGTAGCACGAATAATGAGCGATTGAGTAAAATTGAAATCTGTACACTTAACATCAAAAATATATTAGTACGCCTTGTTTTACGAGGTAAAAATTCAGTGCTCGACGCAAATTTACCTCGACTGAAAATGATTTTTTGAAAACTATTTTTACACCATGATTCCGTTATAATAGTGGTGTAAACTTCCGCTGAATTTTTAATACGCAATGATAACTGGCCATACTTTCCATTTTAAACTTGGTGAAGTTCATGGAAGTTTCACGGTCAAAAGAAAGTTATCAGAAAATTGCAACAGCTTAGACTATTTTTCTCTTGAATATGTGAAAAGTAATTACTCAAAACGCAATCTTACATGGTAAACTTTCTGTTTTCGAAATCAATATCAGTCAACATAAATGTGGTCCTTTCGTGCAACTTTTGAATCAATCGCTGAAAAGTAATCAAAAATTTAACAAATCTAAAAATGGTGAAGCGATAATCCTACTTACTCAGAAAATCCACATAGGAGTCGACCAGTTTTCCGTAATTTACAGTTTATTGAGTCAACAGTAAAATCTGTTCTACTTGCTAATATATTTGTTGAATTAACACTGCAAAATCTTACTAAAATTTTTCAAGACATGATCAAGTGGAACTTTGTTTTTATGCAAATTTTATGAAAAAAGGAAAAAAGAAAAAAATACTTAAAAAACTAGGAGAAAAGAATATACTTTAATACACTCATCAAGTTTAACAGATTTCACGCGGAACTCAACTTACAGTTTTTACGCAAAAAACTGGCAAATTTCTCTCCGGATTTTCTCAGTAAGAAACTTTGTCAGTTTTCTAGAAGAAAAAACAATTACGGTTCTATCAATTTGCAGTTTAATCATATAAAAATGAAGCAAAACGGAGTTCAGATTTTTATTGAAAACGTTCTTCGAAAACAGTAAATAACTATGTAATTTTGCTTTTTGGACGTTTATTTTTGTTAATGAGATTACTTCGTGACAGATTCTTTTCAATGTGAAAATTGGATAAAGTTAATCAACTTAAACACATGGGTATCTGTTAAAAAGCAGTTGATGCTAAATTAATTTTATTGTTGAGACTAGCTCAACTTTAACGTTATTCACTCGGTCAAAAAAATTATGCTACCATATATTACATTAATGAAGGTCAAAAGAGTTCTTCGTAAGACTAGGGGTGCTATTTTTTGATATTTTGTAAAAAATTTTTTGTATAATAGAAAAAAAGGACAGCTGAGAACAGGCTACTGAAGCCTAATGCTGCTCCCTGCGATTGCGCAGAAACAAATTATTATTATAAATTTTCTTACCTCTTCGAAATTCCCCACGTTAAATGCTGCCCTGCATTCGCAAAACACAACACACATCGACAACACTAAGTAGAGGCACCCAACCAACACAGTCAGCTTTGAACTCAACATTTCCCTTTTTTCCTTTTCAACACTCACACAAAATCACCAGAGAATTGATTATGAAGACTTCCTGGAAAGATAAACAGACTTTTATTTTGATGTTAGATTTATTATCAATAAAGAAAAGATTTCTAAACTAGACACTTAGACCTCCGCGCTTTTTTTCATCAACTATTTGAACAAATTGTTTTTGCTGTTTTGTGAACAATTTGAGTTCCTTTTTCAACTGTTCATGTTCATTAGAGGTCAATTGGCATAATTTTTAGAGGTCAAGCGACATGAACTTGTCTGAGACGGATGAGGAGTGACTAACAATTTTTCTGTACACTACTTTCAACATTTTTTTCAAACAAACTTCATTTGAACAATTAATTGAACAAATTCTTTTTTTATTGTTTTTTTAGCAACGTGACTCTGTTCAATACCTGTCTCAATTAATTAGTCTGTAATTAGTCTGTTCAATACCTGTCCCATTTGTCACAAGAAACCGTTTATTTGAACAGTTAAATGAACGATTTTTTTGGTTTTGTGAACAATAAGACTTTCGGTTTCAATTGTTCATACTTGTTTGAGAGATCAAGTAACATGAACCTGTCTGGAGCGGATGAGAAGTCACTGAAAAGTTATCTTTTCACTACTTTTTCTATATTTTTCTGGGAATTGACTGAGTCAACTTACATGAATGCGATTGAAAGCTGCGGAAATACTTGGTAGAATTTTTTCACTTTAATCATTAAAGTTTTTAGTGAAATTATTCTGTTTTTAGCAAAATTTTTAACTGTGGTGTAAAAATAGTATATTATATTGTAGTGATGCATTGAGTTCAAGCACAGTACTATCATAAGGACAATAAATATGTGTTTTGGGTCTATTCTGCCCCCCCCCCCCGTCCCACAGCAATTTTTTATGACCTCCAATTACAAATCATGTGCTGTTATATAGATATGTGTTTTTTATAAACATTACTATTTAAAAATAGCAATGTTTATGAACAACACATATCCCCTGAGAGGCCTTAGATTAACATAGCCACTAAGCTTGGGGGGGTAGAGGAACACAATCAATCCCATTTTTTTAACATATTTTATGGCAAATCATATAAATCAAGATTTGGCGGCTATACTTTCAACCATTTCAGTTATATCCATCAACCGTTAATTTGCGAGCTTCTCCTCAATCATTCGAGTCAAAACTGTTTTCAATTGTTCATTTGCATCGCAGCTAGAAAAAATCTGTAAACAATTACTACTGTGCTCTTTTTTAACCTCTATTATTTTAATCCACTCCGCCCCCCCCCCCCCGCTATCGTTTCCACCCGACTATTTCCAGGATACTCAATTTTTTAAAACTTAATATGTTACATCAGATCCACAAGCTTGTAAATATTCGTGTTAAAAATTAAGAGCAAAAAAACTTTTCGGTTTAGTTTTGCTTTTTACCGGGAGTTACGCAGGCTTAAAATTTAGTGAACGTTTCCTTCACTTGGGTTTGAATGTTCACAAATCTTGTAAAATTTTCTGAAATTTTGATCAATTTTGATAAAAGAATGATGAAATTATTCAGGAAAGCTTTTTTAATTTTAATGTTAAAGATAAATGAGACTTACTGAATTGTACGAAATGACACTTTTTAGGCCAAAATTCGCAAAATTTTTTTAACAAATCATTATCTCTGGTACAATTACGATTTTCTAACAGCGTAGATTGATAGCATGGCCAGTTTGGTTCTCGTCGTCGACTGGCACGATGAAGGAGAATCGGATTGTTTTTTGGCTCTGTCCCTTTTGTAATTTCTGCATTTTCATCCCCAGTAGAGCCAAGCCTGATTTCATACATAGGTTAAATTAATAAGAGAATCCATGGCTTTTTAAATAATCCTTGATTAAATTTTGTTTTCGGAGTCAAGCTAAAGTTGCTCATGGCTCCGCCAAAACGTTTTTACAATTTTTATAGAACTTTTGAGATTCTCGAGCATTTTTTTAATTCAATTTGTAGTAGCATGATCAACTGGTAGTTAAAATTTTTTTTATGAACTTAGCATTTTTAAAAAAAAATGAAAGAAAACGAATTTTTCAGAGTGTTCTTGAAACAACGTTTTGCCAGTTTTTTGCTAATTTAACTGTCTATTTATGCAAAATGCTTCAATCATTTTGATATACTGACTTTATCAGTCAAATTATCCATAATAGTCGACACAGTTAGGCGATCTCAATGAAAGAACGGTAATAGCAAGTCTAGTTTTGGTGTTATCATTGTTTTTTAAAGGCCCAAAAAGAATTCGCTTTATTATTATTCGATAGTGTTGCATTTTTTTTTCAAACTTTTCGGTTTAGTTTTGCTTTTTACCGGGAGTTACGCAGGCTTAAAATTTAGTGAACGTTTGCTTCACTTGGGTTTGAATGTTCACAAATCTTGTTAAATTTTCTGAAATTTTATTCAATTTTGATAAAAGTATGATGAAATTATTCAGGAAAGCTTTTTTATTTTTAATGTTAAAGATAAATGAGACTCACTGAATTGTAGGAAATGACAATTTTTAGGCCAAAATTCGCAAAATTTTTTAAAAAAACATTATCATTGGTACAATTACGATTTTCTAACAACGTAGATTGATAGCATGACCAATCTGGTTCTCGTCGTCGACTGGCATGATGAAAGAAATTCGGATTGTTTTTTGGCTCTGTCCCTTTTATAATTTCTGCATTTCTCATCCCCAGTAGAGCCAAGCCTGATTTCATACATAGGTTAAATTAATAAGAGAATCCATGTCTTTTTAAATAATCCTTGATTAAACTTTGTTTTCGGAGTCAAGCCAAAGTTTCTCATGGCTCCGCCAAAACGTTTATACTATTTTTAAAGAACTTTTGAGATTTGCCAGCATTTTTTTGATCATTTTGGAGTCGCATGATCAACTCCAATTAATGATAATTCTAAATTATTTTCTGAGTAGCAATTCGTGTTCCTATCTAATGCCTTCAGATGACACCAGTGAATTTTCGCCGATCGAAATATTCATCGTAGGGAATAGTGAGTGGTATGATAAGAAAAATTGCTAGCGTAGAATTTCAAAGTAAAAATACTTTTTTGAATTTCGCTGTTTCGGTGTTGCGCAGGTTTAAAAGTATATGGACATTTGACTGACTGTTGTTGTTGTTGTTGTTCACATTTCCCCGTCTTTTACGCAATCTTTTGCCAAATTTTGACCAAAGAATATGTTAAATTGGTGATAAAAAATGGTGTCGCTGATTTTACCTCTAAAAACAGAAGATTGTTCCAGAAGACTGATCCACTTTTTGTTTGATCCAAAACTGTTGCTATATTAATATCTAGTAGTTAAACTTGTTTCTAATGAACTTAGCCATTTTTAAAAAAAAATGAAACAAAACGATTTTTTCAGAGTGTTCTTGAGACAATGTTTTGCCAGTTTTTTGCTAATTTAACTGTCTATTTATTCAAAATGCTTCAATCATTTTGATATACTGACTTTATTAGTCAAATTATCCATAAAAGTCGACACAATTAGGTGATCTCAATGAAGGAACGGTAATAGCAAGTCTAGTTTTGTTGTAATCATTGTTTTCTAAAGGCCCAAAAAGAACTCGCTATGTTATTATTCGATAGTGTTGCATTTTTTTTCAAACTTTTCGGTTTAGATTTATTTTTACCGGGAGTTATGCAGGCTTAAAATTTAGTGAACGTTTGCTTCACTTGGGTTTGAATGTTCACAAATCTTGTAAAATTTTTTGAAATTTTATTCAATTTTGATAAAAGTCTGATGAAATTATTCAGGAAAGCATTTTTATTTTTAATGTTAAAGATAAATGAGCTCACTGAATTGTAGGAAATGACATTTTTTAGGCCAAAATTCGCAAAATTTTTTAAAAAATCATTATCATTGGTACAATTACGATTTTCTAACAACGTAGATTGATAGCATGACCAATCTGGTTCTCGTCGTCGACTGGCATGATGAAAAAAATTCGGATTGTTTTTTGGCTCTGTCCCTTTTATAATTTCTGCATTTCTCATCCCTAGTAGAGCTAAACCTGATTTCATACATAGGTTAAATTAATAAGAGAATCCATGTCTTTTTAAATAATCCTTGATTAAACTTTGTTTTCGGAGTCAAGCCAAAGTTTCTCATGGCTCCGCCAAAACGTTTGTACTATTTTTAAAGAACTTTTGAGATTTGCCAGCAATTTTTTGATCATTTTGGAGTCGCATGATCAACTCCAATTAATCATAATTCTAATTTATTTTCTGAATAGCAATTAGTGTTCCTATCTAATGCCTTCAGATGACACAAGTGAATTTTTGCCGATCGAAATATTCATCGTAGGGAATAGTGAGTGGTATGATAAGAAAAATTGCTAGCGTAGAATTTCAAAGTAAAAATACTTTTTTGAATTTCGCTGTTTCGGTGTTGCGCAGGTTTAAAAGTATATGGACATTTGACTGACTGTTGTTGTTGTTGTTCACATTTCCCCGTCTTTTACGCAATCTTTTGCCAAATTTTGACCAAAGAATATGTTAAATTGGTGATAAAAAATGGTGCCGCTGATTTTACCTCTAAAAACAGAAGATTGTTCCAGAAGATTGATCCACTTTTTGTTTGATCCAAAACTGTTGCTATATTAATATCTAGTAGTTAAACTTGTTTCTAATGAACTTAGCCAATTTTTTAAAAAAAATGAAACAAAACGAATTTTTCAGAGTGTTCTTGAAACAAATTTTTGCCAGTTTTTTGCTAATTTAACTGTCTATTTATGCAAAATGCTTCAATCATTTTGATATACTGACTTTATTAGTCAAATTATCCATAAAAGTCGACACAATTAGGTGATCTCAAGGAAGGAACGGTAATAGCAAGTCTAGTTTTGTTGTAATCATTGTTTTCTAAAGGCCCAAAAAGAACTCGCTTTGTTATTATTCGATAGTGTTGCATTTTTGTTCAAACTTTTCGGTTTAGATTTATTTTTACCGGGAGTTACGCAGGCTTAAAATTTAGGTAACGTTTGCTTCACTTGGGTTTGAATGTTCACAATTCTCGTAAAATTTTCTGAAATTTTGATCAATTTTGATAAAAGTATGATGAAATTATTCAGGAAAGCTTTTTTATTTTGAATGTTAAAGATAAATGAGACTTACTGAATTGTAGGAAATGACATTTTTTAGGCCAAAATTCGCAAAAACTTTTAAAAATCATTATCATTGGTACAATTTCGATTTTCTAACAACGTAGATTGATAGCATGGCCAGTCTGGTTCTCGTCGTCGACTGGCATGATGAAAGAAATTCGGATTGTTTTTTGGCTCTCTCACCCTCATATTTTCTGCATTTTCATCCCTAGTAGAGCTAAGCCTGATTTCATACATAGGTTAAATTAATAAGAGAATCCATGTCTTTTTAAATAATCCTTGATTAAACTTTGTTTTCGGAGTCAAGACAAAGTTTCTCATGGCTCCGCCAAAACGTTTTTACAATTTTTATAGAACTTTTAAGATTCACCAGCATTTTTTTAATTCAATTTGTTGTCGCATGATCACCTGGTAGTTAGAATTGTTTCTCATGAACTCAGACATTTTTTTAAAAAATGAAACAAAAAGAATTTTTCAGAGTGTTCTTGAAACCAATCTCTGCCAGATTTTTGCTATATTAACCGTCTATTTATGCAAAATGCTTCAATCATTTTGATATACTGACTTTATTAGTCAAATTATCCATAATAGTTGACACAGTTAGGTGATCTCAATGAAAGAACGGTAATAGCAAGTCTGGTTTTGGTGTAATCATTGTTTTTTAAAGGCCCAAAAAGAATTGGCATTGTAATTATTCGATAGTGTTGCATTTTTGTTCATACTTTTCGGTTTAGTTTTGCTTTTTACCGGGAGTTACGCAATCTTAAAATTTAGTGAACGTTTGCTTAACTTGGGTTTGAATGTTCACAAATCTCGTAAAGTTTTCTGAAATTTTGATCATTTTTGATAAAAGTCTGATGAAATTATTCAGGAAAGCATTTTTATTTTTAATGTTAAAGATAAATGAGCTCACTGAATTGTAGGAAATGACATTTTTTAGGCAAAATTTGCAAAATTTTTTAAAAAACCATTATCTTTGGTACAAATACAATTTTCTAACAGCGTAGATTGATAGCATGGCCAGTTTGGTTCTCGTCGTTGACTGGCATGTCGAAAGAGGTTCGGATTGTTTTTTGAATCTGTCCCTTTTGTAATTTCTGCTTTTTCATCCCTAGTGGAGCCAAGCCTGATTTCATACATAGGTTAAATTAATAAGAGAATCCATGTCTTTTTAAATAATCCTTGATTAAACTTTGTTTTCGGAGTCAAGACAAAGTTTCTCATGGCTCCGCCAAAACGTTTTTACAATTTTTATAGAACTTTTAAGATTCACCAGCATTTTTTTAATTCAATTTGTTGTCGCATGATCACCTGGTAGTTAGAATTGTTTCTCATGAACTCAGACATTTTTTTAAAAAATGAAACAAAAAGAATTTTTCAGAGTGTTCTTGAAACCAATCTCTGCCAGTTTTTTGCTATATTAACCGTCTATTTATGCAAAATGCTTCAATCATTTTGATATACTGACTTTATTAGTCAAATTATCCATAATAGTTGACACAGTTAGGTGATCTCAATGAAAGAACGGTAATAGCAAGTCTGGTTTTGGTGTAATCATTGTTTTTTAAAGGCCCAAAAAGAATTGGCATTGTAATTATTCGATAGTGTTGCATTTTTGTTCATACTTTTCGGTTTAGTTTTGCTTTTTACCGGGAGTTACGCAATCTTAAAATTTAGTGAACGTTTGCTTAACTTGGGTTTGAATGTTCACAAATCTCGTAAAGTTTTCTGAAATTTTGATCATTTTTGATAAAAGTCTGATGAAATTATTCAGGAAAGCATTTTTATTTTTAATGTTAAAGATAAATGAGCTCACTGAATTGTAGGAAATGACATTTTTTAGGCAAAATTTGCAAAATTTTTTAAAAAACCATTATCTTTGGTACAAATACAATTTTCTAACAGCGTAGATTGATAGCATGGCCAGTTTGGTTCTCGTCGTTGACTGGCATGTCGAAAGAGGTTCGGATTGTTTTTTGAATCTGTCCCTTTTGTAATTTCTGCTTTTTCATCCCTAGTGGAGCCAAGCCTGATTTCATACATAGGTTAAATTAATAAGAGAATCCATGTCTTTTTAAATAATCCTTGATTAAACTTTGTTTTCGGAGTCAAGACAAAGTTTCTCATGGCTCCGCCAAAACGTTTTTACAATTTTTATAGAACTTTTAAGATTCACCAGCATTTTTTTAATTCAATTTGTTGTCGCATGATCACCTGGTAGTTAGAATTGTTTCTCATGAACTCAGACATTTTTTTAAAAAATGAAACAAAAAGAATTTTTCAGAGTGTTCTTGAAACCAATCTCTGCCAGTTTTTTGCTATATTAACCGTCTATTTATGCAAAATGCTTCAATCATTTTGATATACTGACTTTATTAGTCAAATTATCCATAATAGTTGACACAGTTAGGTGATCTCAATGAAAGAACGGTAATAGCAAGTCTGGTTTTGGTGTAATCATTGTTTTCTAAAGGCCCAAAAAGAACTCGCTATGTTATTATTCGATAGTGTTGCATTTTTTTTCAAACTTTTCGGTTTAGATTTATTTTTACCGGGAGTTATGCAGGCTTAAAATTTAGTGAACGTTTGCTTCACTTGGGTTTGAATGTTCACAAATCTTGTAAAATTTTCTGAAATTTTGATCAATTTTGATAAAAGTCTGATGAAATTATTCAGGAAAGCATTTTTATTTTTAATGTTAAAGATAAATGAGCTCACTGAATTGTAGGAAATGACATTTTTTAGGCAAAATTCGCAAAATTTTTTAAAAAACCATTATCTTTGGTACAAATACAATTTTCTAACAGCGTAGATTGATAGCATGGCCAGTTTGGTTCTCGTCGTTGACTGGCATGTCGAAAGAGGTTCGGATTGTTTTTTGAATCTGTCCCTTTTGTAATTTCTGCTTTTTCATCCCTAGTGGAGCCAAGCCTGATTTCATACATAGGTTAAATTAATAAAAGAATCCATCTCCTTCCAAATAATCCTTGATTAAGCTTTGTTTTCGGAGTCAAGCTAAAGGTTCTCATGGCTCCGCCAAACCGTTTTTACAAATTTTAAAGAACTTATGAGATTTGCCAGCATTTTTTTTGTTCAGTTTGTAGTCGCATGATCATTTCCAAATAATGATAATTCCAGCTCATTTTCTGAGGAGCAGTTCCAGGTCTTATCTAATGCCTCCAGATGACACCCGTCAATTTCCTCCCATCAAACTATTCATCGTAAAGAATAGTGAGTAGTTCGATAAGTAAAATTGCTAGCGTAGAAATTCAAAATAAAAAGACTTTTTTGACATTCGCTGTTTCAGTGTTGCTCAGGTTTAAAGTTTTGTGAACATTTGGCTGACTGTCTTTGTTGTTGTTGTTCACATTTCCCCAACTTTTTGCCAAATTTTGACAGATAATATGTTAAATTTGTAAAAAATAGTATCGTTGGTTTTACCACTAAAAACAGGGGATTGTTGCAGAACTGTTTGATCCACTTTTTGGCTAAAACGGTTGCTATATTACTAATTGTTGCCGAAACCGTTTCTAAAGAACTTAGCCATTTTTTCGTCAAAAAATGGAAGAAGTGTTTTAGTCCAGTTTGTTTAAGTTTGCCGGATTAACAATAGCTGACACAATCTTGTTGATATCTCAAGAAGGCAATTTTCAATTGTGAGTTTTTTATTTGTGTTCTTGAAATAATTTTTGCCAGTCTTTCTGCTAATTTATCCACCTAATTAAGCAAACTGCTTCAAACATTTTGAAGTACTGACTTTATTAGTCAAATGATCCATAATGGTTGACTGAAAAAAGTGATCTTATTGAGGGAACGGTAATATCAAGTCTAGTTTTGGTGTAATCGCTGTTTTTTGTAATTTTTCGACAGTTTTCAATTTTTTGGTTTTTTTCTGTTCAAATTCGCTTTTTCCCGGGAGTTACGCACGTTTAAAATTTATTGAGCGTTTGCTGCACTAGAATTGTTTTCGTCACAAATCTCCTTCTAAAGTTTTTCTAAACGTTTGATCAATTTTGCTAAAAGCATGATGAAATTCTTTAGGAATTCCTTTTCATTTTTACGCTTAAAGATAAAAGCGACTTGCTGAGTTGTAGGAAATTACAGTTTTTAGAGCCAAGCCTGATTTCATACATAGGTTAAATTAATAAGAGAATCCATGTTTTTTTAAATAATCCTTGATTAAACAATGTTTCTGGAGTCAAATTAAGACTTTTCATGGCTCCGCTAAAGCGTTTTTACTATTTTCAATGAAATTTTGATATTTTCCAGCATTTTTGGTTCAATTTTTAGTCGCATGACCAACTCCAGTTAATGATAAATCTAGCTCACTTTCTGAGAAGCAATTCCGGATCCTATCTAATGCCTCCAGATGACACATGTCATTTCCGCCGATCAAATTATTCATCGTAAAGAATAGTGAGTGGTTCGATAAATAATATTGCTGGCGTAGAATTTCAAAATAAAAAGACTTTCTTGACATTCGTTGTTTCGGTGTTGCGCAGGTTTAAAGTTAGGTGAACATTTGACTGGCTGTCGTTGTTGTTGTTCATATTTGCCCGACTTTTACGCAACCCTTTGCCAAATTTTGACCTTGAATATGTTAAACTCGCAAAAAATAGTATCGTTGGTTTTACCACTAAAAACAGAGGATTGTTGCAGAACTGTTTGATCCATTTTTCGGCTAAAACGGATGCTATATTACTAATTGTTGCCGAAACCGTTTCTGAAGAACTTAGCCAATTTTTCATCAAAAAAAAATGAAAGAAGCCTTTTAGTCCAGTTTGTTTAATTTTGCCGGGTTAACAACAGCTGACACAATCTTCGTTAACTCAAAAGAAGGCAATTTTTAATTGTGAGTCTTTTATTTGTGTTCTTGAAATAAAGTTTTGCCAGTCTTTCTGCTAATTTATCCACCTAATTAAGCAAAATGCTTCAAGCAGTTTGAAGTACTAACTTTATTAGTCAAATTAATCTTAATAGTCGAATCAATAAAATGATCATATTGAAGGAACGGTAATAGCAGATCTAGTTTTGGTGTAATTGCTGTTTAATGTAATTTTTTGATAGTTTTCAATTTTTTCAAACTTTTCTGTTCAAATTCGTTTTTTCCCGGGAGTTACGCAGGTTTAAATTTATTGAGCATTTGCTGCACTTGAATTGTTTTCTTCACAAATCTCTTTCTAAATTTTTCTAAACGTTTGATCAATTTTGCTAAAAGCATGATGAAATTGTTAAGGAATTCATTTTCATTTTTACGCTTAAAGATAAAAGCGACTTGCTGAGTTGTAGGAAATTACACTTTTTAGAGCCAAGCCTGATTTCATACATAGGTTAAATTAATAAGAGAATCCATGTTTTTTTTAAATAATCCTTGATTAAACAATGTTTTTGGAAACAAATTAAGACTTTTCATGGCTCCGCCAAAACGTTTTTAAAATTTTCAATGAAATTTTGAGATTTGCCAGCATTTTTGGTTAAATTTTTTGTCGCATGACCAACTCCAGTTAATGATAATTCTAGCTCACTTTCTGAGAAGCAATTCCGGGTCCAATCTAATGCCTCCAGATGACACTTGTCAATTTCCGCCGATCAAATTGTTCATCGTAAATAATAGTGAGTGGTTCGATAAGAAAAATTGTCAGCGTAGAATTTCAAAATAAAAGACTTTTTTGACATTCGCTGTTTCGGTGTTGCTCAGGTTTAAAGTTTTGTGAACATTTGGCTGACTGTTTTTGTTGTTGTTGTTCACATTTCCCCGACTTTTACACAACTTTTTGCCAAATTTTGACAGAGAGTATGTTAAGTTTGTGAACAATAGTATCGTTGGTTTTACCACTAAAAACAGGGGATTGTTGCAGAACTGTTTGATTCATTTTTTGGCTAAAACGGTTGCTATATTACTAATTGTTGCCGAAACCGTTTCTGAAGAACTTAGCCAATTTTTCATCAAAAAATAAATGAAAGAAGCGTTTTCGTCCAGTTTGTTTAAATTTGCCGGGTTAACAACAGCTGACACAATCTTCGTTAACTCAAAAGAAGGCAATTTTTTATTGTGAGTTTTTTATTTGTGTTCGTGAAATAAAGTTTTGCCGGTCTTTCTGCTAATTTATCCACCTAATTAAGCAAAATGCTTCAAGCATTTTGAAGTACTAACTTTATTAGTCAAATTAATCTTAATAGTCGAATCACTAAAATGATCATATTGAAGGAACGGTAATAGCAGATCTAGTTTTGTTGTAATTGCTGTTTAATGTAATTTTTTGATAGTTTTCAATTTTTTCAAACTTTTCTGTTCAAATTCGTTTTTTCCCGAGAGTTACGCACGTTTAAAATTTATTGAGCGTTTGCTGCACTTGAATTGTTTTCTTCACAAATCTCCTTCTAAAGTTTTTCTAAACGTTTGATCAATTTTGCTAAAAGCATGATAAAATTGTTAAGGAATTCTTTTTCATTTTTACGCATAAAGATAATAGCGACTTGCTGAGTTGTAGGAAATTACACTTTTTAGAGCCAAGCCTGATTTCATACATAGGTTAAATTAATAAGAGAATCCATGTTTTTTTAAATAATCCTTGATTAAACAATGTTTTTGGAGTCAAATTAAGACATTTCATGGCTCCGCTAAAGCGTTTTTACTATTTTCAATGAAATTTTGAGATTCGCCAGCATTTTTGGTTCAATTTGTAGTCGCATGAACAACTCCAGTTAAGGATAATTCTGGCTCACTTTCTGAGAAGCAATTCCGGGTCCTATCTAATGCCTCCAGATGACACATGTCAATTTCCGCGGATCAAATTATTCATCGTAAATAATAGTGAGTGGTTCGATAAGAAAAATTGCTAGCGTAGAATTTCAAAATAAAAGACTTTTTTGACATTCGCTGTTTCAGTGTTGCTCAGGTTTAAAGTTTTGTGAACATTTGGCTGACTGTCTTTGTTGTTGTTGTTCACATTTCCCCGACTTTTACACAACTTTTTGCCAAATTTTGACAGAGAGTATGTTAAGTTTGTGAACAATAGTATCGTTGGTTTTACCACTAAAAACAGGGGATTGTTGCAGAACTGTTTGATTCATTTTTTGGCTAAAACGGTTGCTATATTACTAATTGTTGCCGAAACCGTTTCTGAAGAACTTAGCCAATTTTTCATCAGAAAATAAATGAAAGAAGCGTTTTCGTCCAGTTTGTTTAAATTTGCCGGGTTAACAACAGCTGACACAATCTTCGTTAACTCAAAAGAAGGCAATTTTTTATTGTGAGTTTTTTATTTGTGTTCGTGAAATAAAGTTTTGCCAGTCTTTCTGCTAATTTATCCACCTAATTAAGCAAAATGCTTCAAGCATTTTGAAGTACTAACTTTATTAGTCAAATTAATCTTAATAGTCGAATCACTAAAATGATCATATTGAAGGAACGGTAATAGCAGATCTAGTTTTGTTGTAATTGCTGTTTAATGTAATTTTTTGATAGTTTTCAATTTTTTCAAACTTTTCTGTTCAAATTCGTTTTTTCCCGAGAGTTACGCACGTTTAAAATTTATTGAGCGTTTGCTGCACTTGAATTGTTTTCTTCACAAATCTCCTTCTAAAGTTTTTCTAAACGTTTGATCAATTTTGCTAAAAGCATGATAAAATTGTTAAGGAATTCTTTTTCATTTTTACGCATAAAGATAATAGCGACTTGCTGAGTTGTAGGAAATTACACTTTTTAGAGCCAAGCCTGATTTCATACATAGGTTAAATTAATAAGAGAATCCATGTTTTTTTAAATAATCCTTGATTAAACAATGTTTTTGGAGTCAAATTAAGACATTTCATGGCTCCGCTAAAGCGTTTTTACTATTTTCAATGAAATTTTGAGATTCGCCAGCATTTTTGGTTCAATTTGTAGTCGCATGAACAACTCCAGTTAAGGATAATTCTGGCTCACTTTCTGAGAAGCAATTCCGGGTCCTATCTAATGCCTCCAGATGACACATGTCAATTTCCGCGGATCAAATTATTCATCGTAAATAATAGTGAGTGGTTCGATAAGAAAAATTGCTAGCGTAGAATTTCAAAATAAAAGACTTTTTTGACATTCGCTGTTTCAGTGTTGCTCAGGTTTAAAGTTTTGTGAACATTTGGCTGACTGTCTTTGTTGTTGTTGTTCACATTTCCCCGACTTTTACACAACTTTTTGCCAAAATTTGACAGAGAATATGTTAAATTTGTGAAAAAAAGTATCGTTGGTTTTACCACTAAAAACAGGGGATTGTTGCAGAACTGTTTGATCCACTTTTTGGCTAAAACGGTTGCTATATTACTAATTGTTGCCGAAACCGTTTCTAAAGAACTTAGCCATTTTTTCGTCAAAAAATGGAAGAAGTGTTTTAGTCCAGTTTGTTTAAATTTGCCGGATTAACAATAGCTGACACAATCTTCGTGTTCTCTCAAGAAGGCAATTTTCAATTGTGAGTTTTTTAATTGTGTTCTTGAAATAATTTTTGCCAGTCTTTCTGCTAATTTATCCACATAATTAAGCAAAATGCTTCAAACAATTTGAAGTAGTGACTTTATTAGTCAAATGATCCATAATAGTTGACTGAATAAAGTGATGTTATTGAGGGAACGGTAATATCAAGTCTAGTTTTGGTGTAATCGCTGTTTTTTGTAATTTTTCGACAATTTTCAATTTTTTGGTACTTTTCTGTTCAAATTCGCTTTTTCCCGGGAGTTACGCAGGTTTAAATTTATTGAGCATTTGCTGCACTTGAATTGTTTTCTTCACAAATCTCTTTCTAAATTTTTCTAAACGTTTGATCAATTTTGCTAAAAGCATGATGAAATTGTTAAGGAATTCATTTTCATTTTTACGCTTAAATATAAATGCGACTTGCTGAGTTGTAGGAAATTACACTTTTTAGAGCCAAGCCTGATTTCATACATAGGTTAATTTAATAAGAGAATCCATGTTTTTTTTAAATATTCCTTGATTAAACAATGTTTTTGGAGTCAAATTAAGACATTTCATGGCTCCGCTAAAGCGTTTTTACTATTTTCAATGAAATTTTGAGATTTGCCAGCATTTTTGGTTCAATTTGTAGTCGCATGAACAACTCCAGTTAAGGATAATTCTGGCTCACTTTCTGAGAAGCAATTCCGGGTCCTATCTAATGCCTCCAGATGACACATGTCAATTTCAGCGGATCAAATTATTCATCGTAAATAATAGTGAGTGGTTCGATAAGAAAAATTGCTAGCGTAGAATTTCAAAATAAAAGACTTTTTTGACATTCGCTGTTTCAGTGTTGCTCAGGTTTAAAGTTTTGTGAACATTTGGCTGACTGTCTTTGTTGTTGTTGTTCACATTTCCCCGACTTTTACACAACTTTTTGCCAAAATTTGACAGAGAATATGTTAAATTTGTGAAAAAAAGTATCGTTGGTTTTACCACTAAAAACAGGGGATTGTTGCAGAACTGTTTGATCCACTTTTTGGCTAAAACGGTTGCTATATTACTAATTGTTGCCGAAACCGTTTCTAAAGAACTTAGCCATTTTTTCGTCAAAAAATGGAAGAAGTGTTTTAGTCCAGTTTGTTTAAATTTGCCGGATTAACAATAGCTGACACAATCTTCGTGTTCTCTCAAGAAGGCAATTTTCAATTGTGAGTTTTTTAATTGTGTTCTTGAAATAATTTTTGCCAGTCTTTCTGCTAATTTATCCACATAATTAAGCAAAATGCTTCAAACAATTTGAAGTAGTGACTTTATTAGTCAAATGATCCATAATAGTTGACTGAATAAAGTGATGTTATTGAGGGAACGGTAATATCAAGTCTAGTTTTGGTGTAATCGCTGTTTTTTGTAATTTTTCGACAATTTTCAATTTTTTGGTACTTTTCTGTTCAAATTCGCTTTTTCCCGGGAGTTACGCAGGTTTAAATTTATTGAGCATTTGCTGCACTTGAATTGTTTTCTTCACAAATCTCTTTCTAAATTTTTCTAAACGTTTGATCAATTTTGCTAAAAGCATGATGAAATTGTTAAGGAATTCATTTTCATTTTTACGCTTAAATATAAATGCGACTTGCTGAGTTGTAGGAAATTACACTTTTTAGAGCCAAGCCTGGTTTCATACATAGGTTAAATTAATACGAGAATCCATGTTTATTTAAATAATCCTTGATTAAACAATGTTTTTGGAGTCAAATTAAGACTTTTCATGGCTCCGCCAAAACGTTTTTACAATTTTCAATGAAATTTTGAGATTTTCCAGCATTTTTGGTTCAATTTTTAGTCGCATGACCAACTCCAGTTAATGATAATTCTAGCTCACTTTCTGAGAAGCAATTCCGGGTCCTATCTAATGCCTCCAGATGACACATGTCAATTTCCGCCGATCAAATTATTCATCGTAAATAATAGTGAGTGGTTCGAAAAGAAAATTTGCTTGCTTAGAATTTCAAAATAAAAGATTTTTTTGACATTCGCTGTTTCGGTGTTGCGCAGGTTTAAAGTTAGGTGAACATTTGACTGGCTGTCGTTGTTGTTGTTGTTCATATTTCCCCAAGTTTTACGCAACCTTTTGCCAAATTTTGACAAAGAATATGTTAAATTTGTAAAAAATAGTATCGTCGGTTTTACCACTAAAAACAGAGGATTGTTGCAGAACTGTTTGATCCACTTTTTGGCTAAAACGGTTGCTATATTACTAATTGTTGCCGAAACCGTTTCTAAAGAACTTAGCCAATTTTTCATCAAAAAATAAATGAAAGAAGCGTTTTAGTCCAGTTTGTTTGAATTTGCCGGATTAATAACAGCTGACACAATCTTCGTTAACTCAAAAGAAGGCAATTTTTAATTGTGAGTTTTTCTTTTGTGTTCTTGAAATAAAGTTTTGCCAGTCTTTCTGCTAATTCACCTACCTAATTGAGCAAAATGCTTCAATCATGTTATTACACTGAACTTATTAGTCAAATTATCCATAAGAGTCGACACAAATAAGTGATCTCAACGAAGAAACAGTAATAGCAAATCTAGTTTTGGTGTTATCGCAGTTTTTGAAAGCCCAAAAAATCGCATTGTTTTTACTCGATAGTTTCGCATGTTTTTCACACTATTCAGTTTAGTTTTGTTTTGGTGTTGCGCAGGTTTAAATGTATATGGACATTTGACTGACTGTTGTTGTTGTTGTCCACATTTCCCTGTCTTTCACGCAATCTTTTGCCATATTTTGACCAAAGAATATGTTAAACTGGTAATAAAAAACGGTGTCGCTGATTTTACCTCTAAAAACAGAAGATTGTTCCAGAAGATTGATCCACTTTTTGTTTGATCCAAAACTGTTGCTATATTAATAACTAGTAGTTAAACTTGTTTCTAATGAACTTAGCCATTTTTTTTAAAAAAATGAAACAAAACGATTTTTTCAGAGTGTTCTTGAGACAATGTTTTGCCAGTTTTTTGCTAATTTAACTCTCTATTTATGCAAAATGCTTCAATCATTTTGATATACTGACTTTATTAGTCAAATTATCCATAAAAGTCGACACAATTAGGTGATCTTAATGAAGGAACGGTAATAGCAAGTCTAGTTTTGGTGTAATCATTGTTTTCGAAAGGCCCAAAAAGAATTCGCTTTGTTATTATTCGATAGTGTTGCATTTTTTTTCAAACTTTTCGGTTTAGTTTTGCTTTTTACCGGGAGTTATGCAGGCTTAAAATTTAGTGAACGTTTGCTTCACTTGGGTTTGAATGTTCACAAATCTCCTATAGTTTTCTGAAATTTTGATCAATTTTGATAAAAGTATGATGAAATTATTCAGGAAATCTTTTTTATTTTTAATGTTAAAGATGAATGAGGCTTACTGAATTGTAGGAAATGACATTTTTTAGGCAAAATTCGCAAAATTTTTTAAAAAACCATTATCTTTGGTACAATTATGATTTTCTAACAACGTAGATTGATAGCATGGCCAGTCTGGTTCTCGTCGTCGACTGGCATGATGAAAGAAATTCGGATTGTTTTTTGGCTCTGTCCCTTTTATAATTTCTGCATTTTCATCCCTAGTGGAGCCAAGCCTGATTTCATACATAGGTTAAATTAATAAGAAAATCCATGTCTTTTTAAATAATCCTTGATAAAACCTCGTTTTCGGAGTCAAGCTAAAGGTTCTCATGGCTCCGCCAAAACGTTTTTACAATTTTTAAAGAACTTTTGAGATTTGCCAGCAATTTTTTAATTCAATTTGTAGTCGCATGATCAACTCCAATTAATTATAATTCTTACACATTTTCTGAGAAGCAATTAGTGTTCCTATCTAATGCCTTCAGATGTCACCAGTCAATTTCCGCCTATCAAATTATTCATTGTAAAGAACAGTGAGTGGAATGATAAGAAAAATTGCTAGCGTAGAATTTCAAAATAAAAGACTTTTTTGACATTCGCTGTTTCGATGTTGCTCAGATTTAAGGTTTTGTGAACATTTGGCTGACTGTCTTTAATCTTGTTGTTCACATTTCCCCGACTTTTAAACAACCTTTTGCCAAATTTTGACAAAGAATACGTTAAATTTGTAAAAAATAGTATCGTTGGTTTTACCCCTAAAAACAGGGGATTGTTGTAGAACTGTTCGATCCATTTTTGGCTAAAACGTTTGCTATATTAATAATGGTTAGCTGAAACCGTTTCTGAAGAACTTAGCCATTTTTTCATCAAAAAAATGAAAGAGGTGTTTTAGTCCAGTTTGTTTAAATTTGCCGGATTAACAATAGCTGACACAATCTTCGTGTTCTCTCAAGAAGGCAATTTTTAATTGTGAGTTTTTTAATTGTGTTCTTGAAATAAAGTTTTGCCCGTCTTTCAGCTAATTTAACTACCTAATTAAGCAAAATGCTTCAAACATTTTGAAGTACTGACTTTATTATTCAAATGATCCATAATAATTGACTGAATAAAGTGATCTTATTGAGGGAACGGTAATATTAAGTCTAGTTTTGGTTTAATCGCTGCTTATTGTAATTTTTCGACAGCTTTCAATTTTTTTGTACTTTTCTGTTCAAATTCGCTTTTTCCCGGGAGTTACGCAGGTTTAAGGTTTAATGAGCGTTTGCTTCACTCGAATTGTTTTCTTCACAATTCTCTTTCTAAACTTTTTCTTAACGTTTGATCAATTTTGCTAAAAGCTTGATGAAATTGTTAAGGAAATCATTTCCATTTTCACGCTTAAACATAAAAGAGACTTGCTGAATTATAGGAAATTACACTTTTTAGAGGCAAGCTTGATTCATACATAGGTTCAATAATGAGAGAACCCATGTATTTTCTAATGAATTCCATAATTAAACATTGTTTTCGGAGTCAATATCATGGCTATCATGGCTCCGCCAAAATGTTTATACAAATTTTTAATGAACTTTTGAGATTTGCCAGCATTTTCTGTTCAATTTGTAGACGACTCACCGACTCCAATTAATTAAAGTTCAAACTCATTTTCTAAGAAGCAGTTAGTGGTCTTTTCTAATACTTTCAGATAACACCTAAGCGATTTTGCTGATGTAACTCCATAAATACCTGAAATTGAATTTCTATAGTCGATATATTGTTTTTTTTTGTCAATTTAGATTTTTTGCGCACATCTTTAACTGTTAGGTGTTAAAGTAGAAGCAGCAATAATGGTCAGGCTTTGTTTTAGTTGTAGTTATTCAAGTTAGTCTTTTTTAAAAGTCTTTTTTGATCATTTCATTATTTATGTTAATCACATATCAAAATGATTTCCAACCAAAGCTCAATTCCTCAAATATTGATCAAACCATTTATTGTAACACTAAGTGCCAATCAAAATATATAACCGTTTTGACGAAATGCCAGTTTTTTGGCTTCAACACTGTATTTGCGTACAAGTGTTTGTGAAATTTTGATTTGTGTCGGTATTGGTTTTTGTTTTGTAGTATTTCAATTTACTGTCACTTATGACAGTTCCAGTTGACTTCCTTTTCAGCTACAATTTATTCCATTTGCTATTATTTATTTGGTAGTTTATGGTTGTCATGACTTTTCAAATAAGTTTGTTTGGAAAAAAAGCAACAGCTTTGCCAATTTCAGTTTTTTGTCTGCATCCAGCGTAACGTCAGCAGACAAAGAAAGAGAGAGAGAGAGAGAGAGAGAGAAGAGAGAGAGAGAGAGAGAGAGAGAGAGAGAGAAACAGAGACAGAGAATTTGCATATTTTTTCATGTGAGTCAGAAGGTAGACTTCAGTGAGTTTTTATCTTTTGTAAAACTTTTCCATGGCTATGGTACTAACAGGTTTCATAACTGTGATTTGAACTTTGGACATTTGCGCATTTTGGGTTTTTTTGTTGTCTTGTCACATTGCCACATTAAAATTAAGTAAAAAATCAAAGTAGTAGCATTGACAGAGCGTGCAATTGACTGTTTCTGAGGTTCTTAGTGATTAGATTATGATATAAAAGGCTTCGAAAATCTTTTCTTGCTAAATTTTTTACATTTTTTTTTATTTTTGCCTGTTTTTGTTCTTTAAAGAAGTGTAAAAATCTGGATATTGACATGCACTAGTAATTTCCTATGGATAAATAATTGAAGACAATTGATCATTGCGGCAAGCAGATAGCTAATGATCTTGAATTTGAAATTATTTGATTTCAAGAACTACAAAACTGTATTTTAACTTTGCCCTTTTAGTTTTGTTTTTGTTATTTACAGACCACAGCGATTTCAAATCAAAAGGCAATTTTTAACGATCATAATTAACTGCAAAAAGGCCAATAAATTTTTGTTTTAATCTAAGTAAAATCCTTCAACAATTATTTTGGCCTCAACACTGTGCTTGCGTTAGTTTGCTTGTGAAAAGTTTTTGCCTTTTCTGTTGTTGTTTTGTACACTTTTGACTTAGTCTCACTTAATGATAGGGCTGATTGGCATTCTAACAGCAGCAAGAGCAGTCAGATAACCAGAAATGGTTTTTGAAGCTCAAAAAACTTAGAATTTGAAAAAACACAAAACTGACTAAAACTGAAAATTGTTGTAAGTTGGGACTGAGAATCTGTAGAACTCCTCCACCCCCGATTTTGGGAAGGATTGCCCTCAGCAACCAAAAGTTTTGGCATTCGGTTACGGTAAGCTCTAAGTCACCCATGAACCATCGATTTTATTGCATCATAGCCCAAATGTGGCTACTTTACACTTATATGGCACAAAACTGTATTTTGTCGTATTTCAATTTTTTTTTTTGCAAATTTTTTAGTTGTTGTTTGCCTGATCTCTTGTTCATGATCAAATGATATATTTTGAGAACCAGAGTAATGCATATGTCTCAGTGTGGTATAGTGTGGTATCATGGTTGTTTTAACTTTTTAAAAAAATGTCTTTTCTCGAGAAATTAGTCAATGGTTGTTTGAGCTTTGGCTCCTTTCATCCTAATCTTTTCACATTGACGCGTAATCTCCATAAAAGAAGAGGTCATATCATTTTTCAAATGAATTAGAATGTAGTCTTCAACGCGGTTTCGTCTCTGAAATAATGGTTTTTGTCTTTGAAACTACGAATTTTCAAAAAAAATTTACTTTTAGATATTTTCAACATTTTCAGGTGCTTTTGCTATCTTGTTATTATTTTATTTTTACACGTCATATTAAATATTAATTCCGTTGAAAAAATGTGTTTGATTATTATTTTTTTAGTGAATAAATAATGATTTTAAGTGCTTCAGCACCGTTTTCTCGCAAAAATAGTAGCCGTTTTGATGTCCAAACTTGGTGTTGTTTTTTGGTCTGATAATTCATAAAAGACAGGTGTCATTGATTTTTTGAAATTTTGGAGGTGTCGCGAACCTGTTTAATGGCTTTATTTGATACTTATGGTTTTTGAAAATTGTTGATTTCATAAAATGTTTCGTCTGTTTTAAATGTGCATTTTTAACTTTTGTCCAATAATTAATTTTTCTGAAAAAAAAACAGAACACATTTTGTTTTCTGATGAAATTTACGTGAATTCTTTTGGTTGATGTTTTATTTGCTGCTGCTTTTTATAAGTTTTTTTAAACAGATAGAAATTGAGTTTTGGTCGTAATTAATAGTTGTTCCTATTTGATTTGGTTATTTTTTGCCTCTTATTGGTAATGGTAATTATCGCTGGCCGTGTTTTGAGGCGTCATTTACTTCATTTAGTGGTTTAAGTTGAAAGCGATTTCATAAATGAGTACACAATTGTTTTGAACAATATATCGGTTTTAAAAACTTTCTCTCTCTCTCTCTCTCTCTCTCTCTCTCTTCCTCTTTTGGTGAGCAATTAAGTCAAAAAGGGGATGGGTGTGATCGGAATATTATGCCACAAACGCACATTACCGAGCATACT
>NC_134481.1:2743946-2847332 GCF_964194025.1 Convolutriloba macropyga
CCACCCTCTCTCGTTCTCTCTTCACCCTCTCGACCTCTCTCTCTCTCTCTCTCTCTCTCTCCTCTCTCTCTCTCTCTCTCCTCTCTCTCTATCTCTATCTCTATCTCTCTCTCTCGCTTCTCTCTCTCTCTCTCTCTCTCTCTCTATCTCTATCTCTATCTCTCTCTCTCTCTCTCGCTCTCTCTCTCTCTCTCCTCTCTCTCTCTCTATCTCTATCTCTCTCTCTCTCTCTCGCTCTCTCTCTCTCTCTCTCTCTCTCTCTCTCTCTCCTCTCTCTCTCTCTCTCTCTCTCTCTCTCTCCTCTCTCTCTGTCTCTCTCTCTCTCTCTGTCTCTCCCTGGTTGTTCAACTTCATCACTTCCACAAACATCTAAAGAGAAATACGAACTTATTTTTCTTCTCCTGGGTGGTAACAATTTGTATAACGGAACTGACTCTCAAGTTGATACTAAAAAAAACATTTCGGAGATCTGAAAAAAGCTGATAGAACCACAACTCCTCTATCTAAAAAAGGTGTCCGTTATAAGAATATACCCGCGAAGCAACATTTTTGCAATATTTTGATCTCTAAACGATCTTTTTTAACGAAAGACAAACAGAAGCTGAAAATTTTGCTTCTCAAAGAACTTTAACGAACTTTCCGAACTTAAGCGATACTGAAAAACTAGAGACCAAATACGTCTTAACTACAAGGAACTCAACAACCTAAACAACTCAGTTAAAGTCAACTTCGTATACAAGTTGTAGGATCAAGGGTTACGAAAGAGAAGAAACGGTCGAATGATGAGCACCATAGTAATTGAAGTTGTAATTCCTTCAGTAGATAACTAGTGAACTTGCTTTTCTTTTTCTCTTTTCTTGCTCCGAACTTCAGGCTACCAATTGATAAAGAAGGAGAGTTTTTTGTGTTTGTCTGATACGCAGTTTCATTCAGGTTAGACTGAGATTATCAGAACAATAAGGTTCCTGCCTACTCTTTACTTCAATCGTATTTGTTTTCAAGTTACAAAGAAACAAAGTAATGAAATCTCAGGATTTTTCAGAACCCAAAGCATTTCAAAAATTAAAAAACTGAACGGCCAACAAACAAGAGAAAAACAAGCGAACAAACAACCAGAATTTCTAGGGAAACATGTTTGAGCAAGATTGGCAAAAACAAATATTGTTGCATTTATCATCAAACAAAAACATTTTGCCTAAAATCTGAGTGCAACTGTTTCGATAAGGGTTGTACTGACATCCTGAATAAATATTAGAAAAACCTACTCAATGTTTGTAACAAATCAGCCGACAAAAAGTAGTAAACCTGTAGATATTGAATCTTCTG
Source organism: Convolutriloba macropyga (assembly GCF_964194025.1). Lineage (NCBI taxonomy): Eukaryota > Metazoa > Xenacoelomorpha > Acoela > Convolutidae > Convolutriloba > Convolutriloba macropyga. Next base: position 2,745,273 of record NC_134481.1, read on the forward strand.
TTGATACAGCTCTCAATGAACAACTCAAGGAACTCCACAAATTGATCAACTAAAAATTTTTTGAGGTAAAATCTTGAGCAAACCAACGTATCTCGGGATAAAGTGTAGAAAAGATAAACTTCTAAGAAACGTAAAGAAATCTCTTAACTTGCAAATAGAGCCAGCAACGCAGGAAAAGTAGTGTTCAGATGGCAAATTTCTGATTAAAAACCCTTGGAGTAAGAATTAGGAGAATAGATCAGTCAAAATCCAAAGAAACTACAGAAATAAATCGAGGGGATCTCTACCAAGTAGAGCAAAAAATACTACAGCTCCTAACCATTGAAGATAAAAAACTTAAACGATTTGGAATTTAAAAGACAAAAGAACAGATTGTTCTTTTCATTGCAGAGAACTCATACTGAAAACGGCATGCAATTTGAAAGTATATCAGTAAAATAAATAAATGAAACTATTTCTTCCAAAAGTGTTAAAAAGCAAAGAAAAACTATTGACCAACGCAAAAGATCCGAAATTTCTTCGTAATCAACAATTTCGATTTGAAAATAAAAATTGATACTTCAGTTATCAGTCCAACCAGGCAAACAAACATTGAAATCCAAAAAAAATGAAAAAAACACAAAAAGCACAGTAAGTGATTTCACTATGTTCTCGAAAGTTTAATAAAACCCATTTTGCGGAACAAATCAATTACCGTGGTTACAGGCTATATTATTCTATATAGATTAGTTTGCGGATATTGCCTGAAATAGGAGGAAATCGTATTCAATCAGCAAGCAGAAAACAATCTCTCAAATGTTGCACCAAGTCAGTTGGACGTGTTCTTATGCAACAAAACCAATTAATTCACAGATGTCATCATGACTCCGAAGGGTATAGAAGCCACAGTATAGATTGCAAATCTTGCTCTGATCATTTTCCAGTGTTCACTGTGCTAATCTTCCAGCCTGATGCACCTAAAACTTGAATCATTGAATTTTTTTATTACTACTGGTTGAAAAAGTTTAATAGGAGCATTACAAGTGATGCTTACCTCCCTTTTTTCTTAAGCATTGTCTTTTTTTTCTAGGATAATTTTAGACAGGGCCATGACGGAAACTAGAAGAATGCATGCCCACTTTTTGCCAAATGTTGGGCTGGAATACAACCATGGAGCTCATGTACAACATCACATATAATCAAAAAATTGTCTACTAAAAACAATTGACGAGATTGATTTCAATTTCAAACCTAAGCTCCACAAATTAAAGTCTGAGGTTCAACACTCGATTGGTATTGATCTCTCAGTATAATATTACAGAAAATTTTGAAAACCGACAATTTAGCACAACAAACAAAAACATCTTTCAACGGTCCTTAAAAATATACGAAAACTAGCTACAATCTCTTCTGAAAGATCTGAAATTTACGACCGAGAACGAAAAAGCTGAGAGATTCAACACTTTTATTTAATTTATCTTGTCATAAAACAAGAATTCCAACAGCTTGCAAGAAAATTTTCTGATTCTATAAAAATTGATTCCTTTAAGTTTGAGAAATCCTCAATGATCGTAAAATCATTATGTGTGCAGTAGCAATTGAGATTGGAAATTTATTGATAGGAAATTAGAGTAAATTTCCCAAAAAGCCAACCATTTTCCCAATCAACGCAATAGTAAACAAGCGGTGCTTTGCCACTTATTGGAATGTAAGATCAACTCGACTTTTGAGAAGGGGAATAAATCAGACATAATTTGCTATCCACCTATAAGTCTTTCAAATAGCATGCCTCATGTTCTTGAGAAAAATATTTTTGTTGATTTTTTTGAATTCAAAGACATATTTTCTGTGATAATCAACTGGCTTTCGATAAAACCGATTGGCAGCATTACAAATACTTCTCTATCTGGAAACCCTGAAAAAAATAAGACAATGAAGCAGTCAATGACCTAATGTTTTGTATCTTGACTTTGCGAAAGCTTGTGACATAACCTTATGACACAAATTATTAAACCACATAATAGTCGGAGGCAAATTAACTGAGCTTATTTTGTCGTATCTAACGAAACGGAAAAAATTTAAAATTAGCATGGGGTATCTGGATTGCTAGAAGTAAGTAGTGGCGTCCCACTGGGCTTCAATAGTCGGACCTCTATCTTCATCATTTTCACCAATGATTTATCTGAACAAATGCTTGATGAAATTTGTTTTGGTTTGGGTGTTTTTATAAAACTAAAATAGAAAAAGCAATTTAATACAGAAGCCGCGATTTCAAATTTGTCCTTTGTCCAAATGAGCTTTAGTTAGAGCGCAACCCACCTCCTGGACGTTGAGCCAGGCATAACGGCATCTATAGATTAGCATCTGCTTGATCAAGAGAAAAATGAAAACTTCTTTGTGCTCCGAGTTTCAGCAAATCTTGGAATGAAAACTGCTCATTCTGGAAGCAGAAAGGCACTTTTCAAACTCAAAAGAAGGATCTATTCCGTTTGTGCCCCCAGCACATGTGCCCCCACTTACAGACCATGCGCCGTTACATAGTAAATACTTATCTAAAAATATGGCACGTGCGCCTGGTGGGTGTATATAATTTGCGCCCATGTAGCTTCGGGGGTGGGGGGTGAACGGAAAAGATCCCAAAATAAATATCTAAAGTGACAGCTTAGATCAAAGCCAAGCACTCATTAGGTTACGTTTTGCCAATAGTTGCCAACAGCTCTCTGGGTTGGTTTCCAGAAAAAACAATACGAAGCTACAAAAAACGCTACAAAATGGATTTCAAATGAAAAACAGGTCTACAAACATGGACCTTTAACTTTAAAATTAATCACTCTCAGTCTTTATAATAAAATGATTGACTTATTGCACCTTATGCTTTGAAAAAAACGTAAATATGAGGTTGAATTACCAAACGTAGAATGTGATCAAGAAAAACTGTAGAATCTAGTGCTGAAAGCACTAGATTCTACAGTGCTTTAAAATTCTGTAGAATCTAGTGCTGAAATTCTCTAAATTCCTTAAACTCTAGTGCTGTAGAATCTAGTGCTGAAAGCACTAAAAATTCTGTAGAATCTAGAGCTGAAAGTGTACAAAAAGTATGGAAAATGTTTGTAAAGTTGTCCAAATTTCTGGGATTACTGCAATCGCTACACAGAGGAAAACAATTGTACCTGGCGCATCATTTGCAAATGTGGAAACTGCAACAGTAATATCAGAAACCAACAGACTTAGACAATCAAATGGGTGCTGAACTCTGGAGAGCGAACTTCAAATCCTATTCTACTGCTACTAAAACTACTATGATTACGGATATTGTAATTTACCTTTTAAAAAAGTTCTCAACCAGCGTTGGTTAACATTGTTTTAACTGACAATATTAAGGGAAGAGGGTATTTACTCCCTGTAAAACGAAAAAGAATATGACTAACATCAATGCAAAAATTCTTTTTCTTCTTTAAACGGACAAAGTTGGAGTACTCTTTTGGGCGACAATTTCGTTTTTGGAGTAAACTTTGGTAGTCCAGTGGGTTTACCGCCGTATCTCCGTGCCCCACATTTACTGTTCGACCTTTAAACTAAGATTGGCTTTAAGTCTGAGCTCTTTCCTGAACAGTCTACATTTTCATGGGATCCCATATGGGAAGGAACAACCAAATAGTTATGAGATCTGACAATCGAGGTTATATCCCAACTCTTGATCTCTGACAGATTCACTGTGAAAAAAACTAGTAATTATTTTGAAGATAACTCAACAGCAGAATGCATAATGTTTTGAAAAATTTTTCTGAACCCAATAGTGCTGCTTCATCCCTTAGCATTTGCTTTTTGCTTTCAAAAACGCCGCCACTTAGCTGGGAATAGGGTATTTCAGATAGACTACAAAACCTACCAGGCATACGCAAGATTCACCTAAAGAACCACCTCCCTAGAGAACTAATGAACCAGCCTCCCCCTGACAGTGTCAGATACTCAAACCCATTGCTCTAAGTGTTCTATTCACCTCCGACGAGGTGGAGTTTGGTGTTAAATGCAGCGGCCTGTCATCTAAAACCGATCACCATCCAAACTTCATTTGCAAACACTGCAGTGAACATGCAAAAATTGGCTCTCAAGAAACAGCTAAACATGGCCCAACACCCTCAATTGGGACATCCCCGGAACCATGCGATTTTCGGCAAAACTTACAAAACGAGCGAAAAGAAACTCTACGGAAAATTTAAATTGAAAAAGTTCACTGGAAACCAATCTACTTTACGATTAGCAAAAATAAAGCAGGCTTCAAAATTGCAGATTTTAGGAACATCATTCTCACCAAGACGCTTGAAAATGATCCTCAGACTGAATGCTCTATGATGTGTACAATGATAATGCCGCATTTACTTCTCCGAGATCCAAAACTGAAAATGATGCTTCAACAACCAAAGCGTTGTCTAGAAGGCTCGATCTGTGGATCAGGTACAAAATCAACGACCTGTTCGCTGAGCCCAATGCACTTCATGAGCGTTAATAAAATAAACAGTGGAATGACGTTAGAGCCCTTGACAAACTAATGGAGTCTGGCAAGATATCGAAAGCTTTACGATGTCTCTCAGACGCTGCAAAATGCGGTGTGCTATCAAAATTTGATAAAGTGACTATCAAAGGGAAAAACTGGACCGTACTCGATCTTCTACAAGAAAAGCACCCATGTAGTCGGAAAGATCTAAAAATAATTGGTATCCGGTCTAAAAAGTCGGGATTTGCAGTTCCATCCTCCTATTTTTTAAAAATTATTGGCTCTGAAATAAGACGGGCCGCAATGGAGACAAATGGCAGCTGTGGCCCATCTGGTCTTGATGCAGGCGAATGGAGACATCATAAAAAACCTCCTCAATCAGTCTTTGCAAATCAGTGTCAAATTTTGCGATCAGAATCTCCATCGAAGAACTAATTTCTTGAATTTTTTTAACGCTTGACGTCTGATTGCACTAGATAAAAGCCCTGGGGTTCGACCAATTGGTATTGGCAAGTTTTAGGGACGAACTATAGGTAGGAGTAAAGTGAAGTGTGTTAAACGAGATCTCCAATTACTTGACGGAAACCTGCAGATGTGCCTTGGACAAAAAAGATGCGTCTAACATGCCATCCATTCACTCCTGTGGCGGTTTCTTGAAGATCGAACTGAAGGGATTCTACTGATTAATGCCAGGAAAGCAATTAATAGCTTCAATTGAAGTCTCGCTCTAAAAAACATCAGAAATTGTCCTTCAATTTATACGGCAATCAGAAGCTCTTATAAAACCCCATCAGACTTTTCATTGTTAAAAGAGTAATCAAGTCTCAGGAAGGAACAATACAAGGTGATCCAATAGCCTTGGCAATGTACGGAGTGCCTACACTTCCTCTCCTCGACATGCTCGAAGATAAAGAATTTGACTCATAAAAGGTACGCAGATGACGGTAATGTGGCCGCTAGCCGTGAATCACTGTGAATCATGCTAGATAAGCTCTTTGAACATGGCGGTGAATATGGTTAAAATTTGATCAAATGTCATCTCATTACAAAACCTGAGTTTGTTCAGATGATGAACAAAGCTTTCTTGGGATTAGATGTTGATGTTATTGGAGGTCATAGAATTCTGGGTTCAGTTATTGGTTCCGATGAAAACTTCAACGCTTTCTGAAAGGAAAGTCACTGAATTACTCTAACATGCCTGTGAAGCTCGTCAAATATAGTAAGGTGTCCCCTCAGAATGTGTACAAATCAGTTACTAACGAATTGCAACATAAATTGAATGTTACTGCTTGGACTACTCCAAACCCGGACAGTCTGCTGAGGGAAGCCAAAAAAACAATTAATGAATATATTATACCTTCGTTGTTGAATCACCATCAACCCTCTTACAAGGACAGATACGGGAAGGTTTTCTCTCTCTTCCCCTTAAAGAGTGTGGTCTAAGCATTCTTCTTCCTGAAGACTGGGCCAACGAATATGAAAGATCTGTTCGGATCTGTGAGCCATTACAGAACCATAACGCCATAGATACAGAGTTTAATCAGGAAAAAGTCCTTCAAAAAATCAGAAAAGAAAACAGGAACAAGCTCTGGCGAAAAAGTTGGCAATCAAAGATCTCATCAATGATAAAGAAGCAGATTCTCTGGATTTTGCTAGGGAAAAAGGAGCATCTTGTTGGACTAGATGTCAACGCTAATGATTTCTTCGATTCACGTTTCAGCAGATGTGAAGGTGTTTAAAATGTATGCTAAGAGTTAGCCTCATTGTTGTGATAAACCTTTTAAACAGTCTGCACGTGAAATCGGGTGGCTATTTATTTCGGTTTCAGCTCCTGATTGTAATAATTTTTGTTGTATTAGAGGCTTGGACATTGTTTGGTTAGCCCCGGGGATTTCAGATTTTTGGTTAGTTACCGGGGATTTCAGATTCCGGCGGAAGAAACCTGAATGCTTCATATTCGAATACTGCAAGTGGTGTAGTATTTCAACAAACACTGAAGTCCTGATTTCCGAGATCAAACTTTTGGCGCAATTGTTCTTCGCAATTGTTTGGGTTTTTGTTACATTAAGTTATTTTCTCAGTCAACATTTGCCGCGAGGATTCTCGCATTTGTTGGACTGATTTTTCCTTTTTTCTTTTAGTTTTTTTTAGATAGAGTTTAGAAGATTCGTTTAATTAGGACCTAATCAGCGCTTACTGCAGTCTTTGGACTGTTTTGGTTTGTCCCAGACAATGATGGCTTTTTCCCCGCCGCCTCCGCATCCAAATCGCCATGCACTGTGTGCACGGGTTTATATACAAAAAAAGAACGTTTTATCTGAGTTCGATGTTTATCTAAATGTGTTCATGGATCTGGCATTGGAATTGCTAGGACAACAAATTGCATTGTAATGATTTTTTGGTCATGTCCGAGTTCTTACGCCAAATTTTACAACAGATCTATCGGCCTTTAATCGCATATCTGCTCTGAAAATTAAATTAGAAAAATTAGATTCGCTGATTTCTGAAATCCAGTCACTGAGGCTTGAGACAAATTATCTGATGAAGCCGGATTACCCGTATCTTAGAGCCGCTTTCGTAAACACTGCTAGCGATCTTAATTCACAGATACAAAACCTGAACGTAATGACAACTTGTTTGCTGACAAAGAGTTCCAAGACAGAAAACTAAAAGTTTTCAAGACGGTCGCCAATTTTCTTCATCAGACGACAGTCAGCGCAATTAAACGGCCACCGAAAAGACGACATCTCTACTGGTCGTTTAAGACACTCTCTGTCTACGTATGATATAAAAGAATTTTGCAAGAGGAAAGGAATTGATGTACAATGTGTTCGTGAAATATCCAGAGACAAATCTCTTCTGAAATCTTTCCACTGTGTTTTCAATTTCGATAATGATGGAGTTGAATATCCCAACTTCTGGCCCGGAAACCGTTGATTTCTACGGTTTTATTTGAATCAGAAAACAAGGGAGTGGCTGGATTTCTTTGATACAAGATTATCTAACTTACAATTTATCAGTGGCTGTTTAAAAATTTGTTTACAAAATATAAGATCGGTTTGCAATAAGGCCCCGCAAATAAGCAATCTCTGTGAAGCTAATGATTTTAACCTTAAATTTTTTTAACAGACCACCAAATATCAGTATTCGTGTCTCTATAATGAGTTCAAATCATTTTTTGAGGAAAAAGCGCTACTGTTCAAAAAATTACTTAATGTAGGTGATATCAATTTTTCTATGCTGCTATCAAATGATGCGTCAAGTAATTGGAATTTTTTAGATGAATTTGGTTTGCAACAGCAAGTTACTGTGACTGCTCACAAAAGTTTTGGAATTTTATACCAGGTGATAACATCCGAGAAAACTGAATTATCAGAACCTCTTGTAATTTTCATTACAAGCTCTGTTCATGGAGTTGTGCACTCTGACCCTCTGAAAAATCACTAGAATGTAGCTATAAAGAAGGGCTCGTGCAGAAATTTGCAACATTTTGACGTGGAAGCGTTTGCAGAAAATATTGTTGCCCCGATCGACAGAGATAATCATTAAAATGTTTGGAACATTGTTTTAATAAACGAAGTTAGTTTTATCGATAAGAACAATCCTCTGAAAACTAAATATGTTCAAAATCATACGCGTCCTTTTTTTGATGATGAGCTAAGAACCATCAACAAAATCGAGAAAAAAGTTTGAGAAAATTTATCAAGAGAACCGAAAATCCCAAGACAAAAGGCGGATTCCTCATTCATTTTTGGAGTATTTTGAGCTGTTTGCAAAAAATAAAATTGAATACCTCGACAAATGTGTCTCTAGTGAAAATAAGTGAGTTAGGTAATCTATGCTGCAGCAATTTGTGAATAAATATAATGTATTGCTGCCGCAGTCAGTAGGGAAGCTTGAATTCCTAGCAAAGAAATTTAATGCTTTCTTTGTTAAGAAAATAGAAACCGTTTTAGTTTCAATAGGTCTACCGAATGATTTAAAATTGAATGATTCACATACAACTACCCTGGACACTTTTCACGTTTTTAAACTGAGCCATTTGAAATTACTTCTCGCAAAGTTTTTGAACAGTACGACACTGAGTGATGTAATACCAACACGGTTATGCAAAATTGTTTTGACAAATTCTCCGGACTCTTTCTTTGCATTTTATAATTTAACTGTCCAGACAAAATACTTGCCTAAATCAATTCAAACACGTCGTCGTGATGGCGCTCCTAAAGAAGTCTAACCGTGATCCTGAATTGTTGTCGGGTTATCGTCCTGTGACAAATTTAAGATTTTGAGCAAAATAATTTGTATCTGGAAACTAATAATCTCAGGAGCAAGCATCAGAGTGCTTTTCGTTGCTCGCATTCAACGAAAACGGCTTTAGTGAAAGTCTTTAGTTATCTTCTTTGTTATCTGGACGAGTCGCGTTCCGTGATGTATATTGGGTTAGACTTGTCCGCAAAATGACTACTGTAGTTCGTTTTATTATGGTCTGCCAAACTTTTTATTGGCAAAACTTCAGCGAATAATTAACTCTGCCGCGCGTTTGATTTTTCGATTGTCACCTTCAACACCAGCCTCATTGTACAAGAAGCAGCTACACTGATTGCCAATTAGGCAGCGCATTTTGTTCAAATCCTATTGTATGTGCAACGCTTTTTACATCAGCCTGGCAAATCCCACTATTTTTACGGGATTTAATGGAACAAAACACGATTGTTACGAGGTCTCAATTTTCTTACATTTTACCTGTTCCCAAATTTTGCTCTAATTTTGGAAGACGTTTGTTCTCGCATGCCGTCGCTGTTGAAAAGAATTAACTCTACTTTGAGCTGAAAAATACCATCTGAAATTTTATTCAGGCAAAAATGATAATTAAATGATGCTTAAATCAACAATAATAATAAGAATAAAAGTTGCCCAAGAAACATGCCGGTACAAATATAAAGAGTCCATCAAGAAGCTGAAATACGAGCAAAGGATAATCGAAGTCAACGAAACCACCTTCTGTCCGTTAATCTTCTCGTGTACTTGAGGTGCTGCTCCGTCAGCATCAAAAAATACAAAAATTGGCTTCCAGGATAGGCGATAAGAAAGAAGATTCATCTTCGGACATGATCAGGTACATGAGGACCAAATTACGTTTAGCTCTCATGCTTAGCTCCATACTCTGTCTCCATGGCGCGCAGTCCATGCACTGGAGCGCTGCAGTAGAAGCGCCAATAGGAAGCATTGTAAAAGAAGGCAGGCTGTTATGCTAAATGCTTTATGTTTTTTCTAATCAAGATTAAAACAAGATAGTCTGTTAAAAACTTTCTTACAAAAAGTTTCGAAATCTGAAGTCATCGTCAAGATATAAAGAATACAAAATGCTCAAACGAAAATCCAGAAAATAAAATTCAAATCACTAAAATACACTCATTCAAGGAAAACAGAAACGAATTTTTACATATCTACAGTCCAATTTGCAAAATTTTACATCTGAGTATATATATGTTTTCGATTTGATGTAGAAGATGCACATCGACATGCTTTTTATTAAAAACCATACATAAATTATCTTATACTTACTCGGTTCGTTCGATTGTAAAGTTGAATTTTTCGTTTCATATCGTGTTTTTTGTTCAAGTTGGAACTTCATCTCCAAAATAAGTTCTCAGTGTTAATTCTCGTGTTCGGTATTCGTCAACCGAGTTGATGGCCGGTTTCAATGTTCCTATATAAAGCACCTCTAGTGTCATTAATTTAGATTGGTTGCCACACTGGTCTAATATCTTCCACTGGAAAGCTGTTTTATCACCGTTGCACTCAATTGCATGTATTCCTATCGGTGAGTCCGCCTTGGCATGCTCTGCAACCATTGTGGTAATATGTCGACATGTATAACCTAAATAGACGGATTTGCATCCAGTACATTAGAGTTCATAAAAGAAGTGGGGTTTGAGAGCTTAAGGCTAGGTAAACAGTTCTTCAGTTCCCGAATGGTGAAAATTGTCTACAGTATGAATTTTGTTCAGCTTCTTAACAAATTCACTAGAAATATTGCCTCTTTACGGTAACACAAATTATTTCTTCAGTTTTTTTTGTTGTTTTACGGCTACGCCAGCCTTATATCTTTTTCTTTGTTCTTTCATTTGCAGCTAGTTAATTTTATCCTTGACATTTTTCCCAACCCAATGCCTAGGATATTGATTAGTTGTTGTCAATGCTTCAAGAAAAGTTTCCCAATTGCTAGAGCCTCGGAACAGAAAGCGTATTGTTCCCAAAATCATGCTTTTCTTATGTTGAAGGGGTGCACAGCTACGATAGTTCAGAATTGTTCCAGTATCTGATGGTTTTTGATACCATGTGCAAAAATTGTAACCTCTAGTTTTACGTTAATTGACATTTCCAGAAATGGCAAACTGTTTTTGTCATCCGTTGTTTCTAATGTAAATTGAAGATTTGTATGGAGGTTATTGACCGCATCTAACAGCTATTTGGTGTCAATTCTAACTGTTCTCACAATATCGTCGACTAATCTTAGAAAAGCTTCTGTTTCGGACAAATGGTTAATGTCAGTCATATCATTTTTACCGCAGATTAAGCACAAGCAGAAATGGTTTTCCATTTTATTATATTCGTTGTTACTGATTCGCTGACATTTTGCGTGGAACCATCTATTGCAAATTTTATGTTCAACACCACTGGAACAGCTGCTCAATTGTGCGTTGATTTTACATTTTGGTGTCTTTAGTTTCAATTGTGGCACCCACGATCACATCCAAGGTTTTGCCAAAATCACTGCCAAGAACGCATCTATTGCCAAACCGTCTTTCTGACAGTACCAAATTTCATTGCAATTGAAAAGGACGTTTGTGCGGCTTGTTCAAGAAGATACTTTATTGTTGTTCTAGGTATGTCTGGTTTGTTGTCCCTAGTATAAAAGAATCGCAGGGCAATGTTAATTGATTCCTTTACGCGAACGTTGGTGTATAATGTTTTCACAACTAATGAAAGGATTTGTTCATCTATTTCAAGTTTTGTTTGCTCCAGAGTCTTTCGTGCGTCATTGGTGTTAGTTTCTATGTTTGCACTTTCAATCTTTTGGAAAAAAAGCTGTTACAAAATTGTTAATGTTACGGTAACAACTTCCCGGGATAGAGAGAACAGGTCTCAGAGGGGTTTCTTTTTTGTGTAGCTTAGCTAATCCATACAACCTTGCCGGTTGTGCTCCGGTGGACCTTAAAGCTTCGTATACCTTGACCCGTACCTTCCCTTTTTTCTTCGTAAACAAAATTTTTTTGTTCAGTTCTTTTTCATTACGGTAGGCTCACAACTGTTTTCAAGTTTTCTGAAGCGTTCGCAATCTAGTACTTTTCCAGTTTTTCTGCGTGAGTGCTCTTTTTCATAACTCAAAGACCAACATCCATATCAAAAGGATCTTTTTCTTTGTTCTTTCATTTGCAGCTAGTTAATTTTATCCTTGACAATTTTTCAACCCAATGCCTAACATATTGATTAGTTGTTGTCAATGCTTCATGAAACGCTTCCCAATTGCTAGAGCCTCGGAACAGAAAGCGTATTGTTCCCAGAATCATGCTTTTCTTATGTTGAAGGGGTGCAGAGCTACGATAGTTCAGAATTGTTCCAGTATCTGATGGTTTTTGATACCATGTGCAAAAATTGTAACCTCTAGTTTTACGTTAATTGACATTTCCGGAAATGGCAAACTGTTTTTGTCATCCGTTGTTTCTAATGTAAATTGAAGATTTGTATGGAGGTTATTGACCGCATCTAACAGCTATTTGGTGTCAATTCTAACTGTTCTCACAATATCGTCGACTAATCTTAGAAAAGCTTCTGTTTCGGACAAATGGTTAATGTCAGTCATATCATTTTTACGGCAGATTAAGCACAAGCAGAACTGGTTTTCCATTTTATTATATTCGTTGTTACTGATTCGCTGACATTTTGCGTGGAACCATCTATTGCAAATTTTATGTTCAACACCACTGGAACAGCTGCTCAATTGTGCGTTGATTTTACATTTTGGTGTCTTTAGTTTCAATTGTGGCACCCACGATCACATCCAAGGTTTTGCCAAAATCACTGCCAAGAACGCATCTATTGCCAAACCGTCTTTCTGACAGTACCAAATTTCATTGCAATTGAAATGGACGTTTGTGCGGCTTGTTCAAGAAGATACTTTATTGTTGTTCTAGGTATGTCTGGTTTGTTGTCCCTAGTATAAAAGAATCGCAGGGCAATGTTAATGGATTCCTTTACGCGAACGTTGGTGTATAATGTTTTCACAACTAATGATAGGATTTGTTCATCTATTTCAAGTTTTGTTTGCTCCAGAGTCTTTCGTGCGTCATTGGTGTTAGTTTCTATGTTTGCACTTTCAATCTTTTGGAAAAAAAAGCTGTTACAAAATTGTTAATGTTACGGTAACAACTTCCCGGGATAGAGAGAACAGGTCTCAGAGGGGTTTCTTTTTTGTGTAGCTTAACTAATCCATACAACCTTGCCGGTTGTGCTCCGGTGGACCTTAAAGCTTCGTATACCTTGACCAGTACCTTCCCTTTTTTCTTAGTAAACAAAATTTTTTTGTTCAGTTCTTTTTCATTACGGTAGGCTCACAACTGTTTTCAAGTTTTCTGAAGCGTTCGCAATCTAGTATTTTTCCAAATTTTCTGCGTGAGTGCTCTTTTTCATAACTCAAAGACCAACATCCATATCAAAAGGGACAACAATAACAATCTGGACGTTGCCACGCAGATATTTTTGCACTTTTGCTAGTGCTCTATCTTAAGGTGCTTCTCTGATGTTTATCGTGTACCATTTTGCTGCCCTTTCAATTTCAAACAATTTTTCACTTGATACTTTGTTCTCACGCAGATTCTGCAGGTTCCTTATCAAATTGTCTATGTCCGCCAAGAAATGAAAATCTTTAAACTTGTCTCTTGTTGCATGCTTTGGAACAAAAGCAAGAAAGTCCCTGGAAAATTCCGGCAAAATGATATTATCTAGAACCACTACAGTCTTTTCATTATATGATCTTAGCGGTTTGTCTTGCCTTTCCGAAAATTTGGCCAGCTTTCCATGCAGCCTTTATTCAGACCAAACTGCATGATTGCTAATTCGGTGGCGCAAAACAAAAATTGCGGAGGGCAATAGAAGGTTATCTAAAATTTTAATTATTAAGGAAAGTTTTTCAACTAGCAGCTCGCTTTTAATCGTTGTTATTGTTGACGCTGTTGTTGTTGTAAAGTCTTTACAGTGAAGCTGATGGGTATTTATCCCATGCATTCAGTTGATTAAATTGTCCACTTTTCTCTGCAGTTTTGGCAGTCGCATGCAAGCTGCCAGGTGCAGGTGTTGTTTTCGTTGATTTTCGTCTTCATAATTTTCCAGAGGTAATTTTCCACGTAAATCGTTTCTTGAGTCGAGCCGATGAGCTGAAATCAATCAAGTGGTTTGCTTTGTTGACATATCCTGTTTTTGTATTAGCTCGATGCTGTTTTGTGGTTTGTTTGAGAGTTTTGAAAGTAGGAACAAGTTTAGCGACTGTATGTACATCGATGGCGGGAGTATATTCAGCATTCTGATCTACTGAATGTATGAGCCAGTTCCACTGATCCAATTCAATACTTTCTTTTGTATCTCTTCCAAGATGGAAACATTAGATTTTGACAAATATATGCATTGAATGCCATAGAAGAGAATTTGCAGTATCAGCAATTTGTGGAGGTATGTTTTAACTCTCACGCTCAAATTGTAGGCAATGTTTCTTTGGAGTAAATAAAGAACCCTGTGTGCATTAGATATCTGTATGTTGATGTGGATGTTCCAGTTTATGTCTGAGGTCACTAGGATTCCTAAATCTCTAATTCTGTTTTCTATTCAGCACTATACCGAAGAGATTGAAGGAGTGATCAACACCACCGAGTGTGACTTTGGCATATTTCTTTAAAGCAAACGCCATCTTGTTCGAGCTCACCCAGTATTCGATGAAGTGCAGGTCTCTCTGAATTTGCGCTGGATTGCGCTTTTTGAAAGAATTTTGAGATCATCTCCAAAGATATATGTTTCACTGAAAAAAACGGCCTCGGGTAGATTGTTAATGAGTATACAAAACAACAAAGACCCTAGTGGGGATCCTTGAGGTACACCAATACTAACATCTTTCATCTGCGAGCAGACATTTTCCACTCTCAAAAACTGCTTCCAGTTCATAGCAATTCAAAGTGAGGCACCTTATCAAAGGCCTTGGAGAAATCAGCATAGAAGGCAACAATTTCACTGCTACTATTTTTGTCAAACGTGTTTATTTTTCGTATTCTCTTGATGTTTTTGAGCATCACATGGAGCGCATATATTATGCCTGAACCGGATTTAGCAAAAAACGCTGGATGGTACCCATTGTGTCCTCTTGTTTTCCTAATATCAAGTTCCAAAAAAATGGTCAGAATTTTGGATTTGGATATGTTAAGGTTTGTTAGCGTAGAGTCTCTAACAGGAATGTCGTGGAAAATGAAGGGTTTTTAGGTGCAAAGACGGATTGAAAATATTCGTTTAACATTTTTGCTTTCGCGAAGTCGTTTTGACTGGTTCGGTTGCCGTATGCCCTCGATAGCGGCAGGCTTGATGTTTTTTTAGACTCTTCAAGTCCTTGAAGATGGCGTTGGTGTCGTTTCTGACGGTAGCTAAAAGAGTTCTCGGTTTATTTCGCTCTTTGGTCACATTTATTATGAGTGCCAAATTCTGCGGAAAATTCCGAGATGAGCAATTTTAGTTGAAAACAATAAACCGCTTGATCAGAAAAATATCTGTTTTTGGAACACGAAATTTTAAAAAAGTCGGTATTATATCTGTGCTAAGGCAAGATTTAAGAAAATTTAATCTGCATCTGCTACTTTCATACTTACAAACATTGTTTTCAAAGTCCAAGTACGGTTTTGTAGAACAATTAACTAGGATTCTAATGTATCCTACAAATTCTTGTGAAGAATTCGAAATGGTGGAACTAGTTGAATTCGGAAATTATAGGCAAATTTCAGCTCAAAGAAGGATTAATACAATTGAACTTTTATAAAAGTGAAATGTAGGGAAGGCAGCTTCAGAAATTGCGTTAAAAGTTGTTATGAACCGTGATACTCGATCTTAACCGGTTGAGCACCCGGTTTTATCTTTTTTTTTGCGTTTGCCAAGATAACTTTGTCTCAGAGTCCTTGCTCTGTTTGTTTTTCCCCAAACGCGGTGTTTGGTCCCAACGATATCGTTGACCATCCTATTTATTCTCTGACATAAATTCGGTTCTAATGTTTGAACCATAAATTCTAATGACAATTGGTTAAAAGTACTGTCTCATAAATAATGAGCCATAAATGAGCGTGTTTAAGTATCACTTTCAAGTATTTTTTTGGTTGAAGCCAATTTAAATGTAATTTTCGAAAGCTTCCGCATTAAAAAATTCGTGAGCTTGTTTGTAGGGTCACTACACTGCCTTCCCCTATGGAAGCATAATGCTCCACTCATTATTAATTTAAAAACTCTACAGCGAACTTCCATCCGTGAGTTTCGTATATATTACGTGCACCGTCATCCATAAGTATGCATCTTCTTTGATTTAATAACTGGAATCTCTCAGCTTGGCCTCCTTTATCAGCGTGTATCAATAGAGACAGATGTTTGAACTGCCGTTGGGTTTCCTCAATCGTTGCAGTGGACGAAATCCAAAGCAGATCGTATTTTGACAATGCTCCTGTACCGGGTAACTTTTTCTCAATCTCCTGTAGTCGTCGTGAAGTGAGCTCTTTGGCGTTTATCTCCGCCTCTAATTTTAACTCTAATTTTTTAACCCTTGAAGCCGTTTTGAAGCTTTCTGCCGAGCTACTTCCAGCCCCCCCCCCCCTCGTATTCAACGAGTTTTTTAAGATCTGATTTTAGCTCCCCAGACAAAACGTCCAAATCAGTTTTTGCTGACTCGGAGTCAAGCCGCATTTGTTGGAGTTTGTTTTCCAACTCAACTAAACTATTATTAGCTTCGATTCGAGCACGAAAGTGCTCCCGTTGCTGTTCGGCAACGATTAGTTGTTGCTTTAACTCAACAACTTGACTTTCTAGCCTACTTTTTTCCTGTTGTACATTTTTAAGTTGCTCCTGTAGTTGCAAGGAAGCAACTCCCAGCTTTTTGCTGTTTTCTAACCGGACTTTCATCGGACTCCATTCCTGCGTAGTAATAGGCGGACTCTGGGTCAGTGTTGTTGGGTATAATTTATCCAGGGCCACGACTGTTCGAAAACGGGTTTTGACCCCGCAGATTCTATAGGCTCCTCGTCGGACAACTGCTTTTACTTCGAACAGTTGCGGCCGATAATATACATAATCTCCCACTCCTGTTTTCATTTTGATTTCTAAACAAATTAATATTAGACTTGTTTAAGAGAATGAACATCCTTCTAGACAATCTATTGACGTTGAAAAGTTTTCCAACTGAAATAGATTTGTTTTGGCTTGGCTAACTCCCGCCAGCTCAAAGACCGTTTTGTCGGTACCCGACAACTGGCTTGCTTTTATTTCAACAACCGTTTTTGAAATTTGTTTTCGTTTTAACTGTTGGTTTTTTAAAACGCTTATATAATTAAGTTCGAAAAACGGGTTAGTCGGCTGTAGTGCCACTCTTGGTTGAACACCTTCCAAAAATAACGTAGTTGATAAATTTTTTCTTAAACTAATTTCATTAGCGTTAAGGTTAATCCCTTACTAAATGCCAAACTTTCAAAATTATTCTTTCTATGGGTTTAATCCAAGGAACTTCAAGCCAGCTCAAACTGGCACTGGTGTATGTGTTGAAGTCTAATAGTTGTTCATGTCTATGCTTTCCTTTTGGCCCCAGGAAAACTTCTCTTCCTGTCATCGTTCTTCTACTGTGTCTATACATTTGAGCTAGTCGCCTTTCTTCTAGCTGCTTCTCCGTGAATAAACAATCGAAAACTTCCTTAAAAATAGGAATTTCACGTTTGGCTTCCTCAAGATAAGACAACACTTTTGGTTTTTCTACTATTTTGACCAAACGCTATCCGAGAACCATTACCTAGTTGGAATACATAAGAGAACAATGTGTTGCACTTTATAAGCGTAAAATTTCTATAGAAAACCTTGGATATTGTGTTCATATACCGCACGTAGCTCTGATTATCATTTTGTCTTACAAAAATCGGCACTTCCTCAGTTCAGTAATTTAGAGCAGTTAATTCTACTATTGTTTTTGCGCAATGATGAACAAAAATTATTGCACCTGCTGACTCTGCATGCAGTCCTAAGACTCCTTTTTTTACCAATGAGAAGAGGGTGCGAATCACCGTTCCCCATTAAAGCCAATACGTTTTGTCTAAAAATTTTGTTCATTCTACATCTCAGATTTGATATTTCGTCAACAATTGCATGCAGGCTACTAAATTCTTCGACAAATAACGAATCTAAACCAATTCTGCTGACATCTTAAGTACTTACAGTGTATGTTGTTTGCTGAGAATTTATATCAAGGCTAAATTGGTAAAAATAGACGTTTTTATGATTAGTTTGTTTTACCGCTAGATGGTTTATTAAGATTTCTTCGCTCAAAACTTGTATGACAAAATTCCTTTTGTCAGTGATCTCGCCCATCACATAGTGATTAGATTAACTTTACAATTAGACATGGATTAACCACAGCAATCAACTCTGCTTTGTTTTCTTCCGATAATCCAGCTAGTTTGAATAATTTTTCTATAATTCTTTTTTCGACACTGTATTGGATATAATCAAGCTGGAATCTATCTTAATTGCAGGAATGAAATCTTTGGTTTCCAAATGCGTCTAGGAACATAATCTTTGATCCTTTTTCAGTTTGCAACATTTCCGCGTTAATTTTTCCAAGTGCTACTTCTGCGTTGATGACTACACTACCGGCAATATTCATTGGGGTTTGCCAAGCTATTGGATAAGCAAATTTTACACCTTTGTTGTTCCCGCCTTTCATAAAGGCGCTCCCTATTTTTTGTTTTAATTTTGATTTCTGTTTTTGACTATTGTAACTTCCTCAATAGGGTGGTTTCGAACCCAAATTTTTCATTTCCAAACCCCGGTAAGTTTAACCATATCCCTTTTAACAATTTGCTACAAGCTTCGCTGGTAAGTGGATAGTACGTGGGAACCGATTGCGAGTCTGCTTGAATAAAAACTGCGTCGTCCCACCGTGTGCTTTTCTTTAGGCCACTGACGGTGTATGCAGCTTCAAACATGCAGTAATTTAATTGGATTTTAAAACTCTCATGATATAATGCGTCTCCGGTAGATAATACAAGAGCATTTTTTTGGTTTTGAGTGCAGTTCTCTCATTCCCACAATGAGAACCTTGAAGTTTTTACTATGTTTTTGACGTTATATGCTGTAATTTCTATTTTGTTGCTTTTTTACGGAGCCCATGACAATGCAAAACACAATCAATATCTTATCACAATTTGGGTCTGTGTCTGATGTCATCTTCTCTGTGTGCCTTTGCTAAAACAGTCATCTTTGTTCAAACACGTCATCACCTTGATCTTCGTTCTTATCTTTATGCAAGAAATAATCTTTAAATTTGCTAGGTTTCGATCGGCTGGCAGCGGGTCGTGTATTAGGTTTTTTTGATGTTTCGACTGTTAATCGGGCAGGTCCTGGTTTCCAGTCTGGGTCTTTTTCATGACTTGTTTGTCTACTTGAACTTCGTGTAACCCTTTTTGAACTACTGTTATTTTCATCCTGATCTCTTGTTGAACCTTTGTTCGGATTCACTTGCGTTGCTGCTTGTGTCTTACTGGAAGTCTCATTCGGAGTGCTGTTTAGCATTGTTTTGTTGAAACTGATTGGTTGTGCTCCACTGTCTTTAGATTTTGCTTCGAAATTTGTATCCATCATTGTCTCGATGTCAGGTTTAGGTGCCAACAAACCTTCATCAGGTTGTCCCACCTCTTGATTAACTTCAATTTGACTTGGGAACTCTTCTGTTTTTGTTCCCTGGTCAATTACTCCAGTGCTTTCTTGCTTGACTTCAATTTCAATGAAGCCGTCCTCTTTTTCTTCGTTGCTAGCCGGTTTCTAGGCTAATTTACTTTGTTTTTGTTATTAGTGTTGACGAAATTTGAATTTCTTGAGTCTGTCGTAATGCACTTTTTGCTGTTTCTGAGTTTTTAGGTCTTCAATGATGAAATTCAAATCATTTATTATTTCTGGTTTAACAATAGGACCACTATAGTACGACTTGAATTTTCCTGTTTGCCCTGGCTTTACAGTTCAATTAAACAGCAGTACCAGGTCCCAAGTTTGGTATTTAGGTCCAAACTGTTTTCGATCGTAGTAAGTTTTTTGTCTTTCTTGTTCCACTTCCATATTCAATCTTACAAGTTTGTGGCCGAGTTGCAGCTCCTTTTTCAGGTTACCAACGTAATCACTTGGGGTTGCAAAGACTTGAGTTTGGAGTGTTTCGTACATGCAAACAATAGGTAGTGCACAAGGAGCACCAAACAAAAGATAATAGGGACTGTACTTTGTTACTGTAAGAACAGAACTGCGATATGCCATCATTGTCAATTGAAGGTATTTACTCCAAGTGTTGTGGTGTTCTCCGACGTATTTTGCCAAACTCTTCTCAATTGTTCGGTTCGTTCGCTCAATCATTGCATTACCTTGAGGGTGATACGGTGTTTTAGAGGTGCGATCAATGCCGAACTCCTTGTACATATTTTTGAAAAAAATTTGACATAAAATTTGTACCCGTTTCACTATGCAAGTACGCGGGGCAACCAAATCGTGAAACCAAACAATCCATAAAAGATTTTGCTACTGTTGTTGCTTCCTGATTTTGCATAGGAACCGCTTCGTACTATTTTGAGAACAGATCACCTATGAGCAAAAAAATATATTTTCGGGTAAACCATCAGTTTCGGGTAAAGGTCCCATGATGTCTAGCCCCACCTGCCAAAAGGGATGACTCGGTTTCCATACTGTTAATTGGTGCCTGTGAGTTTGTTGAAGTTTTTTCTGCTTTGAGCAAATAACACATCTTATAAATCCAATCGTATATATCACAATTCATTCCGACCTAGTAGAAACGTTCTTGGGCCCTTTCAAGAATTTTATGCACTTCTGGTGCCCCATGGATTCATGTAAAAGAAGTAGGATGACATCCATTTGTGATCTGTGTACAATTATTTGCTGGACTCGATAGTTTTCTTCGGGCAGCCTTTGTCCCTTTAGCAGCCCATTTGAGAAATACAAATTTTGTAAATCAGTCCTGAGCTTCCATGTTGTTTTTGAAGCCCCAACCATTTGTCTTTTTTCGGGTCGTTTCTTTTGTTCCACCCAGCAGAACACTTCTTTTTTTTCTCTTGAGTTCTGCTGATGCTGTCGAAGATCATCTGTCTGGTCTCCAAAAACATCGGATCAGCTGTTTTCTGCGGGTTGTTCGATAAGTATCTGGGTTTTTTCCTCCATGAGAGATGGGTCCTCAACCGCTGGCACTCTGGATAGACAATCAGCATGAGCTATATTCTTCCCTACTTGGTGATGGATTTCAAAAATTAAATTGTCCCAGCTTCTAAATTCACCTGGCCTGCATTCCTTTGGGTTCCTTGAAAGTGTACAACCACGTAAGATCTCGATGATCTGTTACGATGGTAAATTTTCCGAAAGTAATGAGTGAAATAAACAATAGCATATAATTCTCTCTTTGTTGCTGAAAAACTTTGTCGGCCCTTATTCAGAGTTTTACTGGCATAGGCGATTACCCAGTTCTGCTTCTGGGTAATGATTGCTCCTATTCCAGTTAGGGAAGCATCTGTGGTCAACGTGTAATGTCGGTATCGTTTGGGAAATCCAATAAGGGTGCTTTCTGTGATTTTAATATAAGTTGGTTCATATATTCGCCCCATTCTGTAGTCCAAACAAACTTTTCAGTCTTACTCAGCAAACGGTATAGCGGCTCGGCTCTTTTACCAAAATCTGCAATGAATCGCCGACAAAATCCAACTAATCCGAAAACTGCACGAAGTTCTTTCAAATTTGAGGGAGGTTTCATATTTGCTACTGCGACTTCTTTGTCCGGATCAACCTCTACCCCTTCTTTTGCTATAATATGACCTGAAAAATGAATCCGTTTTTGAATGAAACGACATTTTGAGCCTTTGATTTTTAAACCGGCTTCCTTTATACGACAAAGCACAAGCTCAAGTCGTGATAAATGTTCCTCAAATGACTTCCCAAAAATTATTATGTCGTCAAGATATATCAAAGCTACTTCGTATGAAAGTCCCGCCAGGATTAAATCCATCAAATTTTGGAACGCTCCTTGCGCTGAGGTTAAACCCATTGGTAACCTCTTCCCTTTATACAAACCCATAGGAGTGATGAAAGCAGTCAAGTTTTGCGATTCCTCCTTAAGGCCATTTGGAAATAGCCTGACGTTAGGTCGATGTTCGAAAAATGAACCAACGAATCTATTACATCGTTCATTTTTGGCAATGGCCAACTTGTTTTTTCATCTTTCATGTTGAATGTTCCATCTTTTTTTTTCACTAGTATGGACGGTGCTGCCCAGTATCAATGAGTTTGTTCAACCAAATTGGCTCCTTCTATGTCTTCCACTATTTTGTCATTGCTCTCCCTTTTTCAAAGCTCATACTGCCGTAGGCCCGTCTGAATGGTTTTGCATCTTTTTCTAGTTTTATTTTAAGTTTTATTTTATCACAGCAACCCAAGTCATTTGAGTTTCCAGAGGAAACTTGATTGTGCCTCATGAACATTGCAACTACTTGGTTGGACTGATTTCTACTCAAATATGTCCCCTCTAATGTTGCATGAGTCCCCATCCGGAAAGCTTTCGAATGTTTTGACTTGTTCTTGCTTGTGAACAAACTATTTACTTGTATGCTGTCATCGTTGCTGAAAAATTCTCCAATTTTAGTATTTTTGAATTACTTGATTTCCTTATCAGAGGTTAACAACCCTCAATTGACTCTTTAGGTCGTTTACTGATATCAGGCAGTCAGCCACTAAAAAACCAGTGCGATTTTCAAAGTCCTTGAAGCCTTCAACTAGGCCTTGACTTTTCTTTGTCTCCTCAGCATTCTCATTTTTTACAATTACGTCTATCCAGGCTTCCTGTCTTGCCAGTATTTTGAGCGTTTCCAACAGAAGAGTAAATGAATTAACGTTGTTTACGTTCTCAGTAAAAAGCGGAATAGTGAATTTGTCTCGACCACAAAGTAATATCTTTTCGTTTAAATCCAGTACACACTTTTGATAAGTAAGGATGTCCAAACCTAGTAGAAACGAGACATGATTTTTTTGAGTGACCAAAAACTCATGCAAAAATTCGGGTTGTTTGGGTTTCATTTGAACTGAAATTTCAACCTTTCCTAAGATTTTAACTGATATATTATTAGCAGCTAAACTTTTGTTATTGTATGGGTCTATTCGTCTTGTGTCTCCTATTGATTTCAGCAGTTCAACGCTGATGAAGGATACACTACTGCCGCTATCGACTAGACCCACTTTCATTTGACTTTTATTTGTATTTGTATACTAAAGCATTTTGTTGTGCTAGTCGAACAGACTTTGATAACATTTGCTGATTCAGTTGTTTGTTTGGGTTTTCTGTTAGGACAGTTCCGTTTTATGTGTTGGGAACTCCCGCAATGAAAACAGTTCCGACATTGTTTAATTCTATGCCCTTTTTGTTCGCAATCCAGTACATGTATCGTTGGAATGTCTATTAAAATTTTTATCGTTATTGGGGAATCCAATTTTTTCGTTTTCTAGCAAATTGGGACTGCCTTAGTTTTGGTTTAAGTTAGTCTGTCCGCATCGTGTGTTAACCCAGCTTTGGTTGTTACCGCCACTTTCCCTGGAATTGCTATCAGCAGTTCCCAATAACTTGAGCCAAACCATTCACCGCCTCGATTAGGGGTTTGTTTGAGTCATCTTGTCTAATGGCAGCAATTGCAGACACTTGTTCCTCGTCTTCTATTCGTGTCACGGCTTCCAGATGTAACACTCTTTCTAGCGCTTTGTTCACATTCATACTTTATCTTCTAATGTTTTTCTTAGGTCTAACCTAACCTGACTGTGATGTATTCCCTCCAGAAAACCCCGGAGCACTAAGTGGTCACGGATATCTTGTGACTCCTCTGGGTATGCTTTGTGAGCTAAGTGCTTTAAGTCCAACAGAAAATCCGTTAATTTTTCACCTGAGTGCTAAACACGACGCGCTAGCCCTACACGGAAAACAACCGGTTTTTCGCTGTATTGATTTCAAAAAACCTTAACCGTTTCATCGTAGCTATCTTTCACGTTCTAAGGTAAGGTTTGATAGAATTCAATTGCTGATTTCTGTAAGTGGAGGGAAAAATAGGGCGGGCACTCATCTATTTCGCGAACTGCTCCGCCAGAGCTTGCAGGTTCTGTACTTTTCCGTTTTCGCAGCTCCGCCAATAGCCCTAAATGTGTCAAGTAGCTCTCAAAATCATTTGAACCGGTGAAAGCCTCCGGCAATAAATTTTTTGATACGGCACCCGCTGCCATTTTGACTCAAATTACTAGTATACTTACTTTATTTTAGAGTTATGTTTCAGTACTGTTATATATTTATGTATATATATATATATATATATATATATATATATATATATATATATATATATACATATATATATATATATATATATATATATATATATATATATATATACATATATATAAATATATACGTATATATATATATATATATATATATATATATATATTAGGTCGCAGCAATTTTAAATTCTAAAGGATTTATCCGGTTTAATGGGTAAAAACTTTGTTTAAATGATTGAGGTAGCCGAATAAGATAATCTAGAGCAAATTCAGAAATGCAAATCTTTGCCCCAGTTTCCGTTTGTTACATTAAAACATTTACTATATCGAAAATTGCAAAGCTTTATAGTTTCTTAAATCATTTGAACCGGAGACTGTAATTAGTTTTGATACTCACCTTATTTCGTTCACGAAGGCAAATCTTCGCCCCAGTTTCCGGTTGTTACATTAAAACAATTAATAATGACTCAAATAGCACGTTTGATGTGCAGTTACTTGTTGTTTGTGGTAATTAAATGCAGCTCTCCGCATTTGAAAAACTGCGGACTCGCTTCTTCTAGAAGATCTTTCATCCCAAAGAACCAGCCCATTATCACTGTCCACTGAAACCGAGCTCTGCAAAGAAAGTCTACTGACAGCTCAGACACTCCAAGTGACTTGCTGTGATTCCCTTCTCTTGAATAATTGTTCACACCCAGCACTCACTGTATTTCTGCTCAATGTTGAATAATTTGTCACACCGCCGGGACTAACTCTTCTTTTTTTTACTGTGTTTCGCCCTCCGTGTTTCTCTCAACTTGCCTGTGCAGTGTTTTATCTGCAATTTCGTATTGTGTCGCTGCCGCTGAACTTACCTCTTTCAATGAAACCCTTGCCTAGCTGACAAAGTGTGTTCCTTTTCTCGCAGCTACAATTGCCGTGTTGACAAAACTTGTGTTTCCTCTTCCGCACAATCACTGGCCGTGCCGATAATCGAAACACTGGGTTTTGTTCCGCGTTCGATGTTCTATTCTTAACGAAAAAAACAATTCTCTGTCGCCAATAAAGGATCACTAAAATTGACTTAGATTTCAAAGTATGCTCCAAATTCTTGTGAAAAATTCAAAATGTTGGCACTAGTTGAATTCAGAAATTATAGGCAAAATATTTTATAAAAGTGGAATGTAGTAAAGGCAGCTTCAGAAATTGCGTTAAAAGTTATTATGAACCGTGATACTTGAATTTAACCAGTTGAGCACCCGGTTTTATCTTTTTTTGCGTTTGCCAAGATAACTTTGTCTCAGAGTCCTTGCTCTGTTTGTTTTTCCCAAACGCAGTGTTTGGTCCCAACGATAGAGTTGACCATCATAATTATTCTCCGACATAATCTCGGTTCTAATGTTTGAACCATAAATTTTTATGACAATTGGTTAAGGATACTGTCTCATAAATAATGAGCCATATATCAGCGTGTTTAGCTGACACTTTCAAGTGTTCTTTTGTTTGAAGCCATTTAAAATGTAATTTTTGAAAGCTTCCGCATTAAAAAACTTGTGAGCTTGTTTGTAGGGTCACTACAGCTTCCAACAGTCTCTTTTTTCGCAGAAATTTTCTCAACCAACATCTTGGCAGTTTAAGTTTAGGTAAAGGTTTGTGAATTACCTCCGGTGAGCAAACCAAAAGAGATGCTATCACTTATCACTGAGCATTCATTTCTTTTTGCATATCGTAGAAATTTGCTTAGCTTCCTTTTCCCTCTGGTCCTTTCCAGCAGTTTCTGTAGAATAGCTTGATGTTGCAACTCTATCCCCAGTGATTTAAGCTCAATTTTGGGGCACTGAATCATCTGCTAATGATGTATTCCTTCTGCTTCAGTGTTGACACCAAATGCTTCAATGACTGGAGCACTAAAATTGTCAATTTCAATATGTTTTTAGCGCCATACCTTTGACAGTAAACAATAGCCTTGATTCTGTCCGAATGACAGTGAAAAGGGCCACCAAGTCATCTACATCTTACGGCCTGTTGTCGTTTGTTCATTTGTGAGGTGTGATGGAGTTGTTCAAGGTGTCGTGCCAAATCAAGAAATTACTGTGGTCTTTCAAGTTACCCTTGTTCAAGGCGTTCTTATGTTGTTTTTGGCGTTTCTGGAATTCGGTTTGAGTGAAAGACCCGGAATGGCCGTCACGGACGGGAGTAACGGGTTACGGGAGTTTTGCTGTTTTTAGGCTTTAATGCATGGAAAAGCGAACTTGCCTCCAGAATATGCACCATTGTTTTTTCCAATCCCAGTCTGATGGGGCCCAGTCCACTGATGGGGCGCAGTCCACGCCCCATCAGTTAAGCTAATGCTAGCCTTCCTCAACCGTAGTTAGGTACTGAGAAAGGCAGCCATTCGCCAGTCGAAACAGACTTGTCAAACATCGAAAGAAGACAGAAAAGTGCAACACAGTGGATTCTAAACAACACAATTCCCTATAAAGAAAGACCCAAAGTACTCAACTTATTGCCACTCTCAATGTACTTCGAACTCCACAGTCTCCAACTGTTCTGCGCCATCACTGACCACAAGTATGACATAAAAACATCAGACTACATATCACGTAATACCAAAGAACGAACGAGACAAGGCTCCAATCCCAAAACCAGACTCAAAAGGACAGACGATAACTTCTGGACACGAAACGGAACACCACAACATTCTGAGTAAACATATCGACTTAACAACGAAAGAAAACAGAAAAGCACGAATAACACAGCAATTTTTGAAATTCGAAAAGTTCAACGAAGCCAATCTATGTACCTGGAGGATACTCTGCCAATGCACGAACTGTAACCAACGATCCAAACTTACTCACTAATGACAAAGGGTGAAAACGCATGGTATATCCCTAAAGACTCCGCTACTACTACTACTACTACTACTACTACTAGTCGTTTGAGAGCAATTGGCCCGGCGTTAATAATCGATTGTTTGTTTCTTTTGCCAAAATGATCTGCCGTGGTTCCAAACCGTGGTTCTAAACGGCCGACTGATATTGATAGTTCTTGCAGTGCCATAGTGCAGGAGTCGAGACTAGATTCACAACAAATTAGCTTATAAGGAAATTCAATTCTTTTGACGCAGCTCTAAAAGAGTTATAGTGCCTTGTCTTGAAAATTATATACGATGCAGTGATATTTATGTTTAGATTTCTCATGGCGCAGCTCTAAGCTCTAAAAGAGCTCTAGTGCCTTGTCTTTAAAATTATACACGATGCAGTGATGTCTCATAGTGGGGGATCACTACTCATCCATTGGATTGTCCTACGCGGCTTAAAAGCAAACCCCCTTTATATCGATTTTTAAATGATCTACCCGAGCGAAGTGAGAACACTGTTGTATCACAGCGCTAGAGAGGTTGACAACAGCCTCAAATAGTTGAGAACTTTTCTTTGTCTTATAGGTGTTTGCTTTTTTTAGATATTAGTTGATTTAGTTCAATTAGAGCAATATTTAAGTAGCTGCGCAATGCGGTTTTAACGGATAATAATAACTCTGGCCTGATTTGAACGGTTTCGGATGAGCGTTATCCATATTTACCTACTATTGATGTCTAAGTTTATGCAGCAATTAAACTCTAGATAAATCATAGATATCTCATACCTAGTTAAGCTGAATAAAATAATCAATCTCTCAATTATAAACAGCCGCCATCAGCCTCTCAACGGCTATTATTTAGGCGCTCTCCTTTTGATGGTGCAAAGATTTGGATTGTATTGGTGTGCTCTCTTTTTTACAATCCAAGAAATGGATTGTCTTGGTGCTATGTCTTTTTTGTAAGATGTTTTGGATCTTTTCCGTTTGTGCCCCCCCCCCCCCCCAGCTTAGTGGGCACATATTATTTGCACCCCCCAGATGCACGTGCATTTATTTATACATAATGATTTACTATGTAATGGCACGTGCTCTGTAACTGGGGGGCGCATAACGTACTGGGGGGGGGGCACAAACGGAAAAGATCCGATGTTTTTACACATTTTTCCATGACTTTGATCTTTTAAAACGGAATAAAGAATTGACGCCTTGTGAAGACAGTGAGCCCTAAGTTCCAGTAGAGGCCCATAGTTATTTTTAGTAGTCTTTTAAGTGGTGTAGCTGCAGAGAAGGCCTTTATTCAAGTTTTAAAGGTAATTTTAGGAGTTTTTTAAACTTACTTTTTCAAAGTTGACAAAATCCTTTTGCAAGAAATAACTGCTTTTTATAACTACTTTATGAGCTATATAATTTGATGCTACAATTACAAACACAATATAATTTTTTTCAAGATTTTTGAAAATTTTCATCACGTTTTGAGTTTTCCCAGCTCCTCAAGTATTTGATAATAAGTTACTGCAAATATTCCATTGGCAATGGAATACTTTTCAACATTTCAGTATCACTATTTCTAGCAATTTTTTTGATAAAAGTTGATTTTTCAAATTTTCTGAAAATTATCAGATTCCGCGTTTATCGATCTTTAATGAAACTTTTTAGGTCTTGCAGAGGGGTTATTGGTGGACAGATTTGAGGGACAAGCAAAGTGATTTTGAACAGATTAATTTTCCAAAATTTGGAAACTTACAATAATTCTTGCAATTTTCATTTTTAAATTATTTGTCATACTCCTCGTGTTTTTCTATCTTTATTGTGGAATAAACGCGCTTTAAGGCTTGTGCGTCGGTGAATGAGTATGTTTAAGTGGGTTAAATTTCGCCTCCAGGTCAAAAGCTTCAGAGTTTTAGCAATGATTATATTGTTGAATATGTTTGGTTAGTTTGTTAGTCTTTATGCCTGTCATTGTTCAATTGATATGCTGGTCAGATACAGTAGTTCTTAATTTTTTTCAATTCTTTGGATTGTATTTCAGGACTTTTCCTGCTGTTTTAAAGATGTGTTCACGCATTTTTCTGATGACTTTTAGCTTTCGAAACTGGTAAGGCTGGGCGAGCTTTAAATTGCAATTGAGGCGC
Source organism: Convolutriloba macropyga (assembly GCF_964194025.1). Lineage (NCBI taxonomy): Eukaryota > Metazoa > Xenacoelomorpha > Acoela > Convolutidae > Convolutriloba > Convolutriloba macropyga. The sequence continues at coordinate 2,774,352 of NC_134481.1, forward strand.
TCAGCTGACGTTAGAATTTTTAAGGTACTCAATGTACTGAAATTGATGTGAACGTCTAAATTGAAGTTGAAAAGGTCACTTTTGAAGTTTTTTAACCAAAAAATTGTGCTGGTTTTCCTGTTTTTGTCCGTTTTTTGAGACTTCTGTTAAACAGGACTGCAATCGACTTTTGTTAAAGCTCCTAGTAGTCTTGTGCCAGCTAGAAATGCTTTTAACTTATTTTTAGGTATATATTTTAGCAATACAAACTTAATTACAAAAAAGTAGCAATTTTTGCAAATGTTTTCAAAATTGTCATTTTTTGAGTTTTTATCTCTGGTAGCCAATGAATCGTTTTAAGGTGTAAAGAGTGGTTAAATGAATAGTTGCTAGTGACAGCAAAATAGCCTTGTATGATATTGATATAAGCCGTTCTAGCAAACTTCCATTAAATTTTTAGTCAGTCTTTTAAGGGCTTCTAGATGTAGCAGCGGATAGTTTTTAGTGACAACCAAATATTTTTGAAGAAATTATTATCAATTTTATGCAAACAGAGTGTGGGTAGACTCTGTTTGCATAAAATTGGTTTTGAGGACATTGGCTCAAAAACTTGAGGATTTTTTTTTAATTTCAGCAAAATTACAATATAAAAGTTTGTTTTTTAGTCAACTGAATCTCTGGGTGGTTCTCCTGTACTCTGGTGTTCCGTAGATCTATACCTCGTGCCGTATTGGTTCTTTGGAAATATTTATTGATCTCTCCAGCGCGCTTATACCCGGTTTGTACATTTCGTGGTTTGTTTGAGTACATTTACAAACGAATATTGGTACCTGCCTCACCCAGTACTTTCATACTTGACCATTTATGCAAGTTTATCATAGAGAAACTTTAAAAAAGGTAAATCTTCAAGCACTTTGTACATACCACAGGTTTTTACTTGTACGACAATTAACTGGTCATCTGATTGTGGATACGCATAAACAAATTGGGGGTCACTGTCCTTGATGGAAATAAGAATCAAATTTGAGCTTGAAACTAATGAATAAGGAACTGAATGAAATGGTTAAAAAGAATTTTTTGCCATCTAATTAGGTGTTATTGTTGTTGTTGTTGTAGCTGTCACACAGAGCTGCAATGCGCGGGTAGTTTCGTCGGGATATCGGGGCTTAGTGCCGTTTTTAACTGGTTCTTAAGTTGCATTTTAATAATAATAATAATTAAAGATATATTAGTAGTGTGACTGCCTATCCGCAACTTGTTTGTGGTGCAGCGACCTTTCTGCATTTACAACATTGCGGGTAACTTTTCTGCATCTAATTTAGTGTTATTCGTGCGCTTTAGAGGCAAAGTTTATCAAGAGAATACGTGATAGTGTAGGAAATCATGAAAAATCACGAACAGCTTGAAATAGGTTACTGAAAGATCAAAAAGAAGAGCAATCTCTTGATATGGCAATCGAAAACTAGGCGCCAAATTGACATTAAAATTGTAGGTTTAGGCAAATTTTTGTGCAGTTTTTTTCCCGAATCAGGTTTTGATACCATAAGCAGCATTATCACCTGTTGCACTGTTGTTGGCAACGGTTTCACCTTGCAGGTTCACGAAACAATGCTGCTCAGATTTTGAAGAAGAGCAAATGATTTTGTGTCTTATTAGTGTATTTTACATTTCGGGAAAGGTAGTGTTGTTGAATACTCTCATAAGGCACAATGTCATTTGAACTTCTTCAAAATCTGATAAGCCTTGTTTTAGGACCCAGCGTGGTGAAACCGGTGCCAACAACAGTGCAACGGGTGATAATGCTGCTTATGGTATCAAACCTGATTTTTTAATGATAAATGGTACAATCAGTTCGCCCAGTCAAGAGATGCCAGAGAACACTGCGAGACTCGTTAAAGAAAATGCAAATCAAAATACTGAAATTCTACAACGCAAGATCAATGAGCGTGCGCCCTGCAGTTTAAACATCAGCTAGAATTGTTGTCGACGATTGGAGAGAGTGAGAGAGAAAGGCTTAATTCTCGAAAGAGTCCTCCAATTTTAGGGTACTCAAAAATTTCAAATTATTCTTTTGTACAGAAATAGTTATTAACAGATATTTATGAAAGTTCTGCTGGTGTTACATTGTTAACATATATAAAACTAGCAAGAATTATCAGGGGAAAACGATTCAAGCTTATGGATTAGATACCGACGAACGACAGATATGGACGGAGATTTTATAAGTTCTATGAGTCGATTTTGTTACAGGAAATTAGGTGGAATGAGGACACGCTGAAACCAAGTATTATAATCAGTTTTATGGAGTTTTAAAAGGTTGTCTGATGATGAACGAAAGTGAGCCATTTTGTGGGTTTCTTTAATACACTTCCAAACATTAGCATCATAATTTGGGAAGTGTGTAAAACATAGTGTCCAGTAGTTGCAGATGAAAACGTATGGATAAAAAACTGCTCCTCCGATTTAACTCGATATACGAAAATCTGTTGGCAGATATCCATCTAAAACAACGGGCTTGAAATCTGTTGATTTTCTTCATCAATGAAGTATCAGCGTGGCATAATTGACTTTAAAAGTATCAGCGTGGCATAAGATCTTTAAAAAATAGCAACGAAACAAACTATAGTTGACATTGCTGTCAATATTAAACAGAATAGAACTCTGAAGACGATGAATTGTTCGTCTGGAAGACACAGAACAGGTGAACACGAGAGACTTCGTTTTCAGGCTATTCAGTATCATCCAATTATCAAAATTCCAAAGCTGTAGCCGAGCTAGATCGTTATTGAAATTCAAGGACTCCAATAACATTTTCAGATCCTTTCTGAAATGAAACCATGAACGGACTTTCAAAGGTCGATTATAAATAACCGCGTTAACGTTATGATGAACATTTCCTGTTGCCTTCTTCGACTTTAAACGTGATACTTTACCTGATTTTTCTGTACTATGTCTTATTTGACATTCTCTTCTTTAATGAAAGCTTAGGAATGAAGCGCAGCTTTAGTACCGCTCGCCATATATCAATTTGCTTGTAGAATCTAAAATCAAAACTTTGGCCTGAAAGTTTTCACTCCTACCATGGCAACTGAAACAAAAATGATCCCTTTAGTTAGTTGTAGTTCTGCTCAATCAAATATTGTAGCTTTTCTTATACGGCGGGAAATTTTTTGTAGTTCTGCTCATTCAAAAATTGTAGCTTTTCTTATACAGTCGGAAATAATCTTATACAGCGGAATTTTTTAATGAATATTTAAATCAAAAGAGACGGTCAAATATTTTTCACAAGAAGAAATACTTTTTGGCAATTTAGATCGGAAACGCTGAAGTGCCCAATATTTATTGCTGCCGGAAAACTACTGTGAAGCAGTTTTTCTGTTGAATTGTCTTTTATATTTTCTCTTTAAATATTTCTGCTAAACGGCTGTTGTCCTTGGATTCTATAATAGTTTTCTTTTTTGAAGGCCATTCTTTCTTTTCAAAATTCTTCATTCCGAACAACAAATTTTTGAAATTGAAAAAAAAAGTACTTCTGTTCCGTTTGTGTTTTTCTGCATGGGAGGCTCGGGAGCTGCTGCGACACGTACTATAAAGCGACTGGCAACTAAAATATCTGAAATCTCATTCAGTTTTGCAGTCCCTCACGAATGGAATCGACTTCCTTTTCAAATAAAACTTTTACCAAACGAAAACGCCTTCAGAAAGAAGCTTAATACTTTTTTGTTCTAAGAAATCTATTGTACAGCACGTTTGAGTAAATAGTGTTTAAACCAATAACAATAATAATAACAATACTAATAATAATAAATAGAAGACACATACTTGGACGCAATAACTTACATTCGAACGAAGACAAGTTTTGGACTCATACGCAGCGCAGTTATGTGTATCAGAGGCTGCCGTGATGCTAAGCCTGTGAGATTTATAATACCTATAGTGTTGTTCTGCGGGATGGAAGGCTGGACTCCTAGTTAGCTTAGTATTATTTCAACCTTGATTTGCGTACTCGCAGAGTTGGGAGGACCTTATGCCTGCAACAATTTACCCAGTGTTTGAGAGGCGTGTTTTTATTATACTTTTTTCTTATAATCTCCGCACAAAAGGAAGATTACTATGTCTACCTTATGTACTACCCGAGTATTTGGTCGCCTTAACTCTTATATGGAGCTTTCTTTATCCGTAGCTCCAAGATGTTAAGATAGCGTAAAGTTGTTCATGCTTCAATAGGAGTGGTTTAAATAGAAGCAGTCGCTGTTATTTTAGTTCCTGTACTTGGGGTTTTTGTGGTGCACATCCGCTTTGGCCGGAGCCTTAGGTATTTAGTCATCAGACCTTTTGAGGAATGGATTCCAAGCCATGAAGACTAGAGCATCGGCACAGAGACCAGCTGGGGTCCAGCTCTTTTAGGAGTTGGGTCCCGTGAGCCTCAACTCTCCTTTAAACCATCTTTTTTAATTGCTCTCAAACAATTATATTAGTCCTGTCTTGTTTATGCAATTTTCCCTTGAACCATTTGACGTCCTCAAAGAAGGGATAAACAGGTAGCGCTCGGAGGGCATTAAGTTCTCTTACAGCCCTAAGCTTAACTGTACTCTAAGAATGTGATTCGCCAAAATTGTTTTGGAGAGAAAATTTCATGATGTGAAGAGCGTTTCCTAACCCTAAAAGCCCAAGCGGGCTACTACGAAAACCAACCGCTCGGCGGTCGTTTGAGAGCAATTCGAGCGACATTAGTCGGTAATTGTTTTTGTAGTTTTGTGCTTTTTGTAGTATATTTGTTACTTGTTCGTCCTCTAACTTAAATTTGCTTGTAATGGTTCCGTATTGCTTTTAGAAGTAGAACAAGTGAAATGATGCAAGTACAAAGATATCCACGGCATCATTTTACAATCGGTGGTCAAAGCGGAAATCTTCTACTAGAAATATATATGGGGGGCATAAAATCAACTTACATCTTTTTGTGACCGAAATTATTGAATTCTGCTTGAATTTCAACGATGCAGAAATATTTAAATAGGTTGGTAGGTGACGTTTGTACGTAATAATAGGTGATGAAAATATCAAGCAACTTGGTCCCTTCATATCAATGTAAAAATTGATTTTTATCATTTCTCGATTTGTCAGGTGATCTCTAGTGACCTCTTGCGAGAATCTATGTCTCAAAGATTTTGATTCAAATTTCAACTAAAATGTGCCATTAGTTTGTGATTGGTATTTTTCAATTATTAATTGAGCTCTAGTTTTTGTAGTTTGAGCTGCGACACCGAGAAGTAAATATTTTCTCTGTAATGAAGTCACTGAGAAAATCTGGCATTCGCCGAGAACCGCATAGCAAACCATGCTGCAAGTCAGAATTTTCAAGTGACTAGCAGTCGCGTGGCCTTGCGTCAAACACGCACTTGGAGAGTTTTCAAATGTAGAAATATATATACGAAAATCTGACATTCTAGAATCTGGGACTTAAAGCGATTTGACATTTTAAAACCTGCTTGTTATCATATGTTTTTTTTCTTTGTTTTACATCACTTCCCTGTAAACTGAAAGAAACTAGATTTCTATAAAAGTTTATCTCTAAGCAAAGGTTGAACTCTAATACTATGCATTGAAGAAGATAGGGTGTGCTGGGATTCAAAATTTTGATAATATTTGACCCGTGTCTTCACACGTAATACAAAAATCTTTTCAAATTGTTATTGATTGTTTTCAATAGTTGTGATGACGATAATTGAGCCGCATTGTTGTTGGCCTTCTCCTGGTTGCGGTCAAAATCAGTCTTTGTTCCTTAATCGGCTGAATTCCGTATGTGATGTTATTTTTAAACATATTAGAGAGTATTGTGAGCGTCGTGAATATTTTTTTGTCGTACGATACTTATCTCTTTCCGAAAATGAGGTCCTTCCAAGGGACACTGAACTAGTATGAGTTCTCCACGGGACACTATCACCAGCCTTTACCCAGACTCTATTCAAAAGGAGCCGACAAAAAGTTACAGAGCAATCCTCGTCCTCATTATTTTTTCATTCGGTGGAGCAAATGTTCCAGCCTTATAAACGTTTATTAACATAACCTCGAATAAAAAGCGAAAAACGGAAAATATTAATTCAGCATAACATAAGTCATGTAAAGTTGCACTGGTGGGAAACTAGCTTTTGATAGCCAGTATCGATCAATTCGGTTCATATATGACTGAAACTGGTCTTACGTTATCCTGACAATTAAGTACAATTAAGTACGTTTTATTATATCGATTCTATTATATCTAGACGATATTTGCCTAAATGGGGCGAATTTGGCTTATTTCCGCTCTCAAACTTTTTGTTGCTCAAGCTGCATGTATTCGAATACTGATTTTGCTTCGCCAAATTTGTCGTAGTCTGGGGTTCGAACCAGCGACCATGTGCAGGAGTCAAATGCGGTTAAATCTGCGCTATGTGGGCTTGCTTGCACTCTTTTACAATGTAAATTAATTCACGCTTACAATGCTCGCTTAATCTATAGAACACTCTTTGAGGAGTCAAGGTCAATTGAAGATATCTCGCTCTACTGGAGTTTTATTTGAGGATAGTTTCCGGTATATCCATCGAAATCAATTGAAGACAGCATAACTAATATTAGGAAAATCATTTTCTGTATATTTCGTGGTCTCATTGTTTCTTTTTTTAAAAAAAAATAAAGAGAGACTAACCGCCTACTAATTAAGTTTCAACGTTATCCAGAAATGCAGTCTTAAAGCTTGAAGTTTTTAATATGCACGTTATAGTTTTCCGATTAAACTCCAGCTCTCTGGCTATTCTTATTATTTAATCAGCTCTTATAGTGAAATGTATAAAAGAAAAAAATGGCATTTCGGTTGTTTTCTCGTACTGAAGAATGGATGCCAAGATTATTCGTTCAGTTAGATAGGTATAGTTTTTCTTAAAAAGGGTTATTTTGTTCTACCTATTTAGTTTTTTTACAACAATTAGTTTTTTATTGAATTATGAGCAATTGATTGCTAGAATGTGTAAGCGCAGTCTATGTAAATCTTTAGTTGCTCTCGAACAAAGTTTGGAGCAGTTATTGTAATCGTATGTGTTGTTCTAGTGCAAAACTATGGCTTGACTTTTTTAATGAACATCTTTTTGATCGCATAAGCAATATAAGTTTACTTTCTGTCTTCAAAAACGGGATAAACTGAGGAATTTTCGGGAATGACGTACCCGAGCAGTTCTTACGGAGCGTTATTAGGCGCCAAATATACGGTTCACTGAAGTTGCTGATTAAGCTGACCTTCAAGGCTTAAAGTTCAATTTTGCTACCGGCTACCCCCCTCCCCCCCCCCCCCCCCCCCAACACTCAAACTGCGCCTGAGCTTAAATGATGTACAAACGAACAAGCCAAACCCCTGTTTCTCTTTCAAGAGCAATTGCCCCTACGGTTGTCGGTTTCTCAAAGAGAACGTGGCAGATCTATCTATAGTTAGACCATTGGTGAACAGAAATCGTTAAATTATAGAAACAGAAATCGTTAAATTATAGAAGTACCTGAATTTGGTTGCTTTCTAGACGTTGATTTATCAGACTAGATAACTTTTCAGTTATCGGTAATTTACCAGTACTAATTTTATGAGTTTCTGTTTGTCTAAATTCCGTGGAGTTGTAGCGAGGTGCTAATCACATCAGTTGTCTAAGTTAGTGAATTTCATTTTTTTTTGTAGCATTACTTCTTTCAGATGATCAAAAGCTTTTTTGTCACTATTTTTTTGGTTTTATTCTTTCTTATCTGCTGGCGTTGCATGAAACTAATTAACTTCGGAATTTAGCAAAATTTGGATAATTTTCAGGTATATTGATAGCAATGGAATAATTTCCATTCAATTGTTTGAGTAGCGTTTTTCAGTTTAAAACCAAACCTGTAGTTTTTAGTCTGAAATGGTTTATTGTTTTTGATTTTAGCTTTATTAATTGATTGTTAACACTGAATAGAGGAAAAACAAAATGCGCTATGTTGAGATGAGCGCGGTGTCTGGATTCTGAGCTAGTAATAATAATTAAAATTTAAATCGAATTTTGTTGCTTTTTAAATATAGTTGCTTCTAAAGATAGCGAGAACTGATTATTGGTCTTAAAACCACAGTTAACGGTATCAACGATATTACTTGTTGCGATGCATACGGCTGCTACTTCGATATCGGAAACGCCGATCTTGTTTAGTTGCTTAGATGTCATGGGGGCTGTTCAAATTGAAGACGTTTCAATTCTAACTGAATTCGTGAATATCATCATTGATGTTGAAAAATGCTCATTTTGCATTAATATAAAGTGAACTTTAATTTCATTAGTGTTCCCGTATTATAGAATAAAAGGTATAATTATTCGCTCCTATAGTAAATAATTATGGTATCACAAATTAATGTTATCTAAACACGAAAGTGATAATATGACACTTTCGGTCCTAATAAACTAAAATAATTAACTGAAACTACTGATTAAAATTAGCTGTCTTTTTTTATTTATTTGAAACGTCTTATTTGAACACCTTTCGTTGTACGAGTAAATGTATAGAGTAACGGACTTGTATTTCATGATCTATCATCATAAACTTTTCCTTTCCCTCGCGTTTTCCTAATTTAATCAAAATGTTCTATCTATATGAGCTTTCGCTGTTAAGTGTATAATGAAAATGATCTGAAATATGTTGTTAGGTTTATGTGAATGGAGAATGTTCATTTCAGACGCAACTGTTGTGACCTTTTAGTAGAAATGTCAGGACGTGAAAATAGAAAGTTCTTCGGAGTCCCCGGCTCTTATCATATAGAAGTGGACTTTAGAGACTTTCAGGTCCAGTAACGCCCATTCATAAATAGCAAACATAAATATCAAATAAAATGAGATTGTTCCTTTGATGGTTGTTGTTTAGATCGCTTACGGTTTAATCAAATTTTTTCGTCATCTGAGGTTTTTTTAATACTGATTTTTTATTTAGTCACGTATCTCTAGGGTTTGAGACGGGCTGGATATTTGTCCTACACCTGTCTTAGAGCTTTTTTGCCCACATTTTTTGTGCAAAAGAAATTTTGCGTTAAAAGTTAAGTATCAAATTGCTTCGCACTATATAAGTTTTGATTACAATTTTTTGCAAACTAACAGAAATCAGAGTTTCTATTATTTTGGGTTCGGTGTTGAGCTGAATTCAGCGAAGGTTTTTCTTTAATTTAGCCTTTTTAGCCTTTAATTTTCACTTGATTAATTTTTGTTTTTCTTTTTAGCATTCAGAAACAATCTAAATCTTAAAACTAGACATTATATCGGCTGTTTTACGTGGCTTATACCTGTTCTTGGAAAACTTCTGATCATAATCAGTGACGTTGTACCCTCAGTTTATAACTTGTGGTTTAGGAGTTATTTCAGATGTGTATTACGGACGCTGAAAATTAATCGAATGAACGTGCGTCAATGGTGTCAAAGTATTGGTGTCATAAGCATCCAATAAAACAATTTAATAATTAATAATAATTTTGGTTCCTGCGTAATCGCAGCGGAACAGCATTAGGCGACTTCGACCTGTTCTCAGCTGCCCTTTTTATTACTCCCCGCATTTCAGACAGCAAAATTTCAAACAGCATTTTGTGTTTTTATGAGCAGAATTTCTCTTTTTTTGGTGACTATGGCCACTTTTTTGCGTCTGAAACTTTCACGTGGTACCATCATTGCAGCCAACATTGGTCAGGCTATGGTCAACCTGAAGCTATGGTTTAATAAGAGCTCATCCTCACACAGACAGCTTCACGGAGGTAGGGGGTTGAACTCTCAATCATTGGCGTGTAAATCACACAACTTACATCTCGGCTATCACGCCACAATAAAACAATTCTGTTGGGTAATATCAGTGTTCTGTAAGAAAAAAAATTTCTCAAGCTGAATTTAATGATTCCGTCTAACCGATTATCGGAGAGTTATTATTATACTGAGTTATCATTATCTGAAAAACACAAAATGCTGTTTGAAATTTTTCGGCGAACCTTATGTGCTTATCACGTTTTCCGAGCTTCGAAAATTTTGGATATGCCTGAACAAAAGATTTTTTTTTGAATATTTTAGCTTTCAATCATGTTGGTAGAACAGAACATAAATTGACTTGATCGTAGATTAACGTTTTGACTTGTTAGTATTACCGTAATTCAAAGCTCACTCAGCACAGAGAAATGTCAGAAATTATGTTTAGGGACAATATTTGGCTCTATTTATGCAATGAAAAAATTCATTGTTCGGGAAGCCGTATAATTTGTTCTTTTTATAAATTGTTAATTTCGGGTAATTGACTGGTAGTTAAACAGATGTAAAAACCGTATTTGTAATGAAATGACTAGAATCTTCGAATTTATTGCATCTGCGTTCATCAGTTTTTTCAATATGCGGAAGGCTACGATTCATGTTGTTCAAAAACTGTTCAATCGCGTCTTCAAATCCCTCCGTAATATGTCCCTTCTCATTGGGTGAGATTGAATTCAGGACTCCCTTTAATTTGGTGAGTAAAAATGTTAAGCCCCAGTTGCTTGCGACAACTATAATTATGGGGCACGGGCAATTTGCATTGCAGCTGAGCCGCGTTTGGTTACAACTCACCATGATTGAGCCAATTGGTCAGAAGCTAGTGAGCATCCTTGAAGCTGATATCGGCCGTCAGCTAACAGTACTATACCATGTTGCGAACAGTTTTGCCCAGGTAGCCCCATTTTTCGTTCTTCAGATGCTTAATAGCATAACCTGACTTCTAAGCCGCATCATTTATAATGCAAGGGAGAAGTTACGGTTATATCTAGGATTGCTGGACCACCAGATTTCTGTGATGGGAGGTAGATATCCCCAGGTCTATAATTTTTTTTGCTATAAAGTTTCTCTTTTAACTGTAGTTGTGCGGAAAGCCGTAATTTTTTGTTTTTGACAGGAACTGCGATTGTGGTAATTAAACAGCTCTGAGGCCGTATTTGTGAGTTTGAGAGATTGACAGGATTCCGCTGATTAATTCGGTTTTAATGGGTTCTACATGGGGCTAAATTGTTCTACATTGATTGAAGATAATTAACTATATGCACGAATTTCCATTTGAAACGTTTAGGTTGATTTTTTAAAATCAATTTTTTCCCAAACATGTTTTTCTGCCTTCAAATCAAGAATATATATTGAAATAATCAAAATTATACAATAATCTGGTTACTGATTAATGTTACTTATTAAGCTGTTCGTTCCTCTATATATAAAACTATGACCCGAATGATCCTAAATGTCCGCCTATTGGTATGTTTTCTTGCTGACATTGCAACAACTCGGTTAAAGTTTTTCTGCAAAGAATTTTCCCCTTCACTATTACATTAAAAGGTAACTTATTCCACTTTTGTATGCCAATGATCTTTTACTTTGCTTATACTTTTACGTTATTATTATCAGCTGTTTTTTCTGTTTTAACTGTAGGCGGTTTGCACATTTTCTGAAGTTTTCTGATGTTATCCTCTGGTTTAAGTCTGTTCGAAGTTTCAACAGACTAAACTTTGAAATAATCAGCTGGTAGGATATGTGATTTGAGAAGATCACAACACTGATCAAATTTACGTTTATAACACTTTAATGCCCCAGTTAATCAGTCGATTTATACGCTGTATGTTTTCTGCTGACAATGTTTGTAAAAAAAGTTCCACTGAATGACGAGAGAGGAGTAAAGATTTGAAAACATGCAGCCTTACTTCCAAGGGTATATGGTTTCATACTAGATATAGTGAGCGATTGGCAGCCGCCAGTTAACTTTAAACTACATTTAGATGTACTTCAAATGACATGTACTTCCAATGACATTTTGTGTCAAGGTTTACTCCTAAATAACAACTCTCAGCAGATTTTATTAAATATAACTTTAGTTCCACTTCATCCCTAGCAGAAAAATGAAGGTAGCTCTATTGAAATAGTGAGTGAAGTGTTATCTCAATCAGTTTAACTAAGCATAACTGAGAAAATTATCATGTTTTTCCAGGTATGCGGCGACGAATAGGCGGCTGAATTAACCATAGGATTCATTCAAGTTGTTATGACCAATGAAAGAACCAGGAAAGTTTTTCAAAAGAGTTCTCTCAGCTTACTTTTTTTACCAAATTTTTGGTGATATCATTGATATTAGCTTTTGGCGTGTTCTTCAAACAATAGTTTGTCTTTCTGGATATGCTCCGCCCAATTCTCTACTTAAGTTGCATTAATTTTGTTACTACCTCAAGAAATTAGGCATCCAAAAAATTTGAGAGCTTTGATGTTAGCAATTTTGGGACCACTTATTACCAACTGTGGCATCATGCAAACAAACATAAATTACTACAAGCCCCATATTTTTTATCGGCAGAAATCATTTTTATCAATCCAAATCTAATGAAGATTGATTCAGTTGTGTATTTTGTATGCAATCATAAAATGAACCTTTTTTGGTTATAGTGTAGCTTTTTACTACGTTATGCTATAACCCTTATAGCTGCCTGTTTTTTCTAAATAGTCAAAGATTGTTTATTTTTTCGATGCTCAAAAAAACTCGGGTAAGGGATTTTGCATAAAATTTGGTATTTTGTGATATTGAAGATGTTTTTATTACATAGAAAACGCAGTCTCTCACATGTATTAAAATGTGATAATCAATTAAAACGAGATCATTTCAACTTCTGGTGAAATTTTATCCTTAAGTTTATCTTGACTGTGAATATCGTTCCCGTTTAACCTTGCTGCGTCTTGGCTATCACTGTATATTAAAGTAATTTTTGTGATATCTTCATGTCAACATTTGCCAGCCATTTTTGCTGAAGACAATCACATCAGCCTTTTTTGATAAAACGTTCTGAGTTATCGAGCAGTTGGTATTACGGCATTTGAGTTTGAATCTGCAATTTTAAATAAAAGAAATTGAAAGCTTACTTGTCCCTCTAACTATTTCCACTGCAAATTTGCTTCTTATTGAAATGCGTTTATCGCATAATAATGCTTTCATTCCGGATTTTGTACATTGGTAGATCGTTTTCAATTTGAACCCAAACAAAAAAAAATGTCTCACTTCATTGTGTCTCTGGTTTCCTTGTGCATATTTTGTCAATTTTTAAACTGTCTTTTGTGGGCGGGATTTCTCCAAAGAGCGTGTAAATTTTCAAAAGTAAGCGTGCATCTACTTCAAATTCCTTCAATTTTGAGAATTCAATCTTTTTGAGCACAGAGCTCAAAATTTATGCTGAAACTTCATTCCAAAGATATATCTATGACTGTCACTCCGCCGTATGAAGGTTAGATAACAATTGCCGAGTTTTGCGAGAAATTATTTATCTCAACAGTTATTCCAACTTCACGCAAAGAATGCGAGATAATAATAATGCTTTTTGAAAAATATATGCGATATCGAAATAAGTGCATCTCGCATCTCGTTTCACTGTATTTGAGAAGTTTTTTCTCAAATTGTTATTTGAGAAGTTTGTCTGTATATGTCTATCAACCATCGAAAACTGAATTTGAAGTAATGCAATTCTTCAACGTAAATTATCAATTGCTGAAAAACGGACGTATACAATATCAATTTTTATTATTAAGATTTCCTTTGAAAATTTTTGTCTATTTTGGAACAAGTTTTAAACCGTAACGGCTAAGTGAAATTTCTAACCTAAGGTCAAGTGAAAGCGTGGCTATATTGACTCTCAGCAGATTTTATTAAATGTAACTTTAGTTCCACTTCATCCCTAGCAGAAAAATAAAGGTAGCTCTATTGAAATAGTGAGTGAAGTGTTATCTCAATCAGTTTAACTAAGCATAACTGAGAAAATTATCATGTTTTTCCAGGTATGCGGCGACGAATAGGCGGCTGAATTAACCATAGGATTCATTCAAGTTGTTATGACCAATGAAAGAACCAGGAAAGTTTTTCAAAAGAGTTCTCTCAGCTTACTTTTTTTACCAAATTTTTGGTGATATCATTGATATTAGCTTTTGGCGTGTTCTTCAAACAATAGTTTGTCTTTCTGGATATGCTCCGCCCAATTCTCTACTTAAGTTGCATTAATTTTGTTACTACCTCAAGAAATTAGGCATCCAAAAATTTTGAGAGCTTTGATGTTAGCAATTTTGGGACCACTTATTACCAACTGTGGCATCATGCAAACAAACATAAATTACTACAAGCCCCATATTTTTTATCGGCAGAAATCATTTTTATCAATCCAAATCTAATGAAGATTGATTCAGTTGTGTATTTTGTATGCAATCATAAAATGAACCTTTTTTGGTTATAGTGTAGCTTTTTACTACGTTATGCTATAACCCTTATAGCTGCCTGTTTTTTCTAAATAGTCAAAGATTGTTTATTTTTTCGATGCTCAAAAAAACTCGGGTAAATGATTTTGCATAAAATTTGGTTTTTTGTGATATTGAAGATGTTTTTATCACATAGAAAACGCATTCTCTCACATGTATTAAAATGTGATAATCAATTAAAACGAGATCATTTCAACTTCTGGTGAAATATTATCCTTAAGTTTATCTTGACTGTGAATATCGTTCCCTTTTAACCTTGCTACGTCTTGGCTACCACTGTATATTAAAGTAATTTTTGTGATATCTTGATGGCAACATTTGCCAGCCATTTTTGCTGAAGACAATCACGTCAGCCTTTTTTGATAAAACGTTCTGAGTTACCGAGCATTTAGCATTACAGCATTTGAGTTTGCATCTGCAATTTTGAATTAAAGAATTTGAGAGCTTAGGTGTCCTCTCTTATTGTGTCCACTGAAATTTTGCTTTCCGCATAATAATGCCTTTCATTCCGGATTTTGTACATTGGTAGATCGTTTTCAATTTGAACCCAAACAAAAAAAAATCTCTCACTTCATTTTGTCTCTGGTTTCCTTGTGCATATTTTGTCATTTTTTAATCTGTCTTTGGTCGGCGGAATTTCTCCAAAGAGCGTGTAAATTTTCAAAAGTAAGCGTGCATCTACTTCAAATTCCTTCAATTTTGAGAAATCAATCTTTTTGAGCCCAGAGCTCAAAATTTATGCTGAAACTTCATTCCAAAAATATATCTATGACTGTCACTCCGCCGTATGAAGGATAGATAACAATTGCCGAGTTTTGCGAGAAATTATTTATCTCAACAGTTATTCCAACTTCACGCAAAGAATGCGAGATAATATTATTGCTTTTTGAAAAGTATATGCGATATCGAAAAAAGTGCATCTCGCTTCACTGTATTTGAGAATTTGTCTATAAACCATCGAAAACTGAATTTGAAGTAATGCAATTCGTCAACGTAAATTATCAATTGCTGGAAAACTGACGTATAAAATATCAAATTTTATTATTAAGATTTCCTTTGAAAAATTTTGTCTTTTGGAACAAGTTTTAAACCGTAACGGCTAAGTGAAATTTCTAACCTAATGTCAAGTGAAAGCGTGGCTATATTCTTTTCTACTATACATCTATGGTGATTATGCCCTTGCCTCCCATGGAAAAGTTGATGAGGCAATCGGTAGAAATGACAGAAATCACGATATAAATGAGCAAATGGGTTCTGTAAATTTTTTGAGGCTGTTAATTTAACAAACTGGATGCCAGTGAAAAATGTGCAAATTTTTTTGCTCCATCACAAAATAAAGGTAATCATGTTTATTCAATTTGGAATTGACCGCTACTTCTCCGCTGCAGCCGAACAAGTTCGGTTTTGCATTCGTTTTACGCGTATTGTTCTCGATGCAGCAGTGGTAAAAATTGTCTTCACGAATTCAGTTTTTCTGAAGGAAGGGTAATTTTTGTTCATATTGCAGTCAGAGATATTGGAGGCGTTGACTAACTCTCAAGAAAACTCTGAAGAGGATGGCTGTCACTGTCGACAACTGATGCTTTCTGTCCCTATTATTGTCTACCGCTTTAAACAAATTTGGTCAATCAATATCTGCTGAAGCGGTCCAGGGAGCAGTTGCGCTGCTTCGAGCTAGATTTTTTGGGAGTTTTCTACGTCACTTTACCCAACCTGTGAGGAGTTTTTTTTCACACGCAGCGAGTGGAAATATTTTATTTACCGTACTCAATAAAAGTCTTGCCAATTGATAGACGAGTAGCGAAATTTAGTTAGCTCTCGATGCGATAACAAGAGTTATGACTTATCGGAGAAATGGCATGTTAACGCCCAATTAACATTACGAAATCTGCTTTTTCATTGGACTACGAGTTCGTAACTTTTGTCACCACTGTTACTATATAAACAGCGGCGGTAAAAGTTAGCGATAAACTTGTAGTTTAATCACGGCAACAGTGTAATAAAGTTATGCAACTCTTTTAATCGGTACGAGAATTGATAAAAAGTTTACTACTCGTTTTTTTTGTCAACTCGAAGTTATCCAACAACGGCTTCGCCTCGAACATCGATAAATTATCAATGGCTATTATTGTGTGGTAATGTTCAAGGGTGGCTCGATTGTCCTGGTCAATAACTTTCTCCTCAAATCTTTCCTTGCAGCAATGAAAACCTCCAGTTCACGGATTAGGTTTCCAAAGACTGACCAAATTTTTGTCATGTTTTGTTGTTGACTCAATTAAAATTTTAAGTCATCATAATAATGGAATGTTTTATCGACCGGAGAACTATAAGCGAAAGCTGCCTCAAATTTGCATGAAGTGATGTAACAATTTTTGAAAAGCCAATTACTAGCGCATGATCAACCAAGATTTCGTTATGTCTTGTAGTTGATGATATTATTATTATTGTAACGGCTGCTCTCCTTGTGTTTCACAAAGAAAGTTTTACACCGCCCAGTTCGTTCTGAGTGGTTGCAAAATCTGTCCGGATACTTCGTTTATGCAGTTCGCTTTTGTGACTGTATATCCGCTCTGCTGTACTTACCATTGCATTAACTATTCAGTTCGTACTTGTTGGCTAATCTTAGTTTTTTCAACTATCAATTTGAACTGGATTGCTACAGATCACACAATACGGGATCTCTTTATGTATACCAGTTCAATCCGATAGAAAAAACAAATCGATGACAAAGATATATGTCTAAGACCTGTTTGTGCAAAAATATTTAAATTTAAACCTAAGTTGGTTTTTGCTGTTTGTACTCACAAGTTGAGAATACCAGAAGTTGGGGTTGTAACAGTTGATTTTCAGCTCCAATAATTCGTTGATGCAAGACACAGTAACAGAATTTACTGCTCAAGAGTAATATTTTGAATACAAGACACAGTAACAATTTACTTCTCAGGAATATTTTTAGTTCAAGACACAGTAACACGTTATTTACTGCTCAAGACAATTTGTTTTTTGCAATATTTTGCTGAGCTATACTTCAAGCCGTTTTCTGCGGCTGCTACGTTGAGTTCTGTGTGCTGTTTTTGTTATTTCCCCCTTTTCTCTTTTTTCTCACGTGACAAACTGTAACTAGAACTAGAACTATAACAATAACTATTAAATGACTAGGACAACAGAAAGTGTTTTGTTTCTATTTTCCCTCCTATGCAATTTTGTTATTCCTTAAGCTCAGCTCCAACATAGCCGGCCCTGTTTTCCTTCGTGAAAACATCATCGTCACTTGGTAGTACTGGAGCGAGCTTCACTACGGGCCTCTTGTAGTATCCATCCTTTGTTCGGATTTTCGCTGATCGAATCACTCCGTCGAACCCTTCAAAGGTTTCGGTTATTCGACCCAGATTGTAATATCCACGTTTGTCACTGTCTTCCACTAACCACACAAGATCACCCTGCTGAAGACTTCTGTCCGTTGTGGTCTGCCATTTCTTACGACTATTCAACATTGGCAAGTACTCTTTACGGAATCTGTCCCAGATGAGGTCTGCGTAAGCTTGCGTTTGTCGGAAGAGCTTTCTATGATCAACAAATTGCTCTGAACCTGATAGATACGGTAAACAAAGGTTCTTGTTGCCAAGTAGGAAATGGTTTGGAGTAATAGCTTCTAAATCGGTAGCATCAGAACTGACCTGTGTCAGCGGTCTAGCATTCAGCGTCTGTTCAAGACACATCGTGGTTGACAGAACATCTTCCGTGACTGATCGATTGCCCAGCACGGCATACATTGCCTTCTTACAACTCCTAACCAGTCTTTCCCACACTCCTCCGAAGTGTGGTGCTGCAGGTGGGTTGAACTTCCATCTGATTCCTTGTTGAATCAGATGTTCAATTTGCCTCTTGTTCCATGCTGCTATATACTCTGCCAGTTCTTTTTCAGCTCCAACGAAGTTTGTCCCGTTATCGCTAATCATTTTGACCGGTTTGCCTCTTCGAGCAATGAATCGCATAGTTGCGTTCAGACAACAATCAGTGTCTAGTTTTGGTACAATCTCTATATGTACCGCTCGTACAGTAAGGCATGTGAATAGACAGCACCAACGCTTTTCTTTTCTTCGACCAATCTTTACTGTGAATGGTCCGAAATAGTCAACGCCCACATTCGAGAACACTCACATTGTTGATGCGACTAATCTTTCTTCAGGTAGATCTGCCATTACTGGTGCCTTTGTTTGGGCTCTTCCCTTTCGACATCTAATGCATTTGTTTTTGATCGATCTCAAAGCATTTCGTATGCCTAGGATCCAGAATTTCTGCTGAACTATGTTTCTGACATGTTCAGTACCTTCGTGATGACTATTTTTATGTTAATTTTGCAAGAATAATTCAATTACATGGTGCTTCCAATGTGACAGTATTGGATGCTTGGTTTCGAAGTTCAGATGACTTTTACATATTCTGCCTTGAGCACGAATAAGTCCTTGCTGGTCTATGAATGGTGAAAACTGGAGGATTTTGCTGTTTTTAGGAAATCTCTTTTCTGCCCTGAGAGATTTCATCTCTTCAGCAAACTGTTCTTGCTGCAGTAGTGTGAAGATGCTTGCTTGTGCATCCTCTCTTTCTTCAACACTAAGTGTTTTTGTTGCCGGTTTGTGTTTTTTGAATACACGCTGTATGTATGCCATTGTATTTACTAGTCGATTGTGATTGCTGAATCGTTCCCACTGAATCATCGGCTTCTTCTCTTCAACCTTTGCTGAGAAGACAATTTCGTCGTTTTGTTCATCTGAAGCAAATGTTAAATTCAACTGTTCAGGCCATTCGTTCTCTCGTTGCTTCAACCAGGCCGGCCCAGTGAGCCATTCACTTCTCTTGAGTTCGTCAACATTGATCGCTCGTGTGCCGATGTCAGCTGGATTGTCAATACCACTCACATGATTCCACTGTGAAACATTAGTTATATCCAAAATCTCAGCCACCCTGTTTGCAACAAACACTTGTTGCTTCCGGTGGGAGCTGTGAATCCATTGCAGAACAGTAGTGGAGTCGGTCCAAAAGTTAGAACTGTGAATCTTCGATTCGTGTTCCTTCACTATCTGCTCTTTAAGTCTCACCGCCATCACTGCTGCTTGTAGTTCCAAGCGTGGTATAGAAAGGTGTCGCATTGGTGCAACTCTGCACTTTCCGATTACAAATGCTAAGTCTGCTGAGTATTCTTTGGGCTTTGAACGTAGGTAAGCCACTGCGCACATTGTGTCCTCAGATGCGTCTGCAAACACATGAAGTTCCCATTTGTCCTTGGATGTGCTGAAGTATCTTCTATCAATGCTTGTTTCTGCCACTTCTGGAAGTTGCGCTTTCCACTTCAGAAACTCTTCTTCGTTAGGTTCTACTGAGTTGTCCCAATGTTGTCCATTTTTGGTCCAGATGCTCTTCAGGAGTCGTCTCATATGGACACTGAATGGTGCAAACAGTCCAAGAGGATCAAACACTGAAGAAACTAGAGATAAGATCTTCCTTTGGGTGATTGGGGTCTCAACTTCTTTGCTTGTTCCTCTACAAACCTGTAGACTATCATCGGTAATCGTCCACTGAAGCCCAAGCACTGATGACCCTTCCTGGCTGGGTTCTACTTCAACCTGCTTTGTTTTGCTGATTGATCTTAAGTCCTCTGGGATTGCGTTGGTTACCACGTCGCTGTTGGTTATCCACTTCTTCAGTTCAAATCCATGTTTTGAGAGAAGAGGTTGCAGTTGTTTGAAAACCTTGATTGCTTCTTCAGGTGTTTCGACTGACTTGATGAAATCGTCCATGTAGAAGTTGTTTTGGATGGTTTTTGCTGCAATTGGGAACTCGTCCTCGTTATCGATGGCTACTCGCATCAGAGCGTAGTTGGCACATGTTGGTGAACTCTTTGCTCCAAAAACATGACGTTGATACTCATAAATTTGCACAGTTTCGTTCATTGTTGGTCGCCACAAGAATCTCAAGCAGCTTTTATCCCGTTCAGGAACTTGCACTTGCAGAAACATTGATTCAATATCTGCGGTTAGGGCAATTGGTCCTTCTCGAAATCTGAATATTGTTCCGATCAATCTGTGTAGTAGATCGGGTCCGGCTAACAACTTATCATTTAGGCAGATATCCTTGTGTTTTGCTGCAGCGTTGCAAACACGGCGAACTTTACCCGGTTTGTTGGGGTTTAGTACTGGATGGTGTGGCAAATACCATTCCTTTCCGAAAGTGCCTTTGACTTCCGATTTACCAAGGATCTTCACAAATCCCTTTTCAACATCTGTATCAATTGACCGTTGATACAATTCTTTTAAATTTGGGTCTCGTTGGAATCTTCGTTCCAGTGAGTAGAGCTGACCAAGGGCCGAGCCGTAGTTGTTTGGAAGATTGGGTTCTGGTTCACTCCAGAGCATGCCCACTACGTACCGCTCGCCCGTAAACTTTGTTGTGCTCTCTAAAAACTTCTGAGCTTGCTGCTCTTTCTTTGATTGACTTACAACATTAATTTGGAAGCATAAGTTTCTATGTCCCACCATGATTGTATATTTTCGGCCACTTTCACATCTTCTGTGGAGGCGAAATGACAAACATTTTGACTTTTCTTGCCTGTCATGGGACCACTGACTACCCATCCTAATTCTGTTAAGACGGCGAAAGGCTAACTTCGTGTTCCAGTCTTATAGTCAAATGGACGTTGAATTTCGTAGGCATCTTGTCTAAGTATGATGCCTACTTCCATCAGGTTGAATCTTCTGTTAGTGAGAACATTCAGGTGTCTGAAGTTGTTCTTCAGTTCCCTGTAATCGTATATTGTGTTTCCCAACAAGATTGATGGGTGTGCAAACACTTCAACTGAATGCACCGTTGAATTTAGTCCCTTTATTGTGATAGGAACCTTCTCTGTCCTCAAATCTTGCGTCCCATGTATGCCAGCTATGTTCAAGGTAACGTCCGTGCCTTTGGCTTGTAGTTGATCCTTGACACTTTGATCGATGAATGATACTGTTGACCCACTATCGAGGAAAGCGTAGGTAAACAACCTGTTACTACCACTCTGAACCGATACAGGAACTATTTGAAGAAAACTAGTAACTTGGTTACTTTGGTAGATTGTTGCTGAGCTTACGTTAACTGCGTGACTACCCTCGTCCAGTTGGATTTCTGAGTGTAGCAGTCTGTTGTGCTTTTTGGTACATTCATTTATACCGCACGGGTGGACTTTACAATCTTTGATTGCATGCCCTTTCCCCAGACATCCATAACATAAACGTTCTTTTCTCACTGCTGCATAGCGATCGGTGACATTCATATTCTTAAATATTGGACAGTTCCATATTTTATGAGTGCCATCCGCTAGTGGGCAGTTGCTGTTTTGCATTTGCTTCGTTTCGTTCGCATTCGAACTCGCAGTAACGTTTGACGATTTTGAGAATCGTTTTTCCTTGTTAGCTTTTGGTCGATCATCTTCCTTCCGTTCGCTCTTGGTTGATGGCATTCCTTCATGGACAAAAGCCATTCAAGCTAACCATTTTTCAAGGAGAGTGAGATCGGGCCTATCTTCTTGACACTCGTCAACGAAAAAGAACCACTTTTCTTTCAAGTTTGGGGGTAGTTTTTCAATTGCCACTTGCAGTGTTGAACTTGATTGCAGGTCGCCCTCATAGTTGTATTGCTTCAGTACATTAACTAGGTTGCTGATTGTTATTGAGTAATTAATTATAGCCGTTGAGTCGTGCATTCGAATTGGTTGTTGTTTGCGCAACATGTTAAGCTGAGCGTCGACAATAAGGTAAGGTCGCCCAAACTTCCGTCCCAGGAGTTCCCACGCTTGAGCGTAGAATTCTCCCGAATAGCCCATTCCTGATATAGCTGACTTTGCTTTACCTGTCAACAAAGTTTTCAAGTGGCTCATTTTCTCTGAGTCGGGTATATCGCGATGGTGAACCGTCGCTTTGAACATATTCGACCACTCCGGCCACTCTAGGGGGTTTCCGTCGAAAGAACTCAACTTCAACTTAGGTAACTGACTACTACTGCTTGGTTTACTGCGCTTAAACTTGTCTTGTTCCCGGGCTGTGCTGGCAGGCTCTCCACTTGGTGACCGTGACTTAAGTACACCTTCGCGATTGAAGCTTACCCTGGGATAATTGTTATCGATCCTGGTTTTCGCACGCTCGAAACTATAATCATGAAAGTTGGAGAATTTATCCGAGTTATCGAGCCAACCGGAAACATCTTTATTCTTCGGGGTTTTCCAGTTGAATGGTGATCTTCTTCGGATACTAGGGGCTGTGCTATCATCAGAATCTGATGCTCTTGCGTCAAGAGCTTCTTTCTCGTATTCCAGTTTAAGTGCACCTTCTTCAAAAAGTTGCATCTCCATTTCAAGCTCTTTCCTTTTCAATTCGAATTCAGTTTTCTTTAACCTCATTTTTGATGTAAAGTCTTTCTCTAGAGCCGCAAGCTTTTCTGCCTTTTTAGCTCGTTTATCAGAGGAGGCCTTTGAATTGTTGTCTTTGTTTGGGTTTCCATTTTCAACAGTTCTTTGAGAAACTCCTACAACAGTCTGTGAATTCTTAGCGGCAGTTGGTTCTGCGTCGCTTGTCAATTGATCAGTTTGCATCGGCTGATCCGTCATGTTTGTTTCACCGTGAATGTATGGTAACCAGTCTGCGTTTAATGTTTGTAAGAAATTTATTCGCTGTTCTTCGTAATGTTCAAACAATTCGGGATCACAAAGAATATTTGCTCGCTTTCGGTAAAGAATGTAAAGAGAGTCGTCAAGTTTCAGCACCTGTTTATAGATAGTCTTGAGTTTGCTTGATCTATCGTTGTTACTGATTAGCTCCTGGCCCTCCTGAATTTTTGCTTCGATTTGTTTTTAGGAGTTGCTAATCTGTCTTTGCAAAATGTCTTGACTCTGTGACGGAGTCACTGCGTTTGTACTTTGGGACTGCAGCTTGAATCTCTACAGTACCTTGTGTTTATTTGCTTTAATTAAGCCTTGCTATTTATTTTCTAATGCACTTTGCCTAATTGGCATTTGCGTCTTTTAATTGCCTGTTGAGTTTTGTTCTCGTTCGTCGATGACTTCTTCACTTCGACTGTTGGTTTGGACAGCAGTTTATTCCACTGTCCGGGTCGGCGGACCAAATGTAACGGCTGCTCTCCTTGTGTTTCACAAAGAAAGTTTTACAGCGCCCAGTTCGTTCTGAGTGGGTACAAAATCTGTCCGGATAATTCGTTTATGCAGTTCGCTTTTGTAACTGTATATCCGCTCTGCTGTACTTACCGTTGCATTAACTATTCAGTTCGTACTTGTTGGCTAATCGTAGTTTTTTCAACTATCAATTTGAACTGGATTGCTACAGATGACACAATACGGGATCTCTTTATGTATACCAGTTCAATCCGATAGAAAAAACAAATCGAAGACAAAGATATATGTCTAAGACCTGTTTGTGCAAAAATATTTAAATTTAAACCTAAGTTGGTTTTTGCTGTTTGTACTCACAAGTTGAGAATACCAGATGTTGGGGTTGTAATAGTTGATTTTCAGCTCCAATAATTCGTTGATGCAAGACACAGTAACAGAATTTACTGCTCAAGAGTAATATTTTGAATACAAGACACAGTAACAATTTACTGCTCAGGAATATTTCTAGTTCAAGACACAGTAACACGTTATTTACTGCTCAAGACAATTTGTTTTTTGCAATATTTTGCTGAGTTATACTTCAAGCCGTTTTCTGCGGCTGCTACGTTGAGTTCTGTGTGCTGCTTTTGTTATTTCCCCCTTCTCTCTTTTTTCTCACGTGACAAACTGTAACTAGAACTATAACAATAACTATTAAATGACTAGGACAACAGAAAGTGTTTTGTTTCTATTTTTCTCCTACGCAATTTTGTTATTCCTTAAGCTCAGCTCCAACAATTATTGATAATGTTTAATAGCAGCCTCAGCTTCTCAGCCGGCTATTATAGCGCTCCTATTTTTACTTCGTCGAACAAAAATTTTTTTGCTTGACTTTAGTTCACAGCTTGTTCAACATTTTGCGTAAAATCTTTTTGACTAGGCTAGTTTCAATCTTCTCGCCTTCTGCTAAAAGTGTTTTTAGACAGCAGTTGCTCAGCAAAGCAGTTCAAAATGAACAGAGTCAGTATCAAAAAACGAAATCAGAAATAGAAACGGGATAAACCCATAAAGACCAATTTTAGATGTCCGTTACTCGAACTTTGTTCTTAGTTACCATCTTTAACGCTTATTGGTATTGATACTAGCCCCTGTGCCGTCTCACTAGGAAACAGGAGTATGTTCAGCTCCAAAATGACATCAAAATAATTGGCAATTTTTTTAACAAAAATCTTTTTTTTTCATTAGTTTTTTCTCTTCTTTCAATCCCAATCTTGGTTATGGGAAGCAACCGCGGCTATTTTCCTGCAATCTGCGGGGTATGTTTATTATTGAAAATGTCATAATGGAAGACATAAAATGTTTTGAGGTAACATATTAAATTAAATGAGAAGAGACCTGTGGAAAATTTGTTCATTATCCAATTTTGCCGGTCTTGAGGTTTTCCTGAAAATCGTTCATGGCAGCACTCTAAGCAAGAGTTGATTCCAATTTGGGTAATGTAACTGTTGTTCCAATATCAATCATTGGACTTGAATTCATGCAAATGATTAACCAAGATTTCTTTCTATTTTGCCAATCGCGATTTGTTCTAATTAACTAATTTAATTTTTTCCTCTTAAACGTTTTGCTAAAGACTCTGCTCAAACTCGAGCAATTAAGGTTTGGTACCTGGCGGCGGTTGGGTGCTTCGCCTCTCGGCAGGTGGTCAAACTTTGTAGGTGTTTGCCGCTCACAGTAGCTCGCGCGGCTGATTTGTCGCTGGCTGGTCCAAATTTACATCTGCTAATATGCTTTTTTGACAAACGGTGAAGATAATGAGAAAATGAAATTCGTTTTGTCATGTCATCAGCATTCACTTGGCTGTGCAGTTCCTGCTCGGATACAACTTTAAGGGAGTCGCACTATTGTGTCCTGTTTAACGCGATGACTGTCTTACCAGGGACAAGCCCCCAACGCCAGTCCCAATTTTGCTCTATATTGACAAAGTGAGTCAATAATTAAAAGTTCAAACGAAACTTAAAATTTTGAAAATCTAACCATAAAATAACTTTAAGCCCGATTTTTTAAAATTCTGGCGTCAAAATCACCTTAGAATTTTCCGGTTTTTTCGGACTTCCGGTTTTTGCGCAAATTTCAAAATTTTTTAATGTTTCATTTTTTTCGTGGTTTTGATTAGACTCGGGCAGTATTAACTACTTGGATGAACGACTGGACTTTACAGAACATCAATTGTTGAATCAGGTTAGCGGTAAATTATTTAGGGGGCCTTGTGCCCCCAACCGTCAAAAAAATTGGTCGATACCATTTTTTGGCGTGCTCCTACTTTGAAGCTTAAATTCGGGGCCCCCTAATTTTTTGAGATACATTTTTATGGGCAACTTCACTTTAGTCAAAAGTCAACTGTTTTGGAGAAAAATTCAGCAATCACAAGATCTGAAAAAGCATGGCTTTTCGAATCAATTTGAAGCGCGTAAAAGTTTTTGCAGCCTAGGTCGTTAGTTAAGAGAATCCTATCAGATAAGACACGTAACTGGCCATGTAATTGTGCTTGTTTAAGTAAACGCGACCACCGAGTGACTGGTACAAGAACCAAATAAACATGTGATTTTGTAGCTTCTGAGACGAATTCAGCCATAATTTTTCCTTATTTTTGCTTATATAGGTGCACTGTCATCATCCAGCGGTTTTTTAATAGGCGACGCTCTTTTGCGGCTCTGCTTGCACACTTTTGATTATCAACCCTGAGAAAAAGTAATTCGATTTACTTTGTGCTCAATTTTTGCAAACATTTTCTAGCGAGGAAGCAATTTGTTATTATCCTTCATTGGCCGTAAAATGATCAAGTATGGTACCAAAAATCCTTTATAGGGCTAAACTTTATTTACAAAAACCACGAAAAAGAGTGTCATAAAACAAGGGAAGTATATCTTGAGAGTTGAAGTTCGTTAATCTGTGTTTTATAGAAGTTTTTGTATGAGGCTTTAGTTGTATGTTCACGTAAACTATTAATTGATTCTAGCGCGTGTTTATTTGCTCTTTTCAATCAGGAAAGCAACGCTTTTCTATAGAAGTGATTTTGTCCATTGGTCAGCCATACTGAAACACCTCTGTCACAAAGCTTCTTCAGCGTGATAATCGATCATGAGCACCACGTAAAATCGATCCACTTTGTGAATACACTCAAATTTATTTCTGTCTTCTCGAAGCTTATCAACCCCCCCCCCTAATAGTAGCATCCTTATTAGGCCCCAGCTGGCTGCAACCGATGCCAATAAACAGCTCGCTGGTCGTTAGCAATTCGCCCAACGTTAATCGGTTATGTTTATTCCCTTGAGCTGTTCTTTCGCATTTGTTACTGTGATATGGTCGCTGTTCTGAGTAATTTTGATCCAAGTCAATGCGTTACGATGACGTCAATGTGCATGAATCCTGCACAAATTGATCAAATTTAACAATCAGCTGGCTACCGAATCTAACCGACAACTCCCGGTCGTTTAAGAGCACTTCGCCCGACGTTTGTTGGTTTTTTTCGCATTCGTTTCTGATATTGTTTTTCTTTATGTAAGTTGGATCTGCGTTCTTTTTTTTACGAAAATGTCAACTTAAATGAATCCTGTGGAAAATCCAGTGCTAAGAGGCATTTTTTTCGATTTTGATCACATTTAACTGTTGACTTACTTGAGCTCTATTTTATTGAAGCTGTCGTTAAAAATAATCAGGTTCTTGATTCAAAACTCGTTTAAAAAAATCATCTTAATCTGGCGTGTTTGCGCGCTGGTTGCATGTTTGGGAGTTTTATTTGTCCCTACACCAACAATCGAACCACTCTGAAAGCAGAGCACGAAGAGCCAAACTTTTGAGCTCTCTCCAATCCTATGGAGACAGGCTCGTTGATATCCTTTCACCGACGCTGTGGCTTATTTCAACTGCGGTAGAAATCCACACTTTGAGGTAGAAAGTTAGGCAGATGAGAAAATGAGAAAGTACGGAGATACATGTCAATGTTATACTTTTCTTTCCTTCAATATATGTTTGGAAGGCATGACAGTCAAGAAAAGCAAAAACTCTGCTGAACTAAGCCATTTCGTTATCCAAAAATTGACAGAAGTCATTAGGCGCGATAGTTAGCCAGTTTAAATCGGGGTATGTATTGGATTCTTTCAACGCATCTGATCTCTTTTAGGGGCAGTGGAAGCAATTGGAGGTATATCGATTTCCAAGATTGCTTTTTTTTCATAGGTAACAAAAAACTAATCCATTTGTAGCCACCGATTGTTTTGTGCGGCAACGTTTTTCTAAAGAAAAGTGATTTTTGTTGCCCATCGGCCAGTAATACTGAAGTTCTTCTGCCACGAAGCTACTTCAGCAAGATAATCGATCATGAGCACCACTTAAAATCCATCCCCTTTGTGAATACATTCGAATTTATTCCTGTCTTCTCGAAGACTTTCCGTAATGCTTCCCACCTACTGCTAGCATCCCTATGCCCCAGTTGGCTACTACCAATGCCAACCATCCGCTCGTTTGAAAATAACTTATCTGAATTTTGCCAAGATTGTTCCGAATTCATCTTGCATATCTGTTTACATAACTTAAATCTATACAAATTATCTTTTTTGCATAGACATTCGTTAAGGAGATTAATTTAACTTGTTTGTGCTCTGATTGCATGTTTGTGAGTCTTGTGTGGCCCTACACCAAAAAATATTACCGCTCTGAAAACAGAGCACAAAGAGCCGAATTTTTTATCTCTCTCCATTCCGGTGGAGACAGGCTAGTTCGAAATCCTTTCACCGACGCTGAGGCCTAATTCCCCTGCGGCAGAAATCCATAATTTGATGTAGAAAGATGTGCAGATGAGAAAAGGCGAAAGTACGGAGACATGTCAACGAAGTACTTTTCTTTCCCGTAAGCTTTGTTTTGAAGGCAAGAACATCAAGAAAGCAAAAACTTTCTGCTTAACTAAACCATTCCGTTATCCATCGAACAGCAGAAGCTATTTGGCGCAAAACTAAATCAGGTTAAAACGTGGCATGTGTTGGCTTCTTACGCAGCATCTGATTTCTGTATTAGGGGAAACAGATGGAAATGGAGGTCAATCAATGATGACTCTGGTCTGATGTGATTGGGCTAGAATTCAATCGTGTAACTAGGTTAATTTTTTAAATAAATTAGAATTTTAAACAATCAGAAGTAAGTGGAAAATCAGTTGTGTATGTTAACTCTATTAGGATCGATTTCAAGTATGTCAACTTTGAATTTTTTTTGTATTCAAGCATCTCGATGCCCTGTAAAATAAGAGTTATCACAGTTCTGATTATTTCAGTTCAGTTCCAGCGATGTTGAAATTATCAATTGCTAGTAAAAAATAAAGTTTTTTTGTTGAAGAATAAATGCTACTCTTTGTCAATTATTTTTTTTAGCACACTGCTTACTTTTTTAAAATAGTCCAACTATCTAAGGGTCTTTCGATCTCTTTGAAATGATTTATAATTAACAAAAAATTTGACATCATTTTTACTCTGCCTTTTCTGCTGTAATAAATAATTTTTTAAAAATGTTAAGTTAAAATAAAAGGGAGAATTGATAAACTAATGGGCGTTACTGACACAAATTTACCCTTGTCAAAAGGTCACCAAAGGTCCAAAGCCTCGACCATCAGCTGAAGAAATTTGTAAGAATCGTCCAATTTGTATCACATTTGTGCCTCGGCCGAAGCCTGTAGTGAAAAAGAGTGTAGCCACATCAGTACAGAGACCTCAGAAGGTAATGCAAAAGACACTGGGAACTAAGAGAACTCGTGAGAATATGGAAAAGGGAAGAGAGAGGGAAGTGCTCGCAGATGTCGGGAATGAAGCTGACTCAGAAAGCACCTCTGGTAAATTCTCATTTTCATTTTGGAATGTCTTTTTTTAAAAAAAAAACTCTTAGTAAAGGTGACCTGAGTTCTTGCTATTCTATCCTCCCGGGTCACCCATCATACGAGTTCCATACAAAGTCATACTAGATCAAAATACTCGGACTTCTCAATATTTTGATATGAATTATTATGTAATCCAGTGCCGTTCCGATCCCACTGGTTGTTTAATATCTGTTGGAAAACGGAATTCAAGTAGTGTTTCATTTTCACTTCATTTTTTATTAATAGAAAAAATAACTTTTTTCTCGTAGTTCACTGAAATGGCTGCTGGTATCTTTTCAGTATTATTTGATTTGATTAGATGAGTTACAGTATTTTTAGTTGAAGTTAATAATTCCTAACTTAATAATAGTTTTCTGTAATATCTTTCTGTTAAAAGAAAGTGCGAAGCATTATTATGGATAATAATATCACTAAATAAAACTGCACAAAAGATATAACAGAAAGTAACTTCTATTCTGTAAAAGATGAGTATACTAATTATGATTAAATGTTGATTCTAACATGGTTCATTTCTAAAGTAAAAATGGTACGACTCTGAGATATTGTGTCTAAGACTTAAGCGTATAATTTAGACATAAAATACCAACACCAAAAACATTTGAAACTATTAAGTTGAAATTATAGAAAAATGGTTTAATTTTGTATTGTATTCTTTTGCCCTGGTATTTTTATTTTTAGTTTTCAAAACAAATCGATAAGCTTTTAGCAGTTGTCAAGCTTTTACTTGTTTCTAGACGAATTATAATTTAAATATGCGACAAGTTAAAATAGGCTTGTTTAGAAAAAAACCATTATTATAAACCAAGAAAGGTTCTATTTTGTCGAAGAATAAATTGTTTGACGACCGAAGTTTGGTGATATCCACAGAGTTGATTGAAATTGTAAACGGATGTGCAACTATGCATTTATAAACATTTATTACATGCATATCAGGGTTTGTATATGTAATAGCCTTTTAAAAAATTAGTTGATTTGGTCACCACATTGATTTTTTGGTTTTGAGCCGAGACGTTTAATTGCTCTCGTAGAGAAGCAACTATTGTAAACGTCTTTTTATGCAAAATTTTCGCTTGACCGTTTTGTCTTTTCGAGTTACTTCTACACCCTTGAATTTTTACTTTTCGCGTAATCTAAAATTCTCTCTCAATCACTATTACAAGCAGCTGAACTCAATTGGTGGTAATTTAATACTAAAAGTCAAATGAAAAGTCCGCCGAAACCGGTGCTATTTTTCACTTTAAATCTTAATAGTGGTATATGTTAACCTCTAATGTGGTTATTTGAAGCCCACTATTCAACTTCTTAGTTCCATTTACGCCCCCCCCCCCTCCTCCCCTTCTCCCCCGACTGAAGCAGGCTGCAATTGATTAGAGCTCCCACTAGTCGTTCGAGAGCAATTCTTCCGACGTTTAGTGGGTTCTGTTTTTAATTTCTCTCAAACGAAGTGTTTAGCAATTATATTAGTCCTGTTGGTCTTTTTATGCGATTTTGCGCTTGACCGATTTTTCGTCTGATGCATTTGATTTTTGTGTCCTCAAAAACGGAGAACAGGTAGCGCCCAGCTGGAATGAAGTGCTCTTAGAGCCTTTCAGCTCACTGGTATCCAAGTATGCTATTCATAGAAACTGTTTTGGAGACTTATACTTATGGAGTGAAGGGCAGTTCTTAGAGGTTGAAGACTTCTTAGAAGATGAAATTATGTGGAATATGTAAATAAGTGTTTATACATAATAAGTGTAATTATTTGGTTACAATCCGAAAAGTTTGCCTCATAGAATGCTAATGGTACCTTGATGGATTTCAGTATCTAATGGAATATGATTATCTGCGTGTCATAGATTTTTTGTTGAGAAAAAATAAGGTGGTCGATCAGCTGTTCAATGCTTTGCATTTAATATTTATTTTTATGTCAGGCTTCATTTTGACTTTTTGACGCTCATATCTTTTTTCACAGTAGATAACTCGGCTGATTAAGAGTTCACTCGAATATATATCTAATTTAACTATTTATTTTAGTTATTTGATAGTTTTTATTGATTAGTTTTTTTTTGTTCAGTTATTTACTGATCAAATAATTGATTATTTATTTATTGATAAATACAAGTTATTTGCTGATTAATTCTAGTAGTTATTGTTATGTTCTTTCTAAGAGGTGTAAAGGTAAGCGCCTTCATTTATGTTGAGCTGGAGTTAACTTCTCAATTATTTATTTTTTCATGTGATTTTTTACCTACCTTGTCTGGTACAGAGGTGAGGGTACTTCCGGAAAATCTTCAAATAATTTTGTTCTCAACGGTAATGTCTGATATGTGGTGCACTGTGTTACCTTCCAGTTTGCTAGTGGGGAGTGTTATTCCAACCCTTTGCAGTATGTCATTTCTCATAATATTGTTGCTGTTGTTGTCTACCATTGGTACCATGCTGTTCAATGCATGACATAAGCTGGATGGTAAATCCGTGTAGTACCGTATTTCGTTATTTTTAATATTGAAGATCGTCTATCTGGTATTTTGGTGAATTGTGGTGTAACAGCACGGGAAGTTGGTAGGAAAATTCTTCCGCGGAGCATTTCGATATATTAGATTCAGTGGGGAGATCCAGTGTCGACCAGCCGTTTGTTTTGAAATGCAGTTTGTGCTCCGAATTCACCCATGAAGTCTATATTTATCTTGAATTTATTTTGTTTTGAGAATTTTGATGGCTTAATATCTTTTCTTACTTAACTTTCTGAGAATTTTTTTATTTTTATTGCTGCTTCGGTGTTAACTGTTATCGTGCTTCGTCTTGTTGATTTTTGTCTTCCTTGACTCTCCTAACTTGATTGACAGGCTGTTTTTTGGTTCACAGGCCGTTGATTGTGGGAAGAGCTGAATGTGTCTTTCTGTCATTTGTGCTTTGCACAGCCACGTAAATTGTCTCGTTTTTTTGAAAAGCTCCATAGTGAATTTTTGGATGGGAAATTTTAAGTGTGATTGGCGATAAATGGATGGCCAACTTTCCGAGGATTTATTTTGCTCGATGGCCTTGGCAGGATTGGTTGATTATTTCGCCTGTTATTTCATATATAGAACACTTATGTGCGGTTGGAGTGAGAATGTTTTCATGATTTCTTGTTTGTTTGCTTGACCTCTCTCCCTGTTGATTGCGAACTTGATTGTGTTCTTAATTCAGATGGGAGTTCCATTTGGATGGTTGTGTTATGAATGTTGGAGATGGGTAGACCTCATACTAGATCTTCGTCAGATTTATCGAATCTACAAGTAATCCAACTTCTGAGACTAGACCACTCTTAAAACTCAATTGACTGTTGCAATGCTCTGAACATTTGAAATCTCAAATTTCGTATTTTTTGTCTAGTGAGAAATGCTTAGTTCATGGTTAAGTTCGTAACTTGTGCAGTGTGACCATGGGTCCGTTGATTTCAACCGATCCTTTTTCAAAGTCAACTCGCCTTTTTTCACTGCGTTGCCCTCGATTGCAGACCTCATCGTCTTTCGCGAGTATTATAAAATATATCTGCAATCAGCGGCTTCAGTTTCGAGCTTATCAACCGTAATTGTGTTCAGGGCCATTATAGCCATTCTAAGTGTAGTGAACCTTGTTCTCCATTTTATGAAAGGTTTTACTCAAGATTCCCAAGATAAATTTACTCCTAATGGAGATTTCGTGGACTGTGCCATATGATCCTGAACTGTAACGCGATTCGAAGGGAGTGTGCTGAGGATTCTCGTCAGTTGCGAGTTTTGATGTTAATTTTTGGATCTTCCTTCACATAATTTTTTCCTGTCGCATTTAGGCTTGACGCGGTTGCATGTCTTTGCCGTTCTTCGAGAGTATGGGACGTTAGTTGCTATTATTTGTTTTGCTAATATTCCACGCCATCCGCCCGCCCGGCCTTAAACGGTAAAGCTATTGTCTGCGCGCTGGTTATTTTTGGCTGTCTAAGATGCAACGGAGATGCAAGATACTCGGAGAATCCGCTGTACATAGACGATAATAGTTACCAAAAATTTCTGAAGGTGTTTTTTAAGACACTTGTTTGGTTTAAGTGGTAACCAGTTTGCATTAAGACGTATGTTATTCTCCAATTGATTTGCTTTGAAGAATTGAAATACCAAACACATTGAGTTTTATAGTTTTATTTAGTTACCCAGTACTGTTAGCTGCCGGTCAATTGCCCAGATAAATAAACAATTTGATTGAATGCTGTGCCAAAAGACCACCCGAAATCCCGGCTCTTTGAAAGCATTAAGTTGTGATAAGTTTTTGTTTCTGTAACATGCCAGGAATGCAAATACGTATGGTTTTAAGCTTTTTCCTAATACTGTTGCCGTATGAATGTGCCGATAGTTAGTCGAACCGAGTTAGACTTCGGTCAACTCCAGCCCAGTTCACTGCAGCATAAACAGGTCCTGTCTGTTGTTCGAAATTATTTTTTCTAACGTAGTTGCTTTCAACTATTGCCGATATTTCGCTCTGCCCTCTGGGGTTCTGATCATTTTTGATGGATGGTAAATCCGTATGTAGTATGGTATGTGGTTGTTTTTAGTATTGAAGAACGTCTATCTGGTTTTTTGGTGAATTGTCGTGTAACAGTACGGGAAGTTGGTTGGCAATTTTTCCCGCGGAGCATTTCGATCTATTAGATCGGAGAGATCCAGTGTCTGCCGGCCGTCTGTTTTGAGATAGTTTGTGCTCCGAATTCACCCATGAAGTCTTTATTTATCTTGAATTCTTTTTGTTTTGGGAATTTTGATTGCTGTATAACTTTACCAGCTTAATTTTCTTAAAGACTTTATAATGCTGCTTTGGTATTAACTGTTATCGTGGTTCGTATTGTTGATTTTTGTCTTCCTTGACTCTCCTGAATTGATTGACAGGCTGTTTTGTAGGTTTACAGGCTGTTGATTGTGGGCAAGAGCTTAATGTGTACGTCTTTCTGTCATGTGTGCTTTGAACAGCCACGTAATTTGTCTCGTGTTTTTGCAGGGCTCCATAGTGAATTTTTGGATGTAAATTTTAATGTGATTGGCGATCAATGGATGGCCGACTTTCCAAGTCTTTGCTCGATGGTGTTGGCCGGGTTGGTTGATTATTTCGCCTGTTGTTTTATATGTAGGACACTTATGCGCAGTTGGAGTGAGAATTGGTTTTCATGATTTCTTGTTTGTTTGTTTTGACCTCTCTCCCTGTTGATTGCAAGCTTGTTTTCGTGCGTAATTCAGACAGGAGTTCCATCTGGAGGTTGGTGTTGTGAATGTTGGAGATGGGTAGACCCCGTACTATAATTTCATCAGGTTTCTCGAATTGACAATGTAATCCAGTGCCTGAGACTACTCTAAAACTCAATTGACGGTTGCATAGCACTGGAAAATTGAAATCTCAAATTTCGTGTTTTTTTTGTCTAGTGAAAGATGCTTAGCCTGACGCGGTTTCATGTCTTTGCCGTTCTTGGAGAGTATTTGACGTTAGTTGCTCTTATTTGTTGATCTGATTTTTCCCTCCATCCGCCTGTACGACCTTAAACGGTAAAGCTATTGTCGGTGCGCTGGTAATTTTTTTTGGCTATCTTAGACGCAACGGAGATGCAAGATACTCGGAGAGTCCGGAGTACATAGATAATAATAGCTACGAAAAATTTCTGAAGGTGTTTTTTAGTACACTTGTTGGTATAGTTGGTGACAAGTTTGCAATAAGACGTATGTTATTCTCCAATTGATTTGCTTTGAAGAATTTAAATACCAAACATATTGAATTTTTTTTAGCTACCCAGTACTCTTAGCTGCACGGTCAATTGCCCCGATAAATAAACAATTTGATTGAATGGTGAGCCAAAAGACCACCCGAAATCCCAGCTCTTTAAAAACGTTAAGTTGCGATAAGTTTTTGTTTCTGTAAGATGTCAGGAACGCAAATACGTATAGTGTTAAACTTTTTCCTAATACTGTTGCCGTATGAATGTGCCGATAGTTAGTCGAACCTAGTTAGACTCCGGTTAACTCCAGTCCAGTTCACTGCAACATAAACAGGTGCTGTCTGTTGTTCGAAAAAAAGTTTTTTAACGTTAGTGCTTTTAATTATTGTTGCTATTTCGCTCTGCCCTCTGGGGTTGATCAATTTTGAACGGTGAAACCATTTTCTGCACATGACCTTTTACTTTTGGCTATATGACATGCCGCCGACATGAAATAAAATTGTTATCAAAATTTAGGGAACGTTTTTTTGATACAGTCGTTGGCATAACTGATGACAAGTTTATGAGAAGGCAAGACGTGTGTTAACCAATCCGTGATTGGTCTTCCGTGATGTATTGCTTTAAAAATTTAATTGACTTCGGTTACTGTGACTAGATGGTTTTTATCGGATAAACATTGCGCCGCACCTTGGGTCAGAAAGCTGATTAAGCATTTCTCGGTTTTCCCTTTTTAAACAAGTAAGAGTTTTCCTAAAGAATTTTTACGTAACTCATTATCCTCTTTCACATCAGCTTAACAATTGTGAAATCGAAAAGCGGTGGCGTACATCGACCAGCCACGCTACTCGTTAGGAGATTACACCAACCCTTACTTCTTCACCTCGCATTTTTTGGTTAACTGGTTTTATATATAAAAAGGACCGTGTACACCATCCGGCAACGATGGATGTAGGTCTGAACATAAGGGATGATGAGTAGCACTTAGCCGGATGCTGCACTCCAAGCTGTTCCCCTCCAGACAGTGTAAAGACGGCCCAGTCACAAAAATAACTAACAAGTGGAGAGGAAAGCACCAATATATATAAATAGCACACAAAAGGAACTGGTAAGGCAGGATTAAAATAAAAATAAGATATCAAGGAATGACCAAAGGAATAAAGTTAAGCAGCCATGCACTCAGTGGAGCCTTCCCTCCTCCACGATGGCGCTAATTGAAGTCTCACTGAGAACACGAGGCTTGAGGGAGCGACATCCCCTCAAGCAGAGAACACAGCTCCCCAGAAGTGCGAAGCTGATTTTCGTTCGGATGTAGCTTATAGTGTCGGCGTACGGCTCAGCTTTTTTCGCTGATCTTAGTTGCGAGT
Source organism: Convolutriloba macropyga (assembly GCF_964194025.1). Taxonomy (NCBI): domain Eukaryota; kingdom Metazoa; phylum Xenacoelomorpha; order Acoela; family Convolutidae; genus Convolutriloba; species Convolutriloba macropyga. The sequence goes on from NC_134481.1 coordinate 2,810,749, forward strand.
TGTTTCATAATGCGCGATGCTGATGGCCCAGCACTGCCCGAGCAAGCAAAAACCAGTGCGTTGAAAATGCTGTGTACGGTTTCGCGGATTTGCTCTTCGTACTTATTTCGCTTGATGCTCTCGTGATATTTGTATGTATCTTTTATGGTCTTAGGGCAGCTCTTCGCGTGAGGGTTGAAAATCTTCACATCGAAGAAAGTGAGATTAAAGCGAGAGCCCCACAGACCGTTTGCCTTGATCTCCAGTCGAGCGTCATCATCAGTAGTGGTGGAATTACTCGAGAAAATTTCTCCATCGAGCGACTGAAGTTTTGGCTCTATCTGGACATCGTGGCAAACGTCATCCATCAGGTTTGCAAACACGTCTTTGATTTCGTTGTCTCGTAGGTGCGTATACCCGCTTTTGGCGCAATGAAGGGCATGGGTGATGCTAAATTCTTTCCCGCCTGGGCAAATAGCTGGCGTATTCTTCGCTTCCCAGGTGTAGCGAAGTGCTATTCCATCACGGAACTCAGTCTTCGTGAGGTCGAAACCATGTTTTGATAACGGAAGCGCGTTAAGCCAGCTAGATGCTCCTTTCTCAGAGGCCAGCTGGATGGTATGCTTCATTTCTGGCAGATTGTTTTCGACTCTGGATTTTTTCGAGATGAGTTCGCGTTGGATGTCTGCTTTCTGTCTGAGACTGATCTTGTTTTGTTCTAATTCACATTGTTGAATTTCGAATGAATCATTATTAAATGACGCCAACGGAGTTGAGAGTTCAATTGATTTCTCAAGATTTTTATGAAGATCTTGTGGGAGGGCGATGTTAAGCCAACCCATTCTGAGAGGGAAAGAAAAAAGTTCTTTCCTCTTGGATTATTTCTTTGCCGACGATGTTCGGTATGACTCGGCCAAGCCGCTCCTCTACCTTGTCCAGAACTCTGTCCTTGGAGGATGTAGTACGCGAGAGGAAGCTCAACTTCTGTTGAACCCCCTTCGTCAAACATGCATAGGCATCATGGGGGGGAGGTGAGAGCAAATTGACCAAGTCTGTCCAAACTCTTTGTGTGCAAATTGACCAAGTCTGTCCAAACCCTTCGTTTCATGCCTTGACATCATCCCTGACAGGCTAAAATAAATTCCTAGATAAACAAATCCTTTCAGGCAACTTTTCAGCTAAATTAGAAGTCATTTAACATTTTAATTCAATTTTTATCAATATGATTTATCACCAAGAAACGATTTTTTGACGGCAAATTACACGCTCCGGAGTCATAAAGCCTACACTCCAGTGTGCCCTACCTTTATTGCCAACCCGTAACTCATTAGACAACTTTCAGAAGACTTCAAAAATATGCTAGCTCTTTTATTCGTTGCCATCAGGTGTTACTCAAGTTATTTGAATGCCATTAACTGAAAAAGACAACTAGGAGTCTACAGGTCTGACGGGAGGGCAGCAATATGGATACTTGCAAACAGCTTTCAAAACAACATGATCAAGTTCAAATCTGAAAAGATAACTGTAGGCTCTTGACTTTGTTTTCAATTGGAATGTTTTGAAGCTGAAATTTATTTGCGTTGCGGTAATTTGTGTTCATGGTTTCAATACGATTCCTGACTTCAATACGTTATAAAGGTAGATCTGATTCTCTAAACTCGGACTGTTTAAGCTAGATATTTCGGTGTCATCGGTGAAAAGATAACCATTAACTAGACTGCCCAAATCTGGCCAGTCTTTATTGTAAGCAAAAAATAAGTGGTCCAACGATACATAACTAGGGTATGCCACAGTAGCCATTTCGACGGCAAACCTGCTTTCGTTAATTTTTGCAATGTTTCATATGAAATTATTATGAATAACCTTTAGGTGCAATTTTCTCAGAGCAATGGTGGCCTGATGTGTCGATGCGCCCTCTTGGTTTAAGAAAAAAATTTATAATTACTATTTTTTTCGGTTAAGTCTCCATCAATTGGTGAATGCTTGTTCCGAAATCCAAATTGCTTTAATTATTGCAGAAGCAAACTCTTCATGTAGTGCATATATAACTACTTATATGTTCTTGTGGACCCTGTTTTCATTTTTTTCGCTCCAAACCATTAATAGAGAGATTGGTATATAAGTGTTTAATTCAACCTTGAGCTTTTAAGAGAAGTAACAAAAGTGTTTTCAATCTTTCGGGAAAGCAAACCTCATTGAAAAATTGATTTATTAGTGATGTAGGAAAGCGAGTGATCACAGATCTTACTGCTTTTGCCACGTTATTTATATGATATTCAGCCGACATTTTTTCTCAGAAAGGAAATTGATGATTCCTCCTGTTTCACTTTCCTAAGTTAGATCAACATCTCAGCGTCGTCCGGATAGAATAAGCTTAGCTGGAATACTTTGCTGAATGTTTTCGCTGACATTTGCAAAATGCTCATTAGTTTTTTAGCAACCTGAAAGCTGAATGCATTGAAGGTCAGATTCAATGCCCGAAGTTTACAAAATTTTTGAACAGTAGTTTTGATAAGATTCTTCCGGAGACTTAATTTAGAAGATTGAATCTTTTTCGAGCAGTACGCGGATTCCACTCGTATGCGTCAAATTTCAATTAAGGTTGTTATCAAATTCTTTTTACCTGGAATAATATGCTTATGGGTGCAGATGGCTCAGTAATCGACAGTAATCAAATTTTTTTGAAAGCACTTTTTTCACAGTAGGGGTTGTGTTGAATGGTTATTTTTGTTTGTGATTCAAAAGGATAGTTCTGATCAAGTTCTAATTCTACCCTATCTTGCTTATCAAGAAATAATGTACCTCTTATAGTCTTAGTTTTCTTCTTTATTAGAACATTCCGTTTTAGCTGATCAGGATAGTAATCAGATTTTTGATTTTCAACAATATTACTTTCGGAGAACAGTTTCTGACACATAAAATGATTACGGCAAGATGCCGAACCGTCGGTGACATGGTTTGGTTCGCTCGGTAGATGTTGAAAACAGCTGGAATGGAATCTTTTTTGTAATTTTGTATTGGTGAATTATCCTTTAAGGTATAAACACTCAAATCACTATAGATCACCGTCGAGAAAATTAAGAACTAATGTTGCTCATTGTTTCATCCAGCTAATCATTGAACTCCAATTGGTTTACCACTTTTTATTGTACCTTACCACTGACAGGAACATTTAACTTTCTTTGTGATCACACCTAACTATGTTCGATTATGCATTCTTATGTTGTTTGTAACGAACATTTAAATTTGTATGAGCACGTCGCCTTCTTTTGAATCACAAACTTGATAAAACTTGATACCCCTTTACTAAAAGACTTTGAATTGGAATTTTTTGAGAGCCAACTTTCGGTTGAAGCAAGAATGTCTGTTGGTTTGTCGACTGAAGGCTAAATACAATTGCTCCCATTCTTCTAGTGGTTATTCACGTGAGCGAATGATATGACTTAAAAGGGAAAAACAAGGATTTATAAGTGTTTAATTTAGTTGAATTCAGTGCACGAAGAAGATGGGAAATGTTGCTGCGAAAAGTAATTAATGAACTCAACAAATTCTTAAGGTTCTTTGGCGAATCATTTCTGTCCACACAAAACTGTTTGGCTTTTTTTCAAGTTGACTCAACTCCCAGGTCTTTTTCCATACAAATGATCATTGCCTGTTCTGGCGAAGTCTTCAAAAACTGTGACTTTTGAGGATAATTTCTTATTACTTTTCTCTCTCGTAGTTTTTCTGTTTTCATGACTTCTTGCGAAACATGCAATTATGGGATGCTCTCAAGTTTTATCACCAGGAGGTTTATAAGCAGTTGAAGTGTCTCTGTCGTCACAAGTTACGCCCACAGATGATGCAACTTTGATAACCTTAACTGTTTTCGAATCCTGTTCAGACACCATAATCCCTTCATTGTTTTGTCTCATCTGTAGTGCCTGTGGCATTTTTGGGCTTTCACCGTGGCTTCAGCGGTGCATCCTTCTTCTAGGAGAAAAGATTACTATCCATTTGTCTCAATTTTTCTGCCTTCAGAGAGAGAGAGAGAGAGAGAGAGAGAGAGAGAGAGAGATTTAATTTATCCCGGCCCATAAATCAAATGTACAAAGAAGGATAATCAAAACCCGACATAAATCACAAACATCGAAAAATAAAAGCATTTAAATATCCAACAATCAAATTAAAATTTATTCAAGATTACTTTAGGCTGGGAAAGACGCACAACGAGGTCCTTAGACCTTCTTTCCAGCGTGCCCCGTAATATAAACGTAAGAGTGGATAAACTTAATTTTTTTTTCAATTTAATATTTTGCCATTTTGTAAATGATTTCTTTTTTAGCAACCTTTTAACTGCTCGAACTTATTGCTCCACCAGAACCCGGAGATAAGTACTTTAACTACATCGAATTGAAACTTGTTTACATCAGAGAGAAAGGTTGCAAGTTAAAAATTGTCGTGTTTTGTCAAATGTTCCTATGAAGGAGGAAAAAGTGACAAAGTCTTTAGAAATTGAAAAATGTGATTTTTGACCGCAGAAATTTTGCGTATAATTTTCAATATTTTTCAAAGAATTTCCAGGAGTTGCAGGGATGTGACAAATTATCAAAAAAAACACATTTCGAACGAGATCATAATTCCCTTGTATTATTAAAATGTAATTGTAAAAAAAATTGTAAATAACAAAGCAACAGGTATATAGTGATCGCTTAATTTTATAGTTGGAAAATAATCTTTTTCAGCTCTGTATTGCCAAGAATATAATCGTCTTTTATTCTATGAACAAGGTTGTTGAATATATCTTTATTCATCATGCATAGATGCGGTACGACATTATTTTGGCGAAGTATATTGAATAGCTTTGCTCCACGATATTTAAGCGAAACACTTCGAAACTTATTTTTAGCTGCCGGCATAGCCATAACTCCAGTTGAAGATCTCCTGGTTAAATACGCATCTTGATTTTTAAAAGTGAAGATATTATTGAGATACGATTCTGAATGAAGTGATAGCACTGATCGAAGTACAAACTTTAAGAGCTCATAAACGTACAGCTCATGCACGGTCAGTACACCGTGTTTCAACAAAAGAGGAGATATGCTATCCTTAAACCGTTTGACGAGAATTAGTCGGAAAATTTTCCTTTGTAATTTTTTGATATCGCAGACTTGAAAAACTTGTGCAGCCATATATCAAGACTCCATGCTGAATAAGTGGCTTTACATTAGCCTCATAATAACGTACTAAAGTACTTCACGGTACATAATGTCTCAATTTTGAAATGATACCACTCTGCTTTGTTAGTTTAACCACCACTGTATTAATATGATCTCAGAACTGCAGCTTATAATCAATATATAATCCTAGATAGCGACAACAATGATCAATTTTAATAGTAAAATCATTTATGGATATACCAATGTTTGAGATAGAACTAGAACTAAAGGCACCTGTAATCGAGAAATTTACTTGTGATGTTTTTTTAAGGTTTAGTGTCAGCTTATTAACGCGTAACCAGCGAGATAACGGTTCTAAGTCATCTTTCAATTCAGAAATTGAACATTCAAGGGCGCTTACGTTCGTATCGTCGGCAAATTGGTAAACGTCTGCTTTTTTACAAGCTTCCGAGAGGTCGTTCACGTATATGAGAAACAGGAGCGGTCCTAATACTGAACCTTGCGGGACGCCATAATTTAATTCACGCCAATCCCATGAAAAACCATTACAAACGGTACGTTGCGAGCGACCGGTGACAAAACTAAGAATCCAATTTCTAGCATTGCCACATATTCCGTAACGAGTCAATTTCTTCCCTAAGATGCCATGATCAATAGTGTCGAAAGCTTTCTTTAGGTCCAGAAAAACTGTACTAGTAACTGTTCTTGATTTATAATTTTCTCGCAACCGCTCAGTGAGTTCTGCAATCGCATCAATCGTTGAATGCTTTTTCCTAAATCCAAATTGTTTTGAATTGAGAAGCTGGAAATGTTCTACGTACCGATAGATGCGATTGTACATTATCCTTTCAAAATTTTTGCTAAATACAATGAGCAATGATATGGGTCGATAATTATTAAGATCTGCTTTACTATCACCGTTATACAGCGGAAATACTTTGGCTCGTTTTAGATCTTCCGGAAAAATACCCGTCTTAAAAGAGTTATTTATAAGTTCAGTTAGAATTGGCGCTAAACTCTCGCTGCAGCTTTTCACAACTAGGTTGCATATATCATCTAAACCCGAAGAATTTTTATTATCGATGTTGTCAATCGCCTCTCTGACTTCTAATGGCTTTGTTGGAAACAGCCATAAACAAAAAGACTGTTCATTCGCTTCCGAGCGATCGCCTATATCTGAATTTGTGCTATCGTCCTCCGAGCTAGTGGTGGTGTGATTCCTATTCAATTCTACAGCAATATTGCTGAAGTAATCATTCAAAATATTAGCAATTTCTGATTTAGATTGCACTATCCCTTCAGCACTTAGCTTTATTTGTTCAATTTTAATCTGCTTTCTTTCTGATTTTCCTTGCAATTCAAATAATAATTTATATGTTTGTTTAGGATCATTGTTACAGCGTTCGAATCTTTTACTATAATAATTTCTCTTAAGCTTCTTTAATGCTTTCTCAACTTTTAATCTCGCCCCTTTAAAATTCCTCAAATCTGATGATCGACTAGTTCGTTTTCATTTCCGATGCAAATAATTCCTCTTAGAAATTAGATTTTTCAAATAATTATTTACGTATTTAGGCTTGGAACATTGGTTTGATTTAAATTCTTTGTAGGGAGCAAATTTATCAATCAATTCAATGAAAATTTTATGGAAGGTGTTGAAATCCGATGGAATAGTTTGAAACTTTTTAGCGACTATCGATTGAAGTTCTTGAATTCTATATTTATCATTTAAATAAGATAAATCGCGTGCTCTTGATATCGTGTCATTCATTTTTCTAAAATCATTATGATTTAAAGTTAGTAAAATTGGATAGTGATCGGTAATGTTTTGTTCAGTAAGAATATCGAGAACTAAATAATTGAAGCCCTTTGCTATAGCGTGATCTAAATAAGTATTTGAAATATTCCTAACTCGTGTTGTTTGGCCATGTATAATCTCAAAACCATTTGACTCTATAGCTGATAAATACTTTAATGATGCATTGTTTTTTTTTCAAAGTATCAATATTCATATCACCCATTATTACTGGCATTAAAGATTGAAATGACTCAAGAACTTCATCAAGTCCCTCAATGAATTCCATTTTATTCGATCTTGGTGGGTTGTAAACAACAATAAGCACAAAATATAAGCCTTGGTGAAAAAAGTTAAAGCAATGCTTTCTTCCAGATTAATATCTAGCTCTCCCAGTACATCAAAACCATCTTTACATTGAATCATCACACCACCACCACGTGATTTGCGGTTTCGACTTAGAACGGGTTTGTATCCAGTAAGCTTAAAACAACAGGGTGCGTCAGCGTCCGTTAGCCAAGTCTCTGTTAGTGCGAGAATGCTAGGAGTTTGATTAAAGCTTAATAAAAGGGAGTATGATTAAAGCTTAATAAAATTCAGGTCTTCATCGCCTCTACAACTGGATGAATCAAGCTAGAAATGGCTGCTTGGATTTCTTTCTTGATGATAGGAATAAGATAATATCGTATTTGACCAATTCATGTGGGTATAGGAACGCTGATACGGCTGTCATTTATCTTTTGACAGAAAAAAGTATCCGGACTAGGACTAGAATCAGGTTTAGCCCTCTTCGCATCTCGCTTTGATGTGATGTGTGTGGTTAGCTCAGTGTATTCACTCTCATTTGATGTCTATGAAACCATTCGCTAAGTTTATCACAACAATTAGGCTAATTCGCCGATTGAGTTAAATACGTTCTCCAATTCGATTGGCATATTAATTAACATGCGAAAACATTCAATTGTATACCAGCTTTCTAGCGTAACTAAGTAACGAGTACAACGCAACTCAATTGCATGGCAAACAATTATGAACCAAATAAGTGATTTACGATCGAAACAGATCTATCGACCGATCAAATTTTAATAAGAACACTGTATATGTTTGGGATTTAAATTTCATAGACTTACAGCAGTGTTTTTTTAATAATTGAATAAGGTTAACGATAAGGTATGAACAGAAAATGTTATATCCATTGAAAGTGTTATCCCCTTGTATCGATCATCCCGAAGGTTTTGTAATGATTGTGACTGGACGAGAGCTTCTATAGCACGCATGGGGTTACTGTTGAATCTTGCTAATTGCTGTAGAAAAAGAATGAGAACTGTTAAAGTTTCTATTATAACAGGAGGCGACTGTATCATAGTCTTGTAATTTCTCGTCTGCAGTTATGCAAGACGTCTCAATGTGTAAAAACCGTCCTAATCGCAGTCTAGCAAGTGAGCCTTTCAACCGCGTCCCATATTAATTCTTATGTATGTGCAATGAAAATAATTATGTAACACAAAGGTTTAAACGAGATTAGCATAACACTTTTAGAGTCTTGTTTCTTCAAGTGTCTATACATCACAGAGAGCTTAAAGTTTGCCATGAGACCGCCATACAAAGATTGTTAAGAAAATTTCATTTAAAAATCCTTCAGCTGAGTGGAGAATTAAAGTTTCTGGAACCCAAAAAATCGATTTCAATGTTCAAACTGTTATAGACGATATTGGCTCTGTTTAAAAACGAAATTTCAGAATGGTTGTTTATTACAATTCAAAGAATTTGAATTGTATTGGGGCGCTGTCTTTTTATTACGACTCGAAGAGGAGTATTGGAGAAGTCCTTTTTTAAGCAGTTTTATTGATTGAATTTTGAAGCGGGAAATGAAACGCGTGAAAAAATTCGGAGTGATTTTGGTGCTGAACAAAAGTGAAGAGCGGAGCGAAAAGACAGTGGTTTTTGTTCATACCGCTGTTTTTGAGAGAGCGAGAAATTGATGTGTGAAAAAATTTTCTCTAAGCGAGCGGAATTTTTTTGTTCACGTGCGGCATTTTAAAGCAGTTTTTTTTTCATTTATTTTCGTTAAGATCTTTGGTTATGATTTTGTTTTAATTTTAGGCTGGTTTTGGTAGTGGTTTGAAAGTTTCTGGAAATTCATATGAATTTAATGATAATTCGGAGGTTTTTAATGTATTTTGCTAATTTTCGGGCCAATTTTTGCGTTTTTTTGACGATTATTTTGTTTTACTGGCTCAAATGGGTATTGAAGAAACCCCTACTACTTGAGCAATGATATGGTAACAATTGGTTACAGTTTTGTGGGCAATAATCATTTTTTGTTGAGAAATAAGACAAAAAATGGCATTGGAACTATTTTTCTTAATTTTTTGCAGTTTTTCGTTTTTTTTCTGTTTTTAGCCAAATTCCTTTGCCTATTATGACTTGCCTATTGTTATGCGAGCATCTGGATACCCTATTGGCTGAAGGGAATTTTTCTTTGGATTTATATGTTTTTTGAAATACTAAAAAATTTAGTAACTTTTTCCAATTTTTCAGTGAAAGTTGTTTTTAAGAGCTTTTTTTTCATAATTTAGCCTAAAGTATTTTTTTCAAAATTCACATACGTGGTTTTTGTAAGTACTAGTTGTTTTGATGAAGTTATTTTGGCAGTGATAGTTTTTTCGGGATCTCGATTTATAACAAAATTTGATCAGATTTTTTATCATATTTTAACAGATTTGATTTTATTGTTTTTACTTCTTCGTTTCATGGCTTTGTTTCAAGATAATCTAAAATTAGTGAAGGCACGTTTTGTTTGATGAGTAGTTGGATGGCGTTTAATTGGATTTTCACTTCGAGTCGTTTCCGGAATTCCGGCTATGTTTTTTTTCTTAAGATCTGTTCACACATTTTCATGATTTTTGAAGTCAAATTGGAGTAGTGATTCTGGTCACGCCGAAACAGGAAGTGGAGCGAAAAATCGAGTGGTTTTGCGGCGTGAAATTGTTTTGCTCTAAATTTAAAGTAGAATGAGAAAACGGTGTCGGAACAAAAATTCGCTTTCTCGCTAGTGGTTTCTTGTTCACATGCGGCAATTTTACTCTAATTTTTACTGGTTTTTCAATTTTTTGGATCGGATTTTTTTCTAAATGGTTTTCCCAATCCATTCATAGTCCGTTCTAGGTCTAGTTTTCTGTTTAGTCAATGAAAATTCTTTGAATTGTACGTCAGGACTTGTCCTGCTATGTTTATTTTTTTTGGTTCGACAACACCGTGCATTTTTGTTGACTGAAGCTGTATGTTTGATTAAGCAAAGGCATACAAATTGTAATGAAATCATTTCTGACCGAATAGTTCCAGTTGATGCTTCAAAATCTCTTGGTGTTTATTGTTTGATGTGAGACCAATAGCTGATTTATACTTAAGTTGCTTCCAAATTGTTGTCCTCGCCTGTCGATCGATAGCAATTCGGCCGACGTTACTCGGTTTATGATTCGTTTGTTATAAGTAATGTGTATATGGTACTTGCAGCGGTAAGAGTGGAGAAATAAAAAAAATTACTCATTTCTGATACAATTTTGATATCAATAACAAAAATACGCAACTTTTTGTTTTTGATATCAAAAATGTATCGGAAATGCATATTTTTTTTATTTCTCTCCGCTCTTACCGCTGCAAGTACCATATACACATTACTGTTATAGTAGTAAATTGTAAAATTCTATAATACACTTAGCAGTATACTTGAAAAGCTCACAATTATTATTATTGCGTTCATTTTCATAAAATTTGTTTTCTGCTAAGGAGTTTATTGAATTTTTTTGCTTGATGGCATTCGACAAAGAAGTTTTTATTTACAAAGAATACTTAATCCAGATATGAACGCAGGGTCTGGCGAACCGTTTCCGATTTGGTTTTGACCAAAATGGACTGAATTGAGATTTCGGCTAAATTTCTCGTGTTAACTAAACCTCCTTCGGCCAGAATTACTATCATTTTGGCCTCCCAAATTTAATCCTCACTCGATATATGTCTCGTAATAATTGTACAGGCCCATAGGCCCATTTCAAAAGTAACGAATGCTTGTAATGTTTTCAGAAATTGTGGTTGATTCGTCCGGCTCAGCCGCTGTGCCCCAGAAGTTACGTAAGTATTAAACAACTTTTTATACATTACTTAATTCGACGGATCATTTCAGTAACTGGTTTCTCCTTCGATTACAAAAATATATATCAATTATTTGAAGGACTAATATTGGGGTTAAATTATAGGGGGTTAAACTGAAAGGGGTGAAGTGGGGCACCGTTCAAATTAGCCTTCAGCTCAGCTAAGTTTGTCACTTTGAGTGCTACAACGTACTTGTTGGCGACGGTCATTTATCGTGCGATGTAATGCAGAAATTCCTGCAAATATGGACCATCAGTTGCAACTTCCTTGTAGCTATAAATTGTCTTTCGGCTAACCACCGAAGTCTGAGATTGAATTTACGCAATTGAGTTCAGTATGCTATACGTCTCTCGTGAAAAACTAATACTCTACTCTGATTTGTCAATGCTTCATTCGAGCTTATTTTCATTCAGAAAGACCCCACGTTTGCTAAAGGACGGAAGCATTTGTCAATCGAATTGAACGAGAGATTATTGACCAATTAAATTAGTATTATTTTTCATCAATAGCGGAGAAGATCCAATATAGCCAACCCGAAATAGCCTCCCCTGCGACGCAGTAGGGGGGGAGAACTTAAAATCAAAGTAGGCTAGATGATTTAATGAATAATTTTTCCTGCACCCATGCACTCGTCAGTTAGTAAAGTCTATTTTGATTGTGAAAAGAATTGGATGTTTCGTCCTGGATTGAGCTATTATAAGCGAGTCCTTCACTTGAGTTGTCGAAATTTTGATTAACATTGAGACTGAAGTGTGCAAAATGACGGGACTAATTTAGATAGGCAAAGCCGTAGCGAATTGTGTGGTGGTTATATCAATTAATTAATAATTGAGGTGAAAATGTGCAACGTTGTCGAAATAAAGTGAGCCAGCACAGTCACCCGTATCTTTTCAACCAAATAGTTAAATTTGCTTTAATGTAAATAGTAAGTGGCCATTAAAATTTAAACTTAAGTCTTCAATATAGGATACTTAAGATCTTCTATCTTGAGTATCTTAAGATACAATATCTCACCAAAGGTCTCCTTTCCTGAATTTCATTTTTAAAAACATTGTTTTTCTGCAAAACTATTGATATATAAACTGACTTAGAATCAGATTGTTTTATTCCAGTGGCATTGAACGCTGTATATTGAGTAGTTGAGATTTCTTGCTCTCTTGTCTTTTCTTTTAATAAGAGTTTTTAATATTTTTTTGAGCTCCGTCTCAGCGATAGCTCGTCGTCATTGGCCTAGTTGCTACTACCGCTGTCGATAACTGTCATATTGCGAGAGACCAACTGAAGGTGAATTGTGCGTACGATACGCTTGACGTATCTGCTCACAGAGCTGTAGTTTTTCGTTTTTTAACGTAAACCTCTCTCTTCACCTTCCCCCGAATCCCAATCCCTGAACATCGTTCAGGCCGTAAGGACATGCGTTTATGCAGCAAAAGACTTATCGTGCTCTGTTTTTTAAAGAACTGTTCACACCTTTTTGATGATTTTTGAAGTCAAATGGAAGTGATATTTTTGATCACACCGAAACAGGAAATGGAGCGAAATGGCGAATGATTTTGCGTCAATAAGTTTTTCCTGGAATTTCTTGCAGAGCAAGAAAACGGTGTTTGAACAAAATTGCTCTTTAAAACTGGTGGCTTTTTTCGCATGAGGCAATTTGACTTCGATTCTTGCTGTTTTTTGTTTGTGCTTGATTGGATTCTTTTTCTACCTAGTTTCTGTCAATTCTGTGTCTACTTTTTTGTGTATAGTTGATAAAAAATTCTTGATCGTAAATGACGACTTGTCCTGCTGTTGTTTTAGGATATATTCACACGTTTTGATTATTTTCGCAGTCAAAACCAGTAGTGATTTTGGTCACGCCAAAACAGGACGTGAAGCTAAAAAGAAGTGGTTTTTGGGCGTGAAATTTTTCAATCTAGTGTTGAGTATGAACGAGAAAAGTTTGAAATCGTGATTTTTCTCCTATGCTGCGATTTGACTTCGCTTCTCACTGTTTTTGTCCCTATTGGGGGTTATTCCCTACTGGTTTTTGCCTTTCGTTTAGCTATCTTGAGACTAAACGATAGGACCAAAAGAACAATAAAAACATGCAAGACTAAAATTTTTTGAAAAATCTCAATCATTAAAACGATGTCTATGAATTCAAACAACTAATTGGATTAACTTATTCCTCATCAGCAACCAATGACACCTGTCAACCAAAAAAATCATTTTTGTAAAAAACACGAAAACTGGTTAAGTTTATGATTTTTGAAAACAATAGTGTTTAGTAACAGAAAGCATTAGCAGACAATTGAAACAATTAATTCGCTTAACTAAATCCTCATTAGCAACCAACGAGACCTGCGATTAATGAGAATAGAGCAATAAATACAACAAATACTAGTAACACTAAAAAACTCCTTAAAATAAATCAAAACGATTAATTAAACGAAGAGCGTAAGTCATAAAAAGCAACAGATACGTGCTGAAACGATTAATTAAATTAACCTCAGCATCCTTAGCAACCAATGAGACCTATCATTAGTCATAATAAGAGACGATAACAAAAAACGCACAAACATCAGTAACTCGATCATAGTTGATGAATAAAATTCGGTGAATATTGGCTTCGTGAACTGAAACTATGAAATATCATAATTTAATCGTCATTCACAATTTATGAGTATCGCCCCTAAGAGGAAGCCCTACAAGCCCCAATGCGATCCCATTGGAGGTTGTTGGGCTTCTTCTCAGGGGCGATTCTCATAAATTGTGAATGAGGATTAATTTATTATAATTCATAGTTTCAGTTCGAAGCTAATATTCACTGAATTGTTTTCATCAACTATGATCGAGTTTTTTTTGATGTTTGAGCGTTTTTTGTTGTCTTTTGTAACTCTTTTCTTTGTAACTTTTGTTACTCTTTTGTAACTGTTGTCTTTTTGTTGTCTTTTGTAAAGCTAAAATTTTGGTCCTGCATGTTTTTGTTTTTCTCGTTGTCCTATCGTTTAGTCTCAAAGATAGCTTTTCTTGTTGGCCTGTATGTAGGGCTTAATTTTTTCGAAATATTGGCTCCGACGTTAAAGTTGTGTAACCTTGCTTCTCAACGATTATGACCGCTGAAAAAAATTTTTGGCTTCTTAAGTTTTATTGGATTCCGCATTTAAGGGTTTTGGCTTGTAGTAATGTGTCCATATTACTTTGCAGGCACTGACTTTCATAAACAAGGAAAAGGAAATAATGTGAATGTTTTTTGTTTTTTTTGCATTCTTGAGTCATAGCAGGTGATTAGTTAATTCGTTACTTTGGAATTCAATTCGGGACTTGTCCCACTATTGTTTTTTAAATCCATTTTACCTTTCGATCACGTTTTTTGGTTTAAATAATACACGCATTTGACTCCTCACTTTCCTCGGTTTCTGTTTCAGCGTGATGGGATTTTAATTCTTTTACTCATTGAATTCAGCAGCGTAGTGAATACGGTCAAAGTTAAAAGAGCTAAATCAAACGAAACGGGATAACCCGATAAAGCCCGATCTTTATGGCATAGTGCATTAGGTTAGCAAAGTTTATTGGAACGGTTGCTGGTTGGCATTAGTGTTAAGCTTAATAGCCTTCATTTTAGCAGCTGAATTAAGTTTAATTTTCAGATCTATTTATTAGTACGCTAGCAGTTGCGGGAGGAGCAATGGTTAGCACGCTAGGCTTCAACTAAGAGATGAGATCGTCCGAATACGGTACTGGTCCATTTTCACAGTAGTTGCGCCTGCTAAGACCTAATACTGAAAATTAATTGAGTGCTGAAAAATTGTGTTTAGATCTAAAGCGGAGAATGCGGACTCCTCAGTCTTCGAAGAAAGCTGCCACAGGAACATGTGAGACATTATTTTTACTTCAGTACAATTTTAAATATAGTTTTAACATATACTTTTTTTCACTGAAATACAATCCACAGAATGCAGTAACTATGAGTGTCGAATGCATAAGTCTAAAATGCCCAATTTACAGTTGTTCGTATTTTTCGGATGCGTTATTATAGCTGTCTTACCAACAAAACTGTTTTTACATGTAGATTTAGTCAATTGTCCATTAATATTACCTGTTATAGGACAGCTGACGTATCCGCCATTTTTATTGGACTGGTGACGTAATAGGCAGCAGTCTTTGTGGGGATTTTGACGTAATCTATTTTGTATTTCGGGATAGCTTTCAGTAAATTAACGCTTTTTATATAAAAGAATCATGTATATTGTACATTAATTTTTTTTCTGGCTAGAAGCAGTCGCCTATCGCTGTCATCATTAAATCCTCTCGATTTGAGCTAATTGTAAAAATTGTTTTTTTTGTCGATGATTACATTAGCATATAAAGGGGCTGGAATAATCGAATTTTTTTTTCACAAATCGGCTTCCGATACCTACTGACTATAACCTACCTTGCTCTATACTTCAATTTTATTATTGTAAAATTGTTCACGAAAGACTGCGATTCAGAAAGGCTTATATGACTCTGGACACGATAGCTTCCTGTAGTTGACGGCCCTGCGTCTCTTCGATATTGGGACGAAATCCGGAAGTAATCTGTTGGCGAACTGAACTCTCCTACTCGTGACCTAAAATTGTTCTTATCATGTTCTTTTTCGTCTGATTACCATAGCTTCATAAATTTACTCAGTTTAACGTGGTAAGCATATAAATGGAAACTAAGTTCTTGTCTCTGATTGGTCAGTAAATTGCGAGCCTAATTTCTGTGGAAGCTCGTCCCTTCTGTAAAAGGGAATTGTTGAAAATATCCCATTCTAGTGGGAACAAATGATCATGTTGCCTCAATCTGTCAACTATAAAGAAATGAAACCTCATGTTACAATTTTTTGGGCCTATCGAACTTAATTCGTAAAGAACGAGGTTGACAATGCTTAACATAAATTTTAGGTGTAGATGATGTAAATTCCCTTACATTTCTTCCATATATTTCCTCCCAAAGACATTTTCAACAAATGTTGATGATGAAGTTTGTTTGTTAATGACCAGCCTTGTTAGATTGTATTAATGGCCTAAAACTGACTAATTTAGGCTGATTTAAAACACATTTGGAAGTTTGAAAAAGCTGAAACTGCAATGTCAAAAGTTAAAATTCCACAAGCTTTCACTATTTTAAATCTTGCGTGCCTGTTTTAATCAAGATTATGAGACTCTGCTCGAGTCTTTTCGAAATTCTGCTTGAACGCCTCAAAACCGCCGCCCTTTTCGGTAAAAGCCAGAAGTTCTCAGTTACTTTTTTCAAGCATTCACCCAACCTTTACTTATGAAAGGCTCGATAAATACTCTGAAATTATGTTTGTTTTATATTTATGTTTAGATGGCGCAAAAGACAACATATTGACAACTCCTCAAGCGATGCAAGAACTCACGAAGAACGTGCCCTGTCGAGGTAAAGTGGAATTTCAATTACCCTTCTGGGACTATGATTATTATTCTGAATAGAGGGTAAATAGAAATTCACGATGCTGTCTAGTAGTATTGCTCTGTTTTTTTTCATGGAATTGTTAATGATTGACTTAAAAAATATATACGAGTATTGCTTATATATAATTGCTGGTTAGATATATAAATTTTAATGAATAGTACCGTATCTCATAAGGAGATATAATTCATTATCTATCATTTTTCGTTTTTTTAGACGTGGAGATGATTGATTTAGCGAAGGAGCCACTTACTGGAAAAAGTAACCAGCACAGCCACAGAAATGAAGGTAAACCCTTTTAAGTGCTATTTGAAATACCCATTTTTAGTTACCTCGGGTACGAACCGGATAGCAATTATTTTTTGTCGGTTGGCGAAAAGTATGATCAGTGACAGCAGAATAAAGTTGGATTAATTTTTATGCGGAATTTGAGATGCTTGTTTAAATCCAAACCTAAAGCGACCTTTTACCTAAATCAATAATAAATTTAGTCAAAATTTGGGGAAGTTATGTTTAATGGATTAGTGTTTGTTGACTTTTCAGATGGGGCAGTGACAGTTGAGTCAATAAGTGCAGAGAATTCAAGTGCAGAAGAATCGAGTGCTGGTGAGTGATCTTTTTTAAAGTACAAATCAATCTCAACTTTCTTATGAAAATGCCATCGTTTTTGTTCCGTGATTAATTCATAACAAGTGGACGCCCTAGTCGGGTTCGGATGTTAATCTTGCAAGATCTTGCAAGAATCTTGCAAGATTATGCATAATCTTGCAAGATTTTCTTGCAAGATCTTGCAAGATTAACATCGGTCTTGCAAGATTCTTGCAAGATTAACATCGAAAACTTACAAGATTCTTGCAAGATTAACATCCAAAAACCATCCGAAAGAAGCCAAAAAAATGTCTAAAAAAGCGATAAAAAACGTTAAAAAAACGCTAAATAATAGCCGTTGAGACTCCAAAAAAGCGCAATAGAGCCTAGAAACCTATCCTAAAGAGCCTAGGAACCTATCCTAAAGAGCCTAGAAACCTATCCTATGCAAAACGAAGAACTCTTAAATTTTGAATATACAAAAAAAAAATAAAAGAGCATCACAAGAAGAGCAACAAAAAGGCATCAGAATTATCAATCTAGAGCATCAAAAAAGCTGTTCTTCTTCTTCTTTTTTTTTCTTTTTTTTTCAAAATTTTCTTCAAAACATTTTCGTTTTCTTTCGGTTGACTGGTTTCGTTTCCTTGATCGTTCCCGGTGTCGTTGAAGGGTGTCCTGTCCGTTCCTCATCCTCGGCTGTCGTCAGATCCTGAAGAAAAAAGAAAACTGAGCACAACAACAGAACAGCAGCCAAAAAAAACCATGCACAAAAGTGCATGGTTACCCCCCACACCGAGCCAAAGCACACCAGGGCAAAAGCAAAGCCCAAAAAACCAAAACCTAATGCCTGTGCCGAACACCTAAGGGGGCAGGGGAACAAAAAGGGGCAAGAAAAAGCGGCACAGGCAGAGAGAGCCCTCCCACCCAAAACCTAAGCACCCAAAGCCAAGAGCAAAGCCAAGCAAAGCAACACCTAGGGCCTGCGCCAAAAGCCTAGTGGAGGGGGATAGCGCAAAAAAGCGCTCAAAGACCTAGTCCTAAGATGGCGCAGGCAAACACGTGGGCAAAGCAAAAGCCCAAGCAAAACACCTAAGAAAAAAAGGCGCAAAAAAGGCGCCAAAAAAGACCAACCTCACCGGGTTGAAGACGCCAGGTCACCCTCCAGCCAGCCCCGCCGCTGAGCCGCTCCAGATCCAGGTCGGGTGTCCTCTCCTCGTCCTCGGCTGTCGTCAGATCCTGAAGAAAAAAGAAAACTGAGCACAACAACAGAACAGCAGCGAAAAAAAACCATGCACAAAAGTGCATGGTTACCCCCCACACCGAGCCAAAGCACACCAGGGCAAAAGCAAAGCCCAAAAAACCAAAACCTAATGCCTGTGCCGAACACCTAAGGGGGCAGGGGAACAAAAAGGGGCAAGAAAAACCGGCACAGGCAGAGAGAGCCCTCCCACCCAAAACCTAAGAACCCAAAGCCAAGAGCAAAGCCAAGCAAAGCAACACCTAGGGCCTGCGCCAAAAGCCTAGTGGAGGGGGATAGCGCAAAAAAGCGCTCAAAGACCTAGTCCTAAGAAGGCGCAGCCAAGCACGTGGGCAAAGCAAAAGCCCAAGCAAAACACCTAAGAAAAAAAGGCGCAAAAAAGGCGCCAAAAAAGACCAACCTCACCGGGTTGAAGACGCCAGGTGACCCTCCAGCCAGCCCCGCCACTGAGCCGCTCCAGATCCAGGTCGGGTGTCCTCTCCTCGTCCTCGGCTGTCGTCAGATCCTGAAGAAAAAAGAAAACTGAGCACAACAACAGAACAGCAGCGAAAAAAAACCATGCACAAAAGTGCATGGTTACCCCCCCCCACACCGAGCCAAAGCACACCAGGGCAAAAGCAAAGCCCAAAAAACCAAAACCTAATGCCTGTGCCGAACACCTAAGGGGGCAGGGGAACAAAAAGGGGCAAGAAAAACCGGCACAGGCAGAGAGAGCCCTCCCACCCAAAACCTAAGCACCCAAAGTCAAGAGCAAAGCCAAGCAAAGCAACACCTAGGGCCTGCGCCAAAAGCCTAGTGGAGGGGGATAGCGCAAAAAAGCGCTCAAAGACCTAGTCCTAAGATGGCGCAGGCAAACACGTGGGCAAAGCAAAAGCCCAAGCAAAACACCTAAGAAAAAAAGGCGCCAAAAAAGACCAACCTCACCGGGTTGAAGACGCCAGGTGACCCTCCAGCCAGCCCCGCCACTGAGCCGCTCCAGATCCAGGTCGGGTGTCCTCTCCTCGTCCTCGGCTGTCGTCAGATCCTGAAGAAAAAAGAAAACTGAGCACAACAACAGAACAGCAGCGAAAAAAACCATGCACAAAAGTGCATGGTTACCCCCCCACACACCGAGCCAAAGCACACCAGGGCAAAAGCAAAGCCCAAAAAACTAAAACCTAATGCCTGTGCCGAACACCTAAGGGGCAGGGAAACAAAAAGGGGCAAGAAAAACCGGCACAGGCAGAGAGAGCCCTCCCACCCAAAACCTAAGCACCCAAAGCCAAGAGCAAAGCCAAGCAAAGCAACACCTAGGGCCTGCGCCAAAAGCCTAGTGGAGGGGGATAGCGCAGAAAAGCGCTCAAAGGCCTAGTCCTAAGAAGGCGCAGGCAAACACGTGGGCAAAGCAAAAGCCCAAGCAAAACACCTAAGAAAAAAAGGCGCAAAAAAGGCGCCAAAAAAGACCAACCTCACCGGGTTGAAGACGCCAGGTGACCCTCCAGCCAGCCCCGCCACTGAGCCGCTCCAGATCCAGGTCGGGTGTCCTCTCCTCGTCCTCGGCTGTCGTCAGATCCTGAAGAAAAAAGAAAACTGAGCACAACAACAGAACAGCAGCGAAAAAACCATGCACAAAAGTGCATGGTTACCCCCCCCACACCGAGCCAAAGCACACCAGGGCAAAAGCAAAGCCCAAAAAACCAAAACCTAATGCCTGTGCCGAACACCTAAGGGGGCAGGGGAACAAAAAGGGGCAAGAAAAACCGGCACAGGCAGAGAGAGTCCTCCCACCCAAAACCTAAGCACCCAAAGCCAAGAGCAAAGCCAAGCAAAGCAACACCTAGGGCCTGCGCCAAAAGCCTAGTGGAGGGGGATAGCGCAAAAAAGCGCTCAAAGACCTAGTCCTAAGAAGGCGCAGGCAAACACGTGGGCAAAGCAAAAGCCCAAGCAAGCAAAACACCTAAGAAAAAAAGGCGCAAAAAAGGCGCCAAAAAAGACCAACCTCACCGGGTTGAAGACGCCAGGTGACCCTCCAGCCAGCCCCGCCACTGAGCCGCTCCAGATCCAGGTCGGGTGTCCTCTCCTCGTCCTCGGCTGTCGTCAGATCCTGAAAAGAAAAGAAAACTGAGCACAACAACAGAACAGCAGCGAAAAAAAACCATGCACAAAAATGCATGGTTAACCCCCCACACCGAGCCAGAGCACACCAGGGCAAAAGCAAAGCCCAAAAAACCAAAACCTAATGCCTGTGCCGAACACCTAAGGGGGCAGGGGAACAAAAAGGGGCAAGAAAAACCGGCACAGACAGAGAGAGCCCTCCCACCCAAAACCTAAGCACCCAAAGCCAAGAGCAAAGCCAAGCAAAGCAACACCTAGGGCCTGCGCCAAAAGCCTAGTGGAGGGGGATAGCGCAAAAAAGCGCTCAAAGACCTAGTCCTAAGAAGGCGCAGGCAAGCACGTGGGCAAAGCAAAAGCCCAAGCAAAACACCTAAGAAAAAAAGGCGCAAAAAAGGCGCCAAAAAAGACCAACCTCACCGGGTTGAAGACGCCAGGTGACCCTCCAGCCAGCCCCGCCACTGAGCCGCTCCAGATCCAGGTCGGGTGTCCTCTCCTCGTCCTCGGCTGTCGTCAGATCCTGAAAAGAAAAGAAAACTGAGCACAACAACAGAACAGCAGCGAAAAAAAACCATGCACAAAAATGCATGGTTAACCCCCCACACCGAGCCAGAGCACACCAGGGCAAAAGCAAAGCCCAAAAAACCAAAACCTAATGCCTGTGCCGAACACCTAAGGGGGCAGGGGAACAAAAAGGGGCAAGAAAAACCGGCACAGGCAGAGAGAGCCCTCCCACCCAAAACCTAAGCACCCAAAGCCAAGCAAAGCAACACCTAGGGCCTGCGCCAAAAGCCTAGTGGAGGGGGATAGCGCAAAAAAAGCGCTCAAAGACCTAGTCCTAAGAAGGCGCAGGCAAACACGTGGGCAAAGCAAAAGCCCAAGCAAAACACCTAAGAAAAAAAGGCGCAAAAAAGACCAACCTCAACGGGTTGAAGACGCCAGGTGACCCTCCAGCCAGCCCCGCCACTGAGCCGCTCCAGATCCAGGTCGGGTGTCCTCTCCTCGTCCTCGGCTGTCGTCAGATCCTGAAAAGAAAAGAAAACTGAGCACAACAACAGAACAGCAGCGAAAAAAAACCATGCACAAAAATGCATGGTTAACCCCCCACACCGAGCCAGAGCACACCAGGGCAAAAGCAAAGCCCAAAAAACCAAAACCTAATGCCTGTGCCGAACACCTAAGGGGGCAGGGGAACAAAAAGGGGCAAGAAAAACCGGCACAGACAGAGAGAGCCCTCCCACCCAAAACCTAAGCACCCAAAGCCAAGAGCAAAGCCAAGCAAAGCAACACCTAGGGCCTGCGCCAAAAGCCTAGTGGAGGGGGATAGCGCAAAAAAGCGCTCAAAGACCTAGTCCTAAGAAGGCGCAGGCAAGCACGTGGGCAAAGCAAAAGCCCAAGCAAAACACCTAAGAAAAAAAGGCGCAAAAAAGGCGCCAAAAAAGACCAACCTCACCGGGTTGAAGACGCCAGGTGACCCTCCAGCCAGCCCCGCCACTGAGCCGCTCCAGATCCAGGTCGGGTGTCCTCTCCTCGTCCTCGGCTGTCGTCAGATCCTGAAAAGAAAAGAAAACTGAGCACAACAACAGAACAGCAGCGAAAAAAAACCATGCACAAAAATGCATGGTTAACCCCCCACACCGAGCCAGAGCACACCAGGGCAAAAGCAAAGCCCAAAAAACCAAAACCTAATGCCTGTGCCGAACACCTAAGGGGGCAGGGGAACAAAAAGGGGCAAGAAAAACCGGCACAGGCAGAGAGAGCCCTCCCACCCAAAACCTAAGCACCCAAAGCCAAGAGCAAAGCCAAGCAAAGCAACACCTAGGGCCTGCGCCAAAAGCCTAGTGGAGGGGGATAGCGCAAAAAAGCGCTCAAAGACCTAGTCCTAAGAAGGCGCAGGCAAGCACGTGGGCAAAGCAAAAGCCCAAGCAAAACACCTAAGAAAAAAAGGCGCAAAAAAGGCGCCAAAAAAGACCAACCTCACCGGGTTGAAGACGCCAGGTGACCCTCCAGCCAGCCCCGCCACTGAGCCGCTCCAGATCCAGGTCGGGTGTCCTCTCCTCGTCCTCGGCTGTCGTCAGATCCTGAAAAGAAAAGAAAACTGAGCACAACAACAGAACAGCAGCGAAAAAAAACCATGCACAAAAATGCATGGTTAACCCCCCACACCGAGCCAGAGCACACCAGGGCAAAAGCAAAGCCCAAAAAACCAAAACCTAATGCCTGTGCCGAACACCTAAGGGGGCAGGGGAACAAAAAGGGGCAAGAAAAACCGGCACAGGCAGAGAGAGCCCTCCCACCCAAAACCTAAGCACCCAAAGCCAAGAGCAAAGCCAAGCAAAGCAACACCTAGGGCCTGCGCCAAAAGCCTAGTGGAGGGGGATAGCGCAAAAAAGCGCTCAAAGACCTAGTCCTAAGAAGGCGCAGGCAAACACGTGGGCAAAGCAAAAGCCCAAGCAAGCAAAACACCTAAGAAAAAAAGGCGCAAAAAAGGCGCCAAAAAAGACCAACCTCACCGGGTTGAAGACGCCAGGTGACCCTCCAGCCAGCCCCGCCACTGAGCCGCTCCAGATCCAGGTCGGGTGTCCTCTCCTCGTCCTCGGCTGTCGTCAGATCCTGAAAAGAAAAGAAAACTGAGCACAACAACAGAACAGCAGCGAAAAAAAACCATGCACAAAAATGCATGGTTAACCCCCCACACCGAGCCAAAGCACACCAGTGCAAAAGCAAAGCCCAAAAAACCAAAACCTAATGCCTGTGCCGAACACCTAAGGGGCAGGGAAACAAAAAGGGGCAAGAAAAACCGGCACAGGCAGAGAGAGCCCTCCCACCCAAAACCTAAGCACCCAAAGCCAAGAGCAAAGCCAAGCAAAGCAACACCTAGGGCCTGCGCCAAAAGCCTAGTGGAGGGGGATAGCGCAAAAAGCGCTCAAAGACCTAGTCCTAAGAAGGCGCAGGCAAGCACGTGGGCAAAGCAAAAGCCCAAGCAAAACACCTAAGAAAAAAAGGCGCCAAAAAAGACCAACCTCACCGGGTTGAAGACGCCAGGTGACCCTCCAGCCAGCCCCGCCACTGATCCGCTCCAGATCCAGGTCGGGTGTCCTCTCCTCGTCCTCGGCTGTCGTCAGATCCTGAAAAGAAAAGAAAACTGAGCACAACAACAGAACAGCAGCGAAAAAAACCATGCACAAAAATGCATGGTTAACCCCCCACACCGAGCCAAAGCACACCAGGGCAAAAGCAAAGCCCAAAAAACCAAAACCTAATGCCTGTGCCGAACACCTAAGGGGGCAGGGGAACAAAAAGGGGCAAGAAAAACCGGCACAGGCAGAGAGAGCCCTCCCACCCAAAACCTAAGCACCCAAAGCCAAGAGCAAAGCCAAGCAAAGCAACACCTAGGGCCTGCGCCAAAAGCCTAGTGGAGGGGGATAGCGCAAAAAAGCGCTCAAAGACCTAGTCCTAAGAAGGCGCAGGCAAGCACGTGGGCAAAGCAAAAGCCCAAGCAAAACACCTAAGAAAAAAAGGCGCAAAAAAGGCGCCAAAAAAAACCAACCTCACCGGGTTGAAGACGCCAGGTGACCCTCCAGCCAGCCCCGCCACTGAGCCGCTCCTGATCCAGGTCGGGTGTCCTCTCCGCGTCCTCGGCTGTCGTCAGATCCTGAAAAGAAAAGAAAACTGAGCACAACAACAGAACAGCAGCGAAAAAAAAACCATGCACAAAAGTGCATGGTTACCCCCCCCCCCCACACCGAGCCAAAGCACACCAGGGCAAAAGCAAAGCCCAAAAAACCGAAACCTAATGCCTGTGCCGAACACCTAAGGGGGCAGGGGAACAAAAAGGGGCAAGAAAAACCGGCACAGGCAGAGAGAGCCCTCCCACCCAAAACCTAAGCACCCAAAGCCAAGCAAAGCAACACCTAGGGCCTGCGCCAAAAGCCTAGTGGAGGGGGATAGCGCAAAAAAAGCGCTCAAAGACCTAGTCCTAAGAAGGCGCAGGCAAACACGTGGGCAAAGCAAAAGCCCAAGCAAAACACCTAAGAAAAAAAGGCGCAAAAAAGGCGCCAAAAAAGACCAACCTCAACGGGTTGAAGACGCCAGGTGACCCTCCAGCCAGCCCCGCCACTGAGCCGCTCCAGATCCAGGTCGGGTGTCCTCTCCTCGTCCTCGGCTGTCGTCAGATCCTGAAAAGAAAAGAAAACTGAGCACAACAACAGAACAGCAGCGAAAAAAAACCATGCACAAAAGTGCATGGTTACCCCCCCACACCGAGCCAAAGCACACCAGGGCAAAAGCAAAGCCCAAAAACCAAAACCTAATGCCTGTGCCGAACACCTAAGGGGGCAGGGGAACAAAAAGGGGCAAGAAAAACCGGCACAGGCAGAGAGAGCCCTCCCACCCAAAACCTAAGCACCCAAAGCCAAGAGCAAAGCCAAGCAAAGCAACACCTAGGGCCTGCGCCAAAAGCCTAGTGGAGGGGGATAGCGCAAAAAAGCGCTCGAAGACCTAGTCCTAAGAAGGCGCAGGCAAACACGTGGGCAAAGCAAAAGCCCAAGCAAAACACCTAAAAAAAAGGCGCAAAAAAGGCGCCAAAAAAGACCAACCTCACCGGGTTGAAGACGCCAGGTGACCCTCCAGCCTGCCCCGCCACTGAGCCGCTCCAGATCCAGGTCGGGTGTCCTCTCCTCGTCCTCGGCTGTCGTCAGATCCTGAAAAGAAAAGAAAACTGAGCACAACAACAGAACAGCAGCGAAAAAAACCACGCACAAAAGTGCATGGTTACCCCCCACACCGAGCCAAACCACACCAGGGCAAAAGCAAAGCCCAAAAAACCAAAACCTAATGCCTGTGCCGAACACCTAAGGGGGCAGGGGAACAAAAAGGGGCGAGAAAAACCGGCACAGGCAGAGAGAGCCCTCCCACCCAAAACCTAAGCAACCAAAGCCAAGAGCAAAGCCAAGCAAAGAAACACCTAGGGCCTGCGCCAAAAGCCTAGTGGAGGGGGATAGCGCAAAAAAGCGCTCAAAGACCTAGTCCTAAGAAGGCGCAGGCAAACACGTGGGCAAAGCAAAAGCCCAAGCAAAACGCCTAAGAAAAAAAAGGCGCAAAAAAGGCGCCAAAAAAGACCAACCTCACCGGGTTGAAGACGCCAGCTGACCCTCCAGCCAGCCCCGCCACTGAGCCGCTCCAGATCCAGGTCGGGTGTCCTCTCCTCTTCCTCGGCTGTCGTCAGATCCTGAAAAAAAACTGAGCACAACAACAGAACAGCAGCAAAAAAAACCACGCACAAAAGTGCATGGTTACCCCCCCCCCACACCGAGCCAAAGCACACCAGGGCAAAAGCAAAGCCCAAAAAACCAAAACCTAATGCCTGTGCCGAACACCTAAGGGGGCAGGGGAACAAAAAGGGGCGAGAAAAACCGGCACAGGCAGAGAGAGCCCTCCCACCCAAAACCTAAGCACCCAAAGCCAAGAGCAAAGCCAAGCAAAGAAACACCTAGGGCCTGCGCCAAAAGCCTAGTGGAGGGGATAGCGCAAAAAAGCGCTCAAAGGCCTAGTCCTAAGAAGGCGCAGGCAAACACGTGGGCAAAGCAAAAGCCCAAGCAAAACACCTAAGAAAAAAAGGCGCAAAAAAGGCGCCAAAAAAGACCAACCTCACCGGGTTGAAGACGCCAGCTGACCCTCCAGCCAGACCAATCGCTCGATCCAGTTTGATTCCTCCAATCCTGGAGAAAAAAAAAGCAGCAGCACAAGGAAACTACAAACAAATTATATTCTGTTTGACTGAAGTTGTTCTATACGTCCCTGACAGATCGTATAGAACTTATTTTTTGAGCTGTCAAGCAAGCTGTTTTCGTTTTTTATTTTTGGTTAATTTGTAGTTTTGAACTTTTTTTTGTCTTTTGGTTATTTTGTACTGTTGAATATTTTTTTAGTTTTGAAGTATTTTTCAAATCTTTAAAAGAGATTTCAGAAAATTGAAGCAACATTTTAACGTAACAAGCAAGCAGATGGTAATTCTGTTTTTTTTTGTTTTTTTTTGGTTATTTTGTGGTTTTGAACTTTTTTTTTGTTTTTTGGTTTTGAAGTATTTTTCAAAATTTTTAAAGGGATTTCAGACAATTGAAGCAACATTTTAACGTAACAAGCAAGCAGATGGAAATTCTGTTTTTTTTTTGTTTTCGTTTTTTTTGGTTATTTTGTAGTTTTGAACTTTTTTTGTTTTTTTTTTGGTTTTGAAGTATTTTTCAAAATTTTTAAAAGGATTTCAGACAATTGAAGCAACATTTTAACGTAAAAGCAAGCAGATGGAAATTCTGTTTTTTTTTGTTTTCGTTTTTTTTGGTTATTTTGTAGTTTTGAACTTTTTTGTTTTTTTTTAGTTTTGAAGTATTTTTCAAAAACTTTAAAAGGGATTTCAGACAATTGAAGCAACATTTTAACGTAACAAGCAAGCAGATGGTAATTCTGTTTTTTTTTGTTTTGTTTTTTTTTTGGTTATTTTGTAGTTTTGAACTTTTTGTTTTTTTTTGGTTTTGAACTATTTTTGAAATTTTTAAAGGGATTTCAGACAATTGAAGCAATATTTTAACGTAATAAGCAAGCAGATGGAAATTCTGTTTCGTTTTCTTTTTTTGGTTATTTTGTGGTTTTGAACTTTTTTTTGTTTTTTGGTTTTGAAGTATTTTTCAAAATTTTTAAAGGGATTTCAGACAATTGAAGCAACATTTTAACGAACAAGCAAGCAGATGTAAATTTTTTTTGTTTTTTGGTTATTTTGCAGTTTCCATTTTTTTTGCTTTTGAAATTTTTTTCAAAATATTTAAAGGGAATTCAGACAATTGATAGCAGATGGAAATAGCGTAACAAGCAAGCAGATGGAAATTCTTTTTCTATTTTTGTTTTTTCTTTGAGTTTTGACTTTTTTCTCTTTTTTGGTTCTGAAGTAGTTTAGCCTAACTTAATCCGAAAGCTGGAATTGAAACCTGTCACGCACAATTCTTAGATAGAGTGATAGAACTCTTTTTCGTCCATCATCATTTAGATGTGCCAAGTCATTTGGTCTGTTTGGTGTGAAAAAGTGGTTTTCGTGAACATATCTGGGACCAACGTAGTCATCACCAAGATAACCAGAGAGATGTTGATTAGTCTCTGAAACCAACTTAATATGCACATCAGGCCTTGGAAGCAAGCCAATCACCTTAACATCAACGTTTTTCGATTTGAGTTGTTGAGCAAAGCCTCCTAATCTAGCCGCAGTTTTGAGCGGTGTTTCCGCAACTATCCATGGTTTTGTAGGATGGTTAGAGATATCATTGTTCCCTAGGTTGATGATGCAATGCGTAAACGTAGCGCAGTATATAAGATCCTCTGCATCAATATGCGCTGCACGCAAACCAGGTCTACAATGAAGAGTGATAGGGTACAAAGCCAGTAAAATATCAGCGAACAGTTGATCCTCCAACCTCACCAGATTGCTGTCGCCAATGATTACAATTGACGCACTAAACAAACAGTCCAACTTAGAGATTATATAAATAATTATTTTCAGTACAAACCGGCCCTGTCAGCGCAGTCTGTTATTTTGTCAATTATTTCAATTTTCATACAGTCACAAAAGCAGCCAGGCAATATAAAACAGTTTTTTTGTCTAGTTATGTTCAAAGCCCTCTTTGATAACGCTCACGAGTGTCAAGGAGTCTTCACGAAGAACCACAGTTTTATACTTAATCTCATAAACATTGACCTTTCCCCAAGAGCCAAGTCCAAACAGTTCAAAAAAGAACCCAAAACTTTTATTTGAATGTGTCATATCGACTTCATTGGCATATTTGCTGTATCTACCTACGGCGAAATTCCCTTCTGGGCCAGAGAAATAAGTTCTTACAAAAAAGAAACGGCCGTCCGATAGCTGAAAGATACATTCGCTTAAATTTTGTCCAACTCTGGTGTAAGAAAGTGAGCCAAAACATTGACCACGCCCATTGATGTACCGCGAAAAAAAGAAATCT
Source organism: Convolutriloba macropyga (assembly GCF_964194025.1). Classification (NCBI taxonomy): domain Eukaryota; kingdom Metazoa; phylum Xenacoelomorpha; order Acoela; family Convolutidae; genus Convolutriloba; species Convolutriloba macropyga. Next base: position 2,839,222 of record NC_134481.1, read on the forward strand.
ACATGGAACTCTTGGCAATATTTAATTGTTTCATTATCAACTGACGTCAACCCTTTTAAGCATTTATAAGTGTCTGATCTTTCAACTTTTCCCACGGCCACTTGATGTTTAATAAACTGCTCGACTATAGCTTGAGGCTCTTTAACAGTGCCCTGTACAGCGCTTAATAAATGGTGGTTAGCTGACTCAAAACAAAACGCAGAAAAAAACCAGAGAGGCCCGTTTCGTTTTACTTGTTCACAGAGATGACGCATTGTATGGAAGTTGAAGGACTGTGAATCTTCTCCGTAAAGCTCTAGAAAGTTACTAAAAAAATTCTCAATTAAACATTCTGCCGAATCAATTTCGTTGGTCTTTGGTTCTATCTCTGACAAAAGCCTGATCGCTATTGAAAGAAGGCAAAAACTTATGTAGTACTGTCTGGGGACGCTTATTTTTCTATAGATAAGGGGTCCAACATGAAAAAAAAACACTTTGAAGTCGAATGCCTTCCAAAACTTAATATCAGACAAAGATTTCAACTTATGTTGGATATCAAATGGAATATTAACTGTCTTCAAAAAATTTTCGGCATCTTTTAGCATAACACCTTTGGTCAAAGAAACCATTAACTTAGTAAGAACTTTACCTGTACCGATAAAAACTTGATGCATGGGATCAATAGGACATTCCCAAGGTAAGTTCAAAACACTGTTCAACGGAGTGAAGGACTTGACGCCGCACTTATGTGTTTTATTTTTTTCCGCGATGTAACCGCATGCCTGAAAGTCAGCGTTTTCGCGTAATTTAAAACTCTTATTAACAGAAAACAGCATTCTATGATTTTGAGCAAAGCCTTTAATATAACAATGAGGACAGGATGAGTAACCGTTGAACTGAACCATACAAAGAACACAAGCTTTAGCAGGCATATCAGCTACAATTGACCTAATTCGAAACTTAAGCGCACCTAAATCATTCAAACTCATTTTTGATTCATTCAAAGACTCCAACTCAAATAGAATGAGCGGTAGCATTTTAGAAAAATCAGGTTTACTTTTGCCATGCCAAAGTCCTAACAGCGTCATATTCGCAAATGAGCCCCTCAACTTCGGCGGCAGGTTAAAAATCTGCACCCACACTGGCCACACGGATATCTTAGAGGACTTAAATAGAGGGGCTCCATCAATGTTTAAAACAAGCTGTATCTCAGGAGCCAAATAGAAGTTCCAACTACTGTTCCAAGAACACTCTGAACTCCAGGAATTCTTAATATAAGCCACGTTTTTACTTAATATCAATTCTAATTGGGTCTTTATATCGACAGAACAGAACTTTGAGAAATCAAAACGTTCGGTAGAAATCGTTGGAAGAACCGGAATCGCTAATTTAGAAAACATGTTATTTGGTACCGGCAAGTTTTTAGCAAACAACTTCAGAAAATCATTTCTCGCAACTTTAGACAACCTATGCTTATCTGATAACAACTCAAATTCTTTCATGAAACTTTCGGTAGATGTTGGGCTGCCGTCGAACAATGGCGTTTCTTCATCCTGAAACAAGTGAACAAAGGAAGGCGGCGGTGATTCAATAGTTTCCTGAAATTCGTCTACTTCAAATACATCAAGCCTCAATGGCGTTGAGCATACGACATTTTCTAACTTAACAATTTCATTCAAATTGGAGTTTTCGGTGCTTACTATTGATGAATTCGTCAGTATTGCAGGAGAATTATCTTTAATCGGACTAGGTGTTAATTCTATTTCACCAAAAAAAGAATCGTAACTTAAGTATTCCTCATTTTCCTCGTTAACAATTGGTGTTGATTCGAAATTTGCGTACAGCATACGCCTAGGAGGAAGTTTCTCGATGAATATTTTTCTGATTGGTTTTTCATTCAGACTATCTTGCTCAACGTTAACAGGTGTAGAACTATCTGGAGCAGCTAAATTCTTTTTGCGTTTTTTAAAAGGCTCTGGATCACTTGGGCAAGGATCTCCATGCTCTCTTTTGAACGGACATAGGCAATCTACATTAAACCGGCCGAAAAAATGTCGATTATAGAAAACTGACAGTTCTTCTCCGATAGCTATATTTTTTAATGCAACACAATAAACAACTTTACCTTTTTGACGGTATTCGACATTTGGTCTGCAAGATGCGTTAACAAAAGAGATGGGTCCCAACATCAACCACTGAACATTTCTTAGCTTACTGTACAAAACAGAAACATCATTGAAACCGGCGATAATCTCACTTTCAGCAAGCTCCGCCAACACACCAATTATTCCATTAACAACAGCACCTTTCTCTATTTCCGATTTTGCAAACAAACCTATCTGATCGAAAGAACCACTCGGTAGGTAACTTACTGGTTTGTAGTCAACAGACATCATGCTTTTCCCATACTCACCATCCAGAAACCCTTGAACAAAATTTTTGTCCTCGTTTCCAACCAACATTCCCTCTGCGTCTATCTTGTGTGACGACAAAACAGATGAGTCAACCCATTTTGAAGTAAGTGAAGAATCAATTTTTGCCAGATCTTTCCAATTTAATGTTAAGTTTGACAAAGCCCGCCCAGATGAATGATAGAAATCGACAGATTTTTGAGACATATTTCTAAAAAAAGTTTGAAATTTGAAAAATTTTTAAAATCTTTTTTTATCAAACCAACTTTTTTCAAGAAGAAACTGATAAAGTTAGACTTTTTTTATTGTATTGGCAGTATCTATGATCAAAAGAAGAATTAGGGACAGTGGCAAAAGCATTACAAAGTAAAACAAAATGTATAACTGGGCAAAGATTTGACGTTGCGTCCCTGTCAGATCACAACAATTTTATTTTAATTCAATTTTCTCATTCCGCTCATGAATGCCGACAGAGTTCGCAGCGTTTCTTAACTCTTCGGAGAGCGTACAGGCTGTCTCCGCAGAATCTTCTCACCGCCTCTAAAAAACGCCCATTTTAAACCCCTTCACATTTGCACAGACCCGTTAAATCACTTCTCTTATACCTCTGAAAAATTTTTGCTCCTCTTCGGAGGCGGGTAGACGCCCTTCATGTGTCGCTCGCTGTGCAAACCAACACGTTTTCTTTCTTTCCTCTCTCTCGTTAACATTGTCCTCGCAAGAAATCTACCGAAGCCCGCATAGTCATCACGCGCTCCCTTGAACGCGAGCAAGTTTTTGCCGTGGTACATCAAGCAAGAGCTACTCTCCTTTCGTTTTTTTTCAGTTTCTTTTGCATTCTAAAAACATTTGCGAAGTAACCATTACTGATTAACAAAAACGTTAAGAAGAAATGCTGTCTAAAATCTTTTTTAATAAACCTATTTTAAAGCAAGTCAAAAAAGTTCAAAGATCGGACCTATTAAGTCATTTTTTTAGACATGTCACAAACCTGATTAGGAAATCAGACTTACAATTTTTCTCAAACACCTTGAAATCCGAAGCATTTGATTTCTCGCCTCAACTTGTACAACATTGTGTCTTCTCATAGCTTCTTCAATTGATCTCAAACATTGAATTGTGGTCGCAGTAGGCCGCCAAGGAACTGACCTCGAGCTGGCAAAATTCTTAGATCTTGTTCCCTCCATTTCTATGACAAAAACGACAAAAATTTGCAAAAAAAACTAGACGTTCTGAAAACCTGATAACTCTTACAATACTATCTTCTATAGAAAATGCAAGCAATTACCTTTATTGATAATTTTCCAACTTGCAACCGACCAAGTCTCTGACTCTGAAAATGCACTTCCATATTGACGCACTCATTGTAATAAACACTAAAGGTTTCCCACCAAAGGTATGGGTTTGACTAACAAAAAATCAAATCAGAATTTTTCCAAGAGAAAGAAGGGGAAGACAAAAACAAAGTTGAAAGTTACAAATTTGAAACAATTTTAGCATATCAATATTTAACTTCATAAATCCGAGTATACCCAAAACGAAAAACCATTCGAGGCGTGTAACGTAACTTTGAACAGATGAAACTCAAGAAGTTAGCAACAAACATTTATCAAAAAAGATCTGAGAGTTAGCTTATGTCCCTGCCAGATCACAAGCCTTTTATTGATTTTCGTCTACAGGTGGTATATTCTCTTGTTCTGCTTTTTTCTTCTTTTTCTGTAGATCAACGCCCTGCTGGTTGACATATCTCAAGATATTACGATAGCGCGCCTCCGAAAAATCATTCTTCATGATCGATTGCATAGCTTTTCGCAAGATATCGGTACGTTCCTCGTCAGCAGGCTTTCGGTCACCAGAGAGGATTTTCCTTGGTTCAATACATAAGAGCATTCTTTCTTCTTCGTTCCAGATTTCGTTAGCAATTATGATTGCCCTTTCTCGAAATGTGTTGCCACCCAAAGCCAGAAGATTTTTTCCATTAAATGAGAGAACTTCGGTTTCCTCCATTTGTTCGTCAACATCATCGTTGTCGACGTCGTCTCTATTTTGCAAGGCGTTCTCGTGCAGTCTGTTGATTTCCTCCATCGCTTTTTTCGCGAAGCTCATGAACTGTCTTGTAACTTCTGTGCTCGCCTCAATTCTTGCTTCAATTCGCTCCATGAGGTGACGGAATCTTTCGGGTGAGAAATCCTTTAAAAAAAACATTTTGCAAATGAATACCCAATTGATTTTTAGCCTAAAGATGCATTTACTGTTCTAGCAGAAAAACGAGTTCGAAGAATTTTAAGAAGGAACGTCCCTGACAGATCGTCCCCTTAAATTAAGAATATTTACTTATAACCATATTAACCTCAAGATTGTCATCTTTAGTTTGACCATTTTTTTGTGCCTCAGCTACTTGAGTAGATGCCTCTTCACCTGAGGTACCCTGTGCCATCTTTTTCTCCTTTGCTTTCACAAAATTGAGGTACTCGTTAAACTCGTTTAATGCCAAATCGGGTTCATCAGGATCTTCAGCTTGAGCTTCTGACTCCGGTACAAATTTTAGAACCTTCGCATTATACTCAGGACTCTGGCTATCACACTCAGGTTCCGTTTCTGCTCCACTTAAACATTCCTGTTCGGCTTCTTGCGTATTATTCTCAAAATCCTTAGCTTTAATCTTGCTTACATTGACGCCAGCTCCTCTCAACTTACACATTTCCTTGAGTACACGCATACTCTCTCTCCTATGGCCTTGCCATTTGAACTCTCCCTGTTCTGTCTTTTCCCTGTATCGCCCACACTTAATACCAATGATATCCCCCTCAGACAAACCAAGCTTTCGGGAATTTTATCAGGCCACCTCGGAGAATTTCCTTCGATGCGGATGTAAGTGTCGTCACAATCGAAGTAGAAAATATATACCCACTGATCAGGCACATCGATGGATTCAGTAGAAACATTAGCTGCAGCGCTCGATTTCTCTTGCACTCTGGCGGATCGCTTCAAAGACTGTTGGCTCATTACTACAACAGTGAACAATCGTTCAAAAATTTCAACCAAAATTTTCTTACAAGCGTTATAAAAAGATTTATATTTAAAAACACCTTGCGCGTCCCTGACAGATCGCACTTTTTCAAAATACTAAGTCATAAGAAATGTTGTCAAGCTTGAATGGTTAGATTTTAAGTTAGAGGACAAACTCACTGAATGAATGTTGGAGAAGTGAGACTCTGTGAGTGGAAAGATTGAGTTTGAAGAAGTTTCAAATTATCTGAAATCGAAAAAAAATAAGTAACCGAGCAATGAATAATTTTGTCAAAAAAAGATGCTTTGATACAAGCTTACATTTTAAAGTCAAATATTAAGAACATCGGAACAAGCGGTAACCACAGCTATTATTAAAATTTTTCTTGGTAGCTCACTGACGTTTCATAATAATTAACTAGTTGACGCGCCATTAACTAATTGACTTTGAATGCTCATATACTGTGTACCGGTCTTGACGTGTGGATTGTATTTTTTCCTGGTTGAAAAAAAGAGAAGCGAAATTTCACTTGACAAGAAAATACATCAAAATCACATCTCAGCAGAAATTTAGCCTCTAAACAGACACAATGAGAAGAGAAGTAAACAATGTGATCCCAATTTATAACAAAAACAATTTTTTAGCAGCAAAGAAAAAAGTTGGGGCAAAGATTAAGCTTATGTCCCTGTCAGACCACAAGCTATTTTTACGTTACTACTCAGAGTAATAGTATTCTATGTCGTCGGAATCGCTTTCGTCGCTTTCCAGCCCTCTCTGCGCTGCAAATTCTCTGCACATTTCGCTAAGGATGTGCACACTCGTTGATCTGGGACCCTGCCACTTAAGCTCTCCAATTTCATATTTCTCCCCTAATGCCCCACATCTGATATGAACTAAATCCCCTACAGCTAAAGCAAGTTTCGCGGCATTGTTCATACTAGCAGGCCATCGTGTTGATAGTGCATCTACGCGCGCAAAAGCTTCATCACATTCGAAGAAGAAAATGAACACCCAGTCATAAGGGATTGCAATGGTTTCTAGAGAAACATTAGACACCTCGTCTTCCTCTTGCTGACTGGCGCTTTGCATGAGAGCACTGTTATCAGTCTGACTCATTTCTACAATACAAAGCTCCGATAGAACGCATTTAAAAAGAGGGCTTTCTCATAACCAGACAAAAAAACTTGTATCGTTATTTAACAAAAATGAGCAGAAATAAGCTTTTACCTCATCACGAGCAGCTAAACAATATATCACCTTAAGTATTTAGAACACTTTTTGCACGTCCCTGACAGATCGCGCACGCAAACTTTAAATAGTTAAACTGGAAAATTGGTGACAAATTTATGACTTAATAATGGAAAACACATTGGACTGACGTTGTAACTCACCGAAAGACTTTTAGAGAGCAACGACAAAGCAGAACGTTTTCAGTAAGATTTGAGACTCAATGAATCTGAAATGGAGAAATTTTTGGATATAGAAAGATTGTAGAAAAACACTGACGGTTAATTTTGGCACAATATGGGCCTCTATGCGTGTATATTCTCCTGAGAACGTGTGTATAAAAAAGTATATAAAGTTACAAATCTCATTTGGCAGATCTGTAATGATGTTTGAAGGGTAATTTTGAAACTTCAGCTCCAAATGTGAAGGTTTAGTTATGGCACTAACATGAAACTGTCCTATTCGGGGGTTGTCAGTTGTTTAGGGAGGATAGTAACCCCAATACGTGTTGAGTGAAGTTTTGGAGATCAATACCCTACTCATCTCATTGTAGGAAAGCTATATACAGCACTTTGCTATATAAACGGTCGTTTTGGGCTTTTGGGTCAATATGGGGATGTTAGATTGGTGCCACACTGCTCCAATGACCTTTATGATATCTGACATGCATACCATAAGTACTTAGATTAAACTTCAGGTAGTTGTTGCTCAACTCCTGGCGGCATTGGAGCGTTGTTGGATTATACACTTTAGCGTGTTTTTGTGCTCCCGGCCTTGCTCACAAAAACAGTCTTGACTTTTCTCATAACAAAGATGTACTTTTTCAAATAGGCTTTCCGCTATCAAATGATTTTTCGTTATTAATCGGTCCAGAAATTTTTCCGTCAAATTATTCTAACGTGCAGGACAGCTCGTAGTTTTCAGGTGCAGATCGTTCAGTTTTTTTTAGCCTTGTAGTATAAGAACTTACAGAAATTCACATACTTACTATAGATTTTCGCATAATTTTGCGAGAATTTGAGGTTTCCGAACGCTCTTTTCTCAACAACTTTGTGCTTAAGTAACAATAATTCAGGTTGCTTATTGTCCCTGAATGCTGTTGGGCAGTGGGTTGTGACCTCACAACATGGGGTCGCGGTGTTAATCTGAAAATTGGAGAAAATGTCTAGAGACATACAAATAATTTTTCGCATTTTTTGACGCGGAACATTTTTTTCAACAAATGTTGTATATAAAGACCAGTTGCAAATGGCCAAGTTAAAAGTACCACCTGTCACTGAACAACCTTGAGCTGTAGACTATGGCCTAATAATATAAGGGAATGGAGTCCTTTTGAATCTTTTGAGAAAATTGTTTGCAAATTTATTTTAGCAAAAAATCCTGATCTTTTCGAAGTTTTCTTGAAAATTCTCAAACTAATCAGACCTCACAACAAACCCAGCATTCACTGCCGAGCACCAATGCTAGTTGGGGGTGGAAAGGCA
>NC_134481.1:2847532-2896062 GCF_964194025.1 Convolutriloba macropyga
TAATAAACTGAAAAAAATCGCGGATGGTCTATAAAAAGTAGCAATTACGAGAAAATTGTTTTTGTTAATTCATTATTTGATAAAATGTAGTTGTCTCTGATCTTGTGCACCAAACTGACAAACAATTTAAAAAGCTCATTAAATTTTGGTGGCAACACTTTTTTCTCGATGAAAAGATTAAGTAATTTGGCACCCCTGTATCTCAGTGAATTCCTTTCAAAAGTTCACACATTCGTTTGCAGTTTAGTATTTTCAACAACCATTTCAAAGATCTTCTTGTTGGATTGTTTGACCGGGATTCAAACGAAACAACTCATTAAGATATGTATCGGTGTGAATTTTATTTATTGATTTCATTACAAACTTAAGAAGTGCGTAAATATGCAGTTCGTGAGCAGTTAAGACCTTGTATTTCCACAAAAAAATGAGTCTGAGAGTTTTCTTTTGCAATAGGACTAAAGATTGAAGGGCGGTAAAGCTTACACATCCATATATCAGCACACCATATTGAATGATTGGTTTGATGTTTGATGAATAAAACACGAGTCGGATAAGTAAGACACTTTTTGGAACATAACGTCTTAATTTTGACACTATTCCCCACTGCATTGCTAACTTTTTCTTCACTTCCGCAATGTGCTCTGTAAATTTCATTTTTTTAAAATCCAAACGCACTCCATGATACTTGCAGCTTTCTGACTCAGTAATAAAAACAGAGTTTAATTTAAATACGGAAAAACCTATTGACATTAGAGGCACTGTTTCCTATTTTAATATTCATTTGACAACTTTTTTCAAGATTAAGAGAAAGCTTGTCGGCGTTGAGCCATTTCTCTACGTTGACCAGATTCTTTTGTTTTGATTGCAAAATCACTATTATCCGCTGTTCAGTTGGTATCATCTGCGAAGAGAAAAGTTCTGAAAATTAGGCACAAATAGAAGTGGGCCAAGAATCCAGCCTTGTGGAACACCACAGTTTAACTTCAGCCAGCTGGAGTTGCAATTCTTGACTGAAACACATTGCTGTCTTTCCGATAAATAATCACTAATTCATCTTAGTCGAACTCCTCTTAAACCATATATATCAAGCTTTTTAATAAGATTTTGTGGCCAATCGTGTCAAAAGCCTTTCGTAAGTCACTGAAGATTGTGGCTACTCACGAACTGTTTCCGTTAATTTTGCAATGGCATCAATAATGCTTCTTTTTTGAAAACCAAATTGGTTAGGATGGAACAAATCGAAAGTTTCAAAGTAAGTATTTATTCGATTATACATATCGCGTTCAGATACTTTACTCCACTCAATGAGCGAAATTGGTCTGTAGTTATTTTTCTCGTCTTTCGCCCCTGCCTTATGCAGAGGTACAATTTTGGCTTGTTTTAGAATATTTGGAAATTTAACGTCTTTAAAAGATTTATTTACGAGAAGGACAAGATGCTTACAAGTAAAGGAACGTGTTTTTTTAATTAAAATCGTACTAATATCATCAATTCCCGCAGATGACTTCTCCTAGAGATCCTCAATTATTTGCAAGATTTTGTTGCAATTTGTTTCCTAAAGCCACATACTCTGCAAGTTAATATTTGGTATGTCTTATTTTGTGTTTTGTCCTATACCTTCAAAAAAATTGTCGAGCTCGTTTGCAAAATCTAGATTATCATCAATTCTTCTACCATCTTTTATTAAGTAAGGAACTTTAGATTTTTTAACAAAAACGCCCTAAAGCTCAATTAATAAATTATAAACTTGTTTTGAGTCTCCGATGCGTTTTGAGAACTTTTGCTCGTAGTAAAATTTTTTTATGGCTTTGATTGTTTTGTCTACTTCTGACGGTCTATTTTTCATGACTTGTGTGATTTGGTTCTTTTGCGAATCAAATTTTTCAATTTTTTATCAAACCATTTAGGTTTTCTAATTGTATTGCCGCTTGACCACCGATGAAGTGCGAACATTGCTAATACTTCTTTAAAAGTATTTTCAAATCTGTCAATTGCACAATTTTTACTTTCCATTTCCTGGTATGTAATCGTAGTTAGTGATTTAGAAAGGTTTTCAAGAAAAGAAGACATTCTAATCAACGATTTTAAAAAACTGATGTCACGAAAACCAATTTTGGATAAACAATTATTATTTTCGAATTGTAGCACGATAGGAAAGTGATCGCATTAATTTTGATCCTCCATTACAAAAATTTTCCGAATCCTTAAATTTTTCACGAAAAAGTGATCCAAACAAGTTGAATTGTTTCGGCTGACGCGAGTTGGCTCACGACAACATAGTTGAATACCATTCGATTAGATAGTCGATAGATATGATGAAGTCATCGGATTTTTATCTAGCACGTCGATATTGAAGTCCCCACAAACAATTATTCTGTTATAACTTTCGTTGATGTTACCCAATGTTTTATCGAGCTCAAAAACAAAATTCTGCTTGTTAGTTCTGGGGGTTTATAAACCACTAACAGAGCAATCTTTAAATCTCCGAATTTCAAGTGGACTAAAGAATTTTCTTTTAATTCGCAACTCAGCTTTTCAATAAAGTTCACCTCATCACTTATTTCGATCATAATACCTGCACCCCTACCACTTCTTAATTTTGACAAGCAAGTATTATAATTTGTTACTTTGAATAAATTCGGATCATCATTAACTGTTAGCCAAGATTGTGTTAAACAAATAATGGAAGGCGGAGACTCAAAACAAGATATCAGTGCCTCTAACTTTTCATGATGTTTTTTAAAGGATCTTGTTTTTAAGTGTAAAATGTTGTAGTCATTTGACGCAGGTCTTTTTGTGGTCGTTTTATTTAATCTATTGGGTGAACTCTCATGTCCCAGACTCATTGCAGCACTCTTCTCTCCGAAACGGCTGTTCCTCAATATCAGCAGGAATTGTCTCTTTGGCATTCGTTGAATCACAAATAAGCCCCATAAGAAAAGCTAGCAATTCGTCTTTTCCAGCTCTCCTGCTTTTTTGTTCCCCCATTATATTGGCATTGTCGTTGTTTTCAAAATTGTCACGCATACGTTTTAGGGAAGGTCTTTTGGTTGATAAAGGTGTAGCAGTTGCAAATTTTGGTTGTTTTGTTAGCCTCGGAACAGGCGTGTTGTAAATAATTTCACTGACTTCCATCGAACTTGCTGTTGTGGTGTGTGCTTGGCTTTGCTTTTGTCGTAGATTCGTTGGATAACTAAACTTGTGACCAATTTAATAGCAACGGGTTGCAATTCAATAATATCTTGAATAGAGTTCAGTTCTAGATATCTCTTCACCCCATCTGACTCGATCTGATCAAGTGGTGCTGAATTCTTAGTCGTGACTTTTATTTGCTTGAGCCTCCTCGTTCAATGTTTTGTCGTGCTTGCTCAATCGCACTAGAAAAAAACCGCTTTTACAATATTTGGGTTCCTATAATTCCGTCCTTAGCAAACCCTTCCTGGTCCAGATTATCTCCTTTTTGTCAAAATAGACGAACTTTGCTATTGCTGGTGGTGGATTGAATGGCAACCCTCTGCCCAAAAGATGGCACGCTTTTAAATCGCGCGGTTCAGTTTTGACATTCAACAGACTTCGGATAAGGTCAATAAGATCTGAGAGGTAGGTTTCATTTGAACTAAACGGTAGATTACGAAAAATTAGACAATCTTTTGATTGATATATTTCCAGTTGATTAACTTTAATCTTCATTTGTGCCACCTCAGATTCCAATTCGGCAATTCGTGTGTTTTTCGCAAAATTTTCTTTGTTTGGGTTTTTCAAAATTTCCTTGGATGGTTCATCAAGAGTCTCACTCTCATGCAAAATTTTCATCAGATCTTCCATGCCTCGCTGGCTCATCTCGAGAACTATTTAATAAGTTTATCACAAAAATTAGGCTGAAGCAACAAACTGACTGTAGCTATGAATTTTTAGGTAGAACACTCATAATGAGAAGAGTAAATTGCGAACCGGTTCCGAGAAAGAAAATTAAGAGAATGAACTCACAGACAAAAAATGAAAAAAAAAAATAGATTTCATGTGGCGGTGAAAAACTGATCTGATGAGCGAATCACGTTTGAACAAATTACACATATATGAGAGGCCAGAGATGAAATGGAAATAAATTAAGAATACGTTATACGGATCCGTAATACCGTATGTCACATTGTATCTGTTGAATGAGTTAAATATTTGAGGAATTTAATCTTAAATTATTTTCCTTTTTGTCTCCAAATATAGCAGACAAATTTGCAGAACTTACACAAGTTCAGAAGATTTAAAGGCAGTATATTCAAGGGAAACCACAGACACTAGCAACAACGCGGGGTCATTTCTAATTCTAACTAACTAATTGCTGATGACGTGAAAATTGACACTCAAGTTTCAGTTTTTAGAGGCAAAGGTATAAAAAGGAAGCCAAATTAGCAATAAGTTGGGTGAATTTATGTTAACAGGTTGGTTGACACTGATTTTCAACTGTTAGAATAGTCTCAATGAATATCTAGGAATAATCTCGGAGTCACCACCGAATTAAATATCCTCCAAAACAAAAAATTGCTAACATTTTCCACAGAAATTTATTAATTAAGCTTTTCGCATGGATAGGTTGTAGTTCATATAGGTTCATACAACAAGCAGACATCCTTAACTGTGTGTCTGGTGTAAATTGGATGGGAACGTTTTGCTTGAAAAAGGCATTAATAAAATTATATATTAAAAAATTAGAAAAAGTTCAACAAACATCTTTGAGCCAATTGATGACGTCAAGAAAGAACCAATAAGTCTTTTATTTAATTTGGATATACTAGTCCCATTTTTTTATACCAAAACTTTTCTTCCTACTTTGCAGAAAATTACTCTGTGAGAAATTTTTGTTATCATACAGCTATCACCGTTGTACAAAAGATGCATTTAAAATAAACAAAATAGTTTCGAAGAAAACATTAAATTCAAACTTTGGCAGTTTTTATTAGTTTCCTTTGTTAATTACGGATATCCTTTAATGCTCCTCCTCCCGAAGAACCTATTTTTTTAAACCTCGGCGGAAGAGAAAAGTTAGCATTGGCTATTTTTTCATAGAATATATAATTTAAAACTTTTTTGATAGAACAGAAAAAACTGAGTCTTGTGGAGATAGTGAAAAGCAGAAATTCTAAGGCTCATAATATCTATGATCAAACAAAAAATTTTGAGATTATAAAAAACTGGCTAATTTTATTTGATAAATTGTAAATGTTACTATTTTTATTAAAATTCTTACAATGAGAGACTTCCCGTGTGTAAACAATAAAAAAAAAATTCAGCTGACTTCAAAAACAGATGAAAAATAGTTTGAGAGCAGCAAATATTCACTTTTTCAATGAAAAACTTTTCATTGTTGAAAATTTGGACACTGATAATAAAATACACGATTAGATTCGGGAAAGGGAAAACAGTTTCTTTTCTTCTATTGGAAACGTTTTACTGGACCTCTTATAGTGCTCTTTTTTTTCAATCTGTTTTCTGCTTTGTTTTGGCATATTTTTTGTTCTTGAAAAGATCATTGTAGAAATGCGTTTTAGTTCCAAGTGTTCTTTCTGAAAATCTTGATCACCAAAAAATCTTGTACGGAGTAAAATTTGAACAATTTTATGGCAGAATTTTTGTTAACAGCATTCGGTATAGTTCAGCAGTTTTTTATATCGGAAAACGAAACAGAATCGAATATTAATCTACCGACAAAAAACTTGCAAATTTATCGAACTTTCAGCTTTCGAATTTTAGATTTCAGTATTTGAATTTAATTTTCGAAATTAATTTTTCGAGTTTTTGAAGTCACTTCTATTGATGAGTAACAACAGTGGACAGAATGCATCCAAATTGAAATAATAGTCACGCTGATATCTTAATGGGATGCTTTCTAGGCAAATACTTTTTCTTGTGTTCAATGTTGCTAAAAGTGTACTGTTGAAGAACGATCATAGACTTAAATTGTAATTTTAGAATTTTTCCAACAGAAAATCAACCGAACGAGGACTCAGCGCAAGAATTGAAAAAATGAAGCCGGTTTTTTTTTGCTGAAAACAACTAATACAACGTGCGTGATAAAAATTTTAAAGCGTCAAAAGAAAACTTAGAAAAATTCTGAAAAATTTACAAACTATCTTGAAATCAACAGATATAACCAAGATAAATGCCAAACTGAATTGGTTATTTGTTGCAAAGCTTCAAAAGCAGACATTTTAAAAATAAAATCTTTTTTATTGGGGAACCACAATGTAAGATTGAAGAAGGCAGACTGCACTTGATCATTTCACTGTCTGTCTATTAGTGCGCAAGTACCTGTTACTTTTGAAGGACTATGATCAATCGCACGGCGATTAAAATGTTAACAAATATAATGAAGAACATACTGCATATGATAGTATTAATTCACTGCTTCAAAGATCAAGCAGTTTAGAGGTTAAATGGTAACCCATGTACCACATTTCCCCTCGGAGGAATAACAAAGTTTTCAATTTGTTTTTAGAACTCATGGGGGTCTAGCTCTCTCTCTCTCTCTCCCTCTCTCTCTCTCTCTCTCTCTCTCTCTCTCTCTCTCTTCATTGTCTTGCTCGGCTGATGATGTCTTATCCGACTGTTGTATGGGCGGTTGTTGCGGTGGTGTGATGTCATCGTCGCTTTCTTGCATAGGCTGTGTGGGGTCATCGGGGTGCTCGTCCACTTGCCGTGCCTGGGAGTCGTCCTGCATTGGAGTTGTGGGCTGGTAGCTGGCGGTTCCGGTGAAGCGTTTTCTTGGGGAACTTGGCTCAGAGCCCTCAGTGTCGTCGTCCGTTGTGAGGTTTTCGCTGTGACCATACTTTTCGGGCTTCTTGGTTGTTCTGTTGCTTCTCCTTGGATTCTTATTCGTCGCGATTTCCTGTACAATGGGGTCCTCCTGAGGGTTGTAGTCTGAGTCCTCACTGTTATCGCGTGTTCCTTGTCTTCGTGCTGCCAATTCGAAGTCTTCATCTTCGAATGGGGAGTCGGGCGGTGTTGCTTTCCTTTGGCGTTTTGCCCCCGTTTTTCCCTCCCTTGGTGACTGTATGAATTTTCTTTTTGGGTGAACCTTTGTACGATTTACTTTTAGGAGGTTGGCGAGATTCGTGGGTGAATTGTTCGGCCTTTTCCTAATTGTCTTCTCTCCTTTAAGCTTTGCGCATTGGTCCCTCTGATGTACGTTCATGTGTCGTTGTATCTTTCCATGGTGGTTGATGACAGTCTTTCTGGCTGCGAATTGAATTAGTGGTACCTTCGGTTGTGATGGGGTCCCGAAGCGTGCTACTTCCGACTTGTGTTGTACCGTATCGTCTTGGCCGGGGTACTTGATGGTCATTGTGGAGCCGAACGTTTTTACCAGTGCAGCGCCTTCGGGAATGGCTTCGTATAGCCCTTGTAGCTGCTTTTTGCTTCGAGTAGCGGCGAGGGTCTTTCTGGCTAGTTGTAGTCCTTTGCTGTTTTCGGCTAATAGTTGCAATAGGGTGTGTGATGCAATACGGAATGTGCAGGGAATTTTGCCCTTGTCATTCAATGCAGCTGATAGCATTCGCTGTTTGGATGCCTTGACTTCCTCATCACTGTCCAACGTCTCTTGTATCCATCGCTCATCAGAGATTAACTCGTCATTGCCCATGATGTTGTCATCTAAATAATCAGACTTAATGTTTGGCCATTTTAGATTTCGGCTATCCGCACATGAGGTTAAGTTAGTTATTGGTGTGTTCGCCGGGGGACGGAATTGTGCTTCGAAGGGAGATATATTAGTTGCTTTTTTTGGCACATTCTTAATTCCTGGGCAGTTTGTTTTAGTGACTTTTTTATGTTGAAAAGACGTTGGTTTGTATCTAATTTAATGCAACCTAGTCGACGTTTCACTGTTTGTATCAGTCTTTCGACGAGTCTTATCGATCGGTGATCGTTCGCTGGGGCGAATATTATTTTGATATTATTTCTATTGCAGAATTTTTTTATTAAATTTCCTGTTTGACATCTAGCCTGGTCCATTCGTATGGATCTGGATACCCCTTGTATAGCATTGTATTTTGTTAAGAAATGTTCTATGTTTGCAGCAATTGCGTTGTTGTATAGTTTAAGTGTTGGGAACTTAGAGAATCTATCAATGCATGCAAGGAATTATAGTTCTCTTCCTTGCCCATCTAGTTTTGGACCGCCGAAGTCTATTTGTATTTCTGCATTTGGTTCGACGCGTCGTTTTATTGGTGACCATTTAGTTTTTGGTATTATGCTTTTAAGGTTCTTACCAAATTCTGTGCACGGGCGGCACGTTTTTGACTTGCTGATGAGGTCTCTATTTGTGAACGGCTACCATAATCTGTGTGCTAGTTCGGTCATCCCCCACGCGCCTGGGTGCGTGGCGTGAAGTACGTCTTTCACCGCATCTTTCATTGCGTTGGGGATTTTTAATCGATTGTCCAGTAGGATGCACCCATCATTTACACTGAGTTGTTTCCAGTGTGTGTGGATTTGTCTGCTTACTGCCTTACATCTCAGTTTGTCCCCCTGTGTTATGCAATCTCGTATTTCGCGTAGAACTGAGTCTCTGTTTGTCATAGCTGCGATTAGTGTTGAGCTGAAGACATCCCGTATTGCTTTATCTATTTGGGAGTCTACTTTGGTGAGGCGATCTTCTTTGTCTGGGTTGAGGTAGGTTGAAAATGAGATTGGGCTTTTTGTTGGTGATGTAGATGGGGTTTGTTGGGTTGAAGGTTGTTGTTGATCCATTTCGAAATTAGAGTTAGAATTTAGCAATGACTGATCTGTAGCTAAGTTATTTGGCAAATGGGCTTTTGCACTAGTTTGCTGTGTGACTTTTGGTAACTTTGCTTCATCTATTCTCACATGATTTTCTATATTTGGTAATTCTTGCTTTCTGCGTAAGCTGTAATTGTGCGGTTTTGCAACGCTTGTGATTTTGTCTTGTGACTTTGTGCTCTAGGCACTTTGATTTTGGAATCGTCCTGCGATTGCAAGGGTTATTTTCGAGTGCGGCCTCTTTGTCTTTTGTTTTCCGGCTTTGTAATTAGTGCTTTAGAATAGTCGGACAATTCCAACTTGTCTAGTTTTTGTGGTCTCCCTCTTTGTTTTATTGCATTGATGGTTTGTATAATTGCATCTGTCTACACTGGGATTAACCTATCACACCAACGTGTTAATCTAATCTACTTTGATGGGCCTTTGTAGATTTATCTTTTAGTATGGACAGTAGGGCTCTATGATCTATTTGTACTGTAAAGTATTAACCATAAAGATAGTGTTTAAAGTGTTCAAGTGCCCAGACTACACCTAAAAGTTCCACTTCATTTACACTATATTCTTCTTCAGCTTTGCTTAGGAAACGTGAAGCGTACGCGATTGTCTCCCATCCTTTGTTCGATTCCTGTTCTAGGACGGCTCCGAGTCTGAATCGTGATGCGTCTGTTCTGACTCTTGTTTTTCTTGTGGAATCGTAGTGCGTTTTTTCGGTTATATTTTTTACGTGGAGTTTTATAATTTCGAGTGCTTTTTCATGTTTTTGTTCCCAGTGATATTTATTATCTTTTTTCAGAAGGTCTCTAAAGACTCTGCAATGAATCGCTAGGTTGGGGACAAATTTTGTTAGATGGTGGACGCTTCCAAGGAATGATTTTAATTGCTTGCATCTGTTCGGGGATTTTAGGTTTTGAATGGCCTCTGTTTTGCTAACGAGTTGTTTTATTCCGTTTTGATTGATTGCGAATTCTAGCCATTCAATTTCATTTTTTGCGAAGTGGCATTTTTCTAAATTTATGCTGAGGTTTTCTTGATCTAGTTTTTGTAGGCATTTAAAAACTTTTTCTTTGTGATTTTTTATTCTTCCGCCGGAGACTATGATTATGTCATCCAAGAAACTATATGTGCTTTAAGACCTTTTAGTGTATTGTCAATTGCGTTTTGAAATTCTGACGGCATGTCCGTTAGGCCGTAAAAACCTGCTATGAATCGGTAAGTCCCGGTGGCTTGACCGCCTACTATACTGAAATTGCATAGTTTTGCTGTTGCTTCGCCTAGCGGTAGTTGGCTATACGCGTATCATAAGTCGATTGTTGAGAAAAGTACTTCACCTTCGTGCGACGATTCCGAGATTGATTGGGCGATGTTGTCCATCAGGCAATCGATATTTTGCATTTGGTATTTGTTTTTGTGCATTGCTTTGTTTATTATTTTGGAGTCCATGGCTAGTTTTTATCGTTTTGTCTCTTTTGACTGTAATCACTATTGGGGATATAAAGTGTTGGTCGCTGCATTTGTCCAATTTTATTATATTGCCGTTGTCTTGTAATTTTTTGAGTTGTTATTCGACCTGTTTTTGTAAGTGTATTGGTACTCTTCGAACTCGTTGGTGTACCGGCGTAAAGTTTGTTTTAAATTTGGATTTTACAGTGTGGTTGATTGATCGTCCTATTCGTTTTATTAGACCGGGGAATTGTTTCGCTATTTCTTGTTTTAAGGTTTTGCTATTCTGAATTTTTATCATTGCGACATTCTTACCTTCTGAGTTTGGGGATGACTGTTGATTGACCTGTATTCCTAGTCCTTGGAAGAGGTCTCGGCCGATCAGTGCTCTATGGTTGTTTGGTACCACGATGAGGTCGGCCCTTCCTGAGTTCCACCCCTTGAATTGAACGTCGCAGTACATCGTGCCTTTGTTCTTGATCGGGGTATTTCTGAAACTTCCTAGGTTAGTTGGATTCGTCCTGCGACTCCACCAGCTGTTTCTGTCCCGATCCTCTATCTCGCGGGCCATCCGTTCGGTAATTAGGCTGTTAGAGCTGCCGGAGTCTACCATAACCCAATACTTAGTGTTGCCGAATTTCACATTGAGCTCCGTTGGGGTTGTTGATCCATCCATCGGGAAAACGAGGTTCAACATGTTGTCTTCATCGGAGGCGTGTGCTATGCTCTCTATTTCGTTATTTAGGGAGACCATGTTTATGTTGTCCTCGTGTTGTGAATCGTGCAGCTCTTCGATTTCATTGACGTTTCTATTGTTATTGCGGGTTATGTTGGATTGACATACTTTGGCGAGGTGGGTGGGCTTATTGCACATTCTGCATGTTTGTCCGAATGTTTGGCATTTGGCCCTGTGATCTTGTGTCCAGGATTGTCCACAGTTTCTACAGTTATGTTGTACTTGTTGTCTATTAGACTGATTGTTATTGTTGTTGCCTCTGAGCTGTGTGAATGTGCCTCTGGGCTGGCTGTAGTTGCCTCTGAAATTTCCGCGGTACCTTGAGCTTGAGATTACTAGTGCCGGCTCCGATCGTCCTACTAATGATGCCATCGATGGGTCTGATGTTTGTTTTGCCTTTATGGCTAATTGGCTTCGTGCGCCTAGTTCGATTCTGATGGCTAATTCCAGTGCTTTTTCTGGGTCTAGTGTTAACTTTAGAAGTTCTTTTTGTATTTCAGGGTCAATCATATTGGCTGTGAAGATGTCTCTTAACGGCCCGTCCTCTAGTGCTCCCAGTTGACAAAATTCTGCTAGGGACCTTAGGGCAGAGTGGAATTGCTCCATAGTTTCTGCCTTTTGTTGACGTCTGGTTAGCAGCAAGTAACGGTCGAAAGTTACGTTCCGTGGTCGTATGAATGTCAACTCCAATTGTTTCCACAATTGTAGTGTCGAAAAACCTTTTGAAAAAATCTAATTTTTTGCAGTATATGGGAAAACCTCATGATTTACTTTTCCGTTCTGAAAATTCAAATTAAATTACAACTTAACTCAAGGAAGCCGATGTTTTCTTGTTATAGCCTCTGTTACTATAATTTGCTCATCATTATGTATATTTTTTCCGTTGACACTGATGTTAGTTACCTGTTGCGTTGATACTCATGTTTTATCTCTTTCAAGAGCAATATGAAATATCACAAAAGAAGAGAAACAGTAAAAATTAGTGACCATTACAGAACTGCAATAATTCAATTTTTGAGATAATATCTTTTCCATTTATTTTAAAAATATTCTGGAGCCAATCAATAGTAAATTTGCAATTCCATCAATGAGTTATTGCAAAAAAACTATCGAAATGATAAACTTGAACAAAGTAAGGGTGACTCTGTCCAAGCAAAAGTAAGCCTTCCTCTTCTAACTCTTGAAAGAGAAAAACAATCAGCCCATCTTAAGCAATTAGAAATTGAGTTCAATTATTTTGAATTTTCTAAACTTTTATACAATTGGTCTGTTTGTATCTATTGCTCGGGAATAATTCATTTCATAGTCGCAGATACATTTATTTGTGACGGATACATGTGATTAAAGGTATATGATTGTGAGGCAAGTTATGTATGATCTGTTGGTTTGCGTTTGGAACAAGCAAGGAGGCTCAGTAATGTGCATTCGTACATGAAATTTCAACCACGCTCATCACATTTTTGGCATAACTGTCTTTCAAATGAGGAACAGATAAAACAACCCAAAGAATAAAGGATTTTTCAAAAAATTGGTGTATGGACAAGAAGATTGCCTCCAACGCAAATAATCCGATGGAATAAAAAACGCCGCATTAGATTTATGCGTTCTGCCATTATTAAGAAAGCGAGGTTAGACGAAATCAAAAAACAGCAACAAACAATTACATCCAAAACTTTATATCCATTTAGAAAACTTAATAACAAAGTCAAGATAGCCTCAGATAAAACTGAAACTAAAGATAATAACTTGTATTTATTTGAAACGATATGGCATCAGTCCATAATAAGGCTTGGTAGCAATTAGACAAAAGAACAAAATCAGCAAAGTTTCACTTCTATTTTTAAAAACAATTAATTTCAAATATATTGAAAATCATTAGATATCAACTGAAAATATCTTAATATTTTACAATAACCTACGCCTCTAATGCTTCTATAGGAGGGCATTAAGATCCGTCAATACTCAATTTTTTATGCTGTTACAAAAAGAGCAACAAATGGAGACAGCAAACAAAAATTCAATTAAAACTTGCGAGAAAACGCTGTCGAAGCCCTAAAGGCAGAATTTGCCCCATAAAATATGTTCAATTGCGCCTTCTTCTAGCGCCAATATTGTGCTATGCGACCTACAAAGAAAGAGAATGGGAAACAAATAAACAAAAAAAGAGAACAGGAAATTAAGTAATTGTTTTGTATTTTTGAAAACAATTATTTTCAAATTTATGAAAGCCATGAGCTACAAGTTGAAATAATTAAATAGGTACGTTTGGTCGTCCAAAGGAAGCGCTTGAAAAGTTATATTTTCAGAATATGTCTTACGTCAACAAAAAGAGCGTCAAAAATAGACAAAAAAAATTAATTTAATTTTTTTGCGAAAAACCTCTGTCGAAGCCAGTAAACTCATAACAAAATCTTTACAAACAGTAGATTCTTTACACTTTACACGTACATCTTCCTACGGCAACAATTTTGTTGTATTTGACCTGTAATTAACGAGACTAGGTAACAAATAGTCAAAAAAGCACTGAAAATACAAAGTTGATGAGATTTTTTTTAATTTTTGAAAACAATTGTTTTCAAAGTCACGAAAGCCATCAGCTAAAAATTGAAATAATTAAATAGGTACGTTTGGTTGTCCAAAGAAGTACTTGAAAGGTTATATTTTCAGAATGTATCGTACATCAATAAAAAGAACGTCGAAAATATTTAAAAAAATAGTTTACTTTTTGCGAAAAAACTCTATCGAAGCCAGTAAATTCATAACGAATTCTTTACATGCAGTAGATTTTTTACACGTACACCTTCCTTTGACGACAATTTTGTCATATGTGACCTGTAAGTAACGAGACTAGGTAACAAATAGCCAAAAAAGTACAAAAATAAACTTAGTTGTAGTGAATTTTTTTTAATTTTTGAAAACAATTGTTTTCAAAGTCATGAAAACCATCAGCTAGCATTTCATATCAGAAGATAGGCTCATTTTTTCTTCCTTAAAAAACCAATGAGACCTATCGTTATCCAGGATTTTTCATGCGACTAAAAAGACAAAGTGGAAACGATAGTTAAAGAAAAATGAAAAAAAAAATACGAGAAAGGGGTGTTGAAGCCGTTTAAACATTAATCTATGCTTCTAAAAACTTTTGCATGTTCTATTGTTCCTTAATTTGAAAGCCAATATTGCAATATGTGAACTGTCATCAATAAGATAAAGGGATAAAATGGGGGGGAAATGGGCCAACGCCCTTAAATAAAAATAAAAATTATGAAATCTCGTAGAATCAACGCCAGAAAACCATTTTTTAACGCGTAAAATGGCAAAAAAGGATTAAATTTTAATTCAGTAGAAGGAGGAGAAAGACGAAGTTTTCTTTCTTTGCTGACAACTAAGCTGCAAGTTCATCAAATAAAGAAAAAATAGTGGCAAAATTCAGTAGGCCATTGTTTATTTAAAAATCAAAAATGTTTAACTTTGTAGCAGGAGTTCTTTTTTGCATTACTTTTCTACAGAACACTATATGCGTTAATGAAAATGACATTTTTTCAAGCTTAAGGCAACTGGTTAGGTTGAGTTTGGAAAACTTTGCACCAGAAGATTTTGTTTCAAGTTTATTTTTCAAGGAAAATCAGCTATTTTTTGCTTCCTAGATCTTGCGTTGTCAAAAACAGAAGTGTTATGCGTATCAGGAAAGCAGAATAAATTTGGGAGCTCTAACCGGGTAATGCACGAAAAGTGCACAGTCTTGCTAAGAAGCATACTGCCTAGAACGGCTGAACTGCCTAGAACGGCAGTTTTTGATACTGCTTGGTTACACAATTCTTTACACAAATTTCCAGGTTGTTCAGAAAATACCACAAAACAAAACACTGAGATACTCGTTAAAAATATTATTTAATTTTTTTGGTAAAACCCCTGCATTACGAAATTGCGTTCATATTCTCGCTGTTCTTTGGTATCAAAAATTCGTTTTTGCAGAATTTGGTTTCAGCATTAATGTCAGGAGACATCCGTTCCTTAAAACTTAGCCTATTTTTCGAAAATGCGAACTTTTTCAGAAAAACTGTAAAATGCTAATTTCTTCAAAAAAAACGGGAACATTTCCAACTGCGCTCAAAATTGATGAATCACGCAGGCTTTGTTTTGTTGCTTGTAGACTTTTAGGAAGCTGTTTCCATTAGCAACAGATCCTTCGAGCAAGTTTACAACTTCATCAAGATTGTAGTACTCAGTAAACGCAACAGCCAGAATACAAAATTACTGTTATTTATTGACAGGACATCAAAATCTCCAGGAACCCGTTTTTTTGCATAACTGATCAACTAAGCACAAATTGGAATCAACTTATTTACATGCGGCTAGTTTGTGTCAGCCTCCTTAAAAGTCGACAGGCTAGCCAGACTGGCCGAGGGGGCACGGAGCATAGAATGCGGAAGGGGAAAAATGAGGGCCGAGGTATTACAAGGGAGGGGTCAAACCAACAAATGACCTCTACGCCGATATTTCCGCTATATAGCAGAAATCAACAGAGAGGAAGGAGGTTGGCGTTGCTTTTCACAGCATAAAGTCTAATCGGCAGTTTCGTTGGGGCGAATACTTAAAGCCTGGTGAGAACTGCTCACTAACATATTGTCCTCTGATTTGCCAATTTATCCTTTCTAAAGACCGAAAGTCGGGAGTCAGATGAAAAATAAAAATAGAACAGAAAATCGCATAGAAGAGTACCAGGACAATAGTTGCAAATTCATAGTGCGACTAAAGCTCACTTTTTCAAATTTCATATTTTTCTTTGCACCAAGGATACGCTGAAAATTTTATTTTGTCTTTCAGGTGCTTTCTCCTGTCGTTGATGGATTTCGTTTTAGCCGAGTAGTTATTTGTTTCCGCCAATATTTTGATAAAAATTTTTCAAACTAGCTTTGAAAGGGGTTGTTGTCCTGAAGCACATTTATATAACGGGGACTTTTTGTTTTTAACAGTTACTTTCTACTGTCCTTGTGAAAATCGAAAGGGCGACATTAAATTAAGAGTGGCAAATATCAATTAAAAATTAGAATCACAATCAAAATAGAAGCAATGGAGAGTCAAACAAAAACTACAAATGCAATAAAATGCTAACAAATCACAAAGGCAGAATATTTAATCATAGATTGGGTTTTTGGGTAAACTTGAAAGCCATTAACCAATTCAGATTTTCTTCTTAAAAATGCGAAGCAGATTTGGTCATTAACTTTCCCCAAAACTTTCAAATGAGAGGCTGCGAGGAAAATGAGATTGATGGGCTAAAACTTATCACGCCAACCCAACAAAGTTTTCAACTAGCAAACGAATAAACTGTTTACTTCAACACACACAGAAAGGATTAGCTTCATCATTCAAATTAGAATTTGGAACTGTTTCTTTTTCTGTTTTTTATTTGGAGATTTTTTCTTTTATTTTTACATTCAGTATTACATCTAGATTAATTACAGATGTCTTAACGCAAATAGCTAATGCTTCTCATTATATTATTGCATAGCAAAACCCCTATAAAAATTCTTTAAAGATTCAAAAATTATATCAAAACTCAAATTTTGAAAACTTCAGTTCCAAATTCTACTCACAAAAAGGTACAACCAGACATCTAAAGTTCAAAGAGTTAATAAAAGTCATCATAATCATCATTATCTTGTTGTCCTTTGAGCTTGTTTGCATTTTTAATCTGGTCTTGGCTGTTGTACATTTTGGCAACCTGTTCAGCCCCAGTGGCCTGCTCTGGTGTCTTATCGTCTCTACATCGGATGAATCGGGGGAACCTTAGGGATATTCCTTTTCCAGACTCAACTATTCCCATTGCTGCTCTGTGCACTGGCGAGAGAGACAAATCAGCCGCTTTCACTTCCCACACCTGTGCATAAATCTTAATTTTTTGCCATCCCTAATAGTAATGGAAAAAACTGTTCTCTCGCAACGGGAAGAAACGGAAAACGAGAGTAGGTAGCCGTTATGATACAGCAAAACAAGACGTCTTGCGAGAGGGCAAAGAGAAAATAACAAAGGTTTCAAATTTAATTAGAAAACTTTCAAGAAATTCAGATTGAAGAACAGTAGCTGATGGTATCGAAGATAAAAATTGCAGTGAGTATTAAAAGAAAACAAGGATGCTCGGTAATGGGCGTACGCACATAAGGTTCCGACCCCGCTCATCCACATTCTTGACTTAATTCGCTACCAAATGATGAAGAGATAGAAAACTTTCAAAAACATACATATCGTTCCATAAAAAGCCAGTGGAAAACAATAATGCCACCCTAGAGGGCCGATGAACGTTGTTGATGACTACTAGAAAGGACGATATTAAATATCAAACAACAAATATTATTTACGATCAAGACTCGATTTCTATAATAAATAAAATCATAAAATCAAACTCGCATCAGATAAAATCTTAACAAAACAATTTAACCTATACATCATTAGAAAAATATGGAACCTGTCCTCAATGCGACTGGTTAATAGGTCGACAAAAAGAGCAAAGAGGTGCGAACTTCAAAAATGCGTTTCTATTCTTGAAAAAAATTAATTTCACTGAAACCCCTAAAATGATCATTTTTATCTTCATGGGAAGCAATTGAGACATGTCATTATCCAATGTTTCATCGCGCAAAGCTTCAAAGCCAATGGGTCCTACGATTATTGCTATAAACTAAAAAGGAAACAAAAATCCTATTAAATGTACAAATACAAAAAATCTCAAATATTTTATGGTATCTCGTAGTAACAGCAGAAACAAAGCCGAGATACAAATGTTCGAAGCCAAAAACTTAATAGAAATTAAACTATAGTTCACTGGAAATGGGTTGTAACCTGTGTTTACAGAGACTGAGGTACAAATCGCCCGAAAAATTAATTAAAAATGCCGAAGCTCAAAACCCCAATTAAGTTTTCGAAAACAAATCTTTTCAAAAGTCAAGCAGACTTCAAAAGATTTCGAAAAACAGAGATGGATTAAATTGCAAAACATCAGGAAGCAAATTAAGCCTGCTAATAATGAGAATAAGTCACGACCATAACAAATATATAAAGAAGCCAAAACTTCAAACAGATTTACGAGATCACATTGTTCAAGGCACTATAATTTTAAGATGTTATCTGCAAAAACTGTATATCGTCACTTTCTCTTTAATTTAACATCAAAGAGTCTTCCTTCTAAAAGGATTACTTAGGCATGACAATAAACAGATTCTCAGAAATTGAGCAGTATAGAAATCTCGAAAATTTTGTATGAAATTAATGGTCGAAGCAGTCAGTCACAACGTATAACCAAGCGCGAAACGTATAAAAAAAGCTTGAATCGAGCAAAGTAATTGAGACTTCTAATTAGTGGTATTGAGTCGCATGGTTACGAAAATGAAAGCAAAACTTATACAGTTGATTTTTTTTAAAATTCTATTTGAAGGTCATTAAAACAGAATTAAAACTGAATTCTCTAACTAGGTTCAGTTATACATCCTGGGGAACCAATAGAGACCTATCGTTATTAGGAATAAGGCGTATAACAACAAAAAATAAAGACAACCATAGGACAAAAACAAAAAAACCCATAAAATTTTGCGAGATAACTGGTCTCAGCCCAAAAAGCATAAACTATATAACAAAAACAATTAAATATTCAGCTACACGTTTTTCTATCGCTGTGCACTTTTCCTACTTAGCTTTTTTCAATTGTCCTATTATCCCCTAAGGAAAAAAACTGAACTCATAAAATATGCAAATATGCTCAAAAAATTAAAAAGGCGTAGTATCAAAAATAAGAGACCATTAGTTGAACATAAAATCGTTACGGATAATTTATAACCCACAGGAAATTGGTTTCTGTCTGTTTTTACTGAGACTGCGCCCGAAGATGAGAAAAAAAAGAGAAAATAGTGGAAAAAATCAAAAATTAACAGATGTTTTCTTAAAACAAATATATTCAAAGTCATAACAGACATTAGATAACAACTTACAGAATTGTCGAGTTTCATTTATACCTCCTGAAAAATAACTGGATCTTTGGTTGAGGAAAATAAGTTATTGGGCTTAAAGATTGGGCAAAAAAATAACAAATGAAAGCAAAAATCAAGAATTACATAAAACTTTTGGTCAGAGATATAGAAACCACGCGCTTAACTCTAAAACCGTAATATAATCTCGTTTGTAAATAGCATCTGTCATTAATTGAACCCCGATTTAAAATTCTTGTAAGTAAAAAAAAATATGCATAAAAATCATTTACATAGCGGAAATAATTTAAAAAAGTCGCGGCCAATTAAAATCTAAAAAAAAATTTATCGTAAGGATCCATGGCAAGATCACGATCAGCCCAGATGTTGCTGCCCATCTAGCAAAATACTCATTTGTTCAAATGGTTGCAAAATAGGTCAATTTTTAACAAAAACTTTCAGTTTGCGAAAAATAAAAATGCATTTTGTATATATAATGAATAAAAAAACTGCCAAATTATAACTCCAGAAGACTCTGAAAGACAGTGGGTGTACAACTAGCTTGATTGTCATTTTAAAAAGAATAGGGCCTCAGTTTTAAGGTATTTACTTTCAGCAAATTTAGAGCAAGTCGGCTGAAAAAGCGAATTTGGTCCCAATTTTGGTCCCAAAAAAGTAAAATTTTAGCATAACTTCTAGCATAACTTCTAGCCAACAAACTTGGACCGAACAAATCAGCAAACCTCTGCCATCTTTAGAGATAAAATTAATAAAACTATAGTTAACCATTTAATTAAATATTAGCAAAATTGACGAAAATTAGGTCAAAAATACCGAAAAAGTGAATAAAAATGTAAGCTAAAATACGTCTAATATTCGTGAAATTTTAAACCTCGATAACTCCCTATAAAAAGTGAGAATTGAAAATATCTTTTTAATTCCATATTCTACGCTGGAAGGGCTTTTTAATGCTACCACTCACAACACTCTAAGATAATTATATCGATCGGCCAAAATTGTCTGATTAAAAAAAACCATTTGAGTATACAGCTCCTCTCCCACTAAAGTGGGTCGGAAAAATAATTTTGTAACTGCTGTTGTCGACCTAAACAATTATTGTCCAATAATGATCATGATAGGAGAAGTTAATACCGAAGATGCGTATTGAAATCAAGTAGTCCAACAGAGGAGTCTCGTGTTCGTAAATAAATTACATAAAAGATTGTTTTCAAAGTTTTCATTGAAAAATCACGAGCACTTGAGGGGGAAGGGGGGCGACTTGAGAAAAACAGAAAAAAATGATCCAAATTTTTTGCCAAAAGACATCATCGATTGCAAAATGTACCTGGTTGGGTTCGAACCAGGCATCTGGCTGCAGAGTCGAATCAAAGGAGTAATACGTAGGGGGAGTGTCCAGTTGACAATCTGAGAATTGTGTGTTGAGGGTGACCAATTGCAACTCAGAGAATCCAGTTCCGATCTTGCATATGGACTGGTACTCCTCCGCATCCTCGTCATAACATGCAAGCAGGAACCCCCCAAACACTCCACTTCGTTTGCCTTTGCCCTTGTACCCCCCAATGACCACTAGGTCTAATGTGTCCCCAATGCCTGAAACATTAGCTCATAGCAGTGACTTTTTATTTCGTCTCTCAGGTAAAAATATCTCAGTCAATTTTCGTCAAGTAGTTGATGCAAAAAATGATTGCGGAACAAGTAGTCTGTTCGAGAATCAGTGCTTTTCAACGCTATCATAGATTCAGAGTGTACATGAAAATTTGTCCATACTTTTCATGAGACCCCCCCCCCCTTTAATGAACTCGACGAACTTGAATCTATTTTCGCTAAATTTATAGAAATAAGACTGTTATTTTCAGGTGATCAGATCAAGCAGTTTTCAAGCCAATGTTTCAATTTAAAACAATAACAGCAAAAAACTTCTCAATTCTTTACCTTCTAAATAATCTTTCTTGAGTTTGAGCCAGTTATGGGACCTCCTTGCGATCTCATAACTGGCGTAACTATCCAATGTCTTTATCATCAGACCCTCACAGTTACCCTTAATCGACTCGTCCAGAAACACCGCAATTTCATCAGTATCATTCGTATCCGAACAAGTCGCAAACGCCAGCTTCCCTTCAATCTCATTCAAGCTATTCCTCATGGCATCGCGTCTTTCCCGCAACGATTTCGGAACCATACTCTCTCCATTCAAATACAACATATCAAAAGCGTATATACAAACTTGCACTTTTATATTCTCTTCTTGGACGTCTTTTCGCTTTCTGGTCGTCAAAACTTGAAAAGGTAAAATTGACTTTTTCTCCGCATCCCACGCGACGATTTCTGAGTCAATAATACAACTTCGAACAGATTCTTTTACAATACTTTCTGCTATTTTCACAACATCTGGGTATTTAGTTGAATTGTCCTCCTGGTTTCGGCTGAAAATTTTGACCTGTTTATCGAAAATGTGAATTTGTGCCCGTTCGCCGTCGTATTTGTACTCGCTAGTGAATGCCCCCTTAGCGTCCAAACGACTTAGGATGTCTTGAACACCTTTAGCGGGATGGGCCAACATCGGCTTCAAAGGGATTCCCGGTGTCAGTTTGCAATGTTCGCTTAAATCATCGATTCCATGTTCAAGAACTGCTTTGATAATATTTTCCAAATTTGGATGCTCACAATACGTACTTTTAACCAAATAGACAATATCTTCACTCCGTTTTTTATATTCGCTAACTTCATTAAGAGCTTTGTCCGAATTTTTATCGCTTTCCATAGCTGCAAAAGCTTGACCGAGTGACGTCAGCACAGTTTGTTCAGCTAATCCAATTCTCAATTTACCCGCTAGGGTTCGCAAAATGAACCTAGCCTCGCATTCTTGACATGCTACGAGTAAAGATCTGATCTTTTCGATTTTCTTACTCATAACTGAATTTCCGCTCATTTCTGAAATTGATTTGAGTTTATCAAAAACTGTTTTGACAGTTAGTCGTGCTGGTACGAACAACATTTTCTGGGATGTGCGACTTTGTTCTGCGACAATTCCCAAATCGCCGACCGAATGCAAATTTTCCTTAATTTTGTCTACATTCCGACCGGTAGCTTGTGCCAAAGCCTTCATCAAAAGGGTTTCTCCGATTCCCAGTTCCTGACCTTCGTAAGCTGGGCCGAGTTTATTCAGGCTTAAATAGACACAACTTAACACATCTTTGGGCGAAAGTCTAATTGCACTTCGAAATAAGTTAGTCAGGGTTAGGGTAATTTTCAATCTACTCGGTTCCTCTTCGATAAGTTTGAAAGTTTTAGCCAGGGCTAAGTACGGCATCTGTTCACCTTCTTTCCAAAAAGCACCTTCGATTGGTCGATACGATTCTGTATTTGGAGCGAAGTCCGTGGCTGAAGTTGTTGAGGTGTTAGCCTTTTTGCTGCTATCTACAGGCGAGGGATCAGGTTTCGGTTCTGGGGCGGGTTCTTTTTTCCCAGAAATTTCACTACTTTTCTCCTCGCCTAATTTGGCTTTATCGCTTTTCGGGGTTAACATTGAGGCAACCGAGCTCAGTTCTTTAGCATTACTCGCTACTTTCGTTTTCTTTTCAGAAGTCGGTGCGCTTGATTTTGGTGTAGGTTTCGAATTTGTTTTCTTTTCGCTTTTCGGCGTTTTCGATTCTTTTACCTTTTTGCTCGGAGGCTGTGAGGACAATTTGTTCGCCTTCTTTTCAGAAGATTTTCGACTTTCTTCAGTTTGTCCAGGTTTTTCAGGTGGTGCAACCTCTTGTATTTCGTCATCGGAATTTTGCAGCTGTTCTGTTTCGTTGGAATCAGTTTTGACCTCTTTGCTCACATTTTCAGGAACATTTTCCTCATCACTGTCAATAATTCGGTGCGACTTTCTCTTTTTTGACGCTTTGACTATAGGCGATGTTGTAACTTCTTCATCACTCTGCTTATCTTCCGGCTGTTCTGCCTGAAGTTTCGGCAACTTGACTTCCGGATTCGATTTGATAGGCGATGTTATTTTTGATACTGCTGATAGTGACTTTTCAGTAGTTGACTCTAGAGCCTTCTTTGGACTAGTTGAGATCTGTTTAGGGGTTTTATTCACTGAGGCAGAAGCTGCAGACATTATATTGCTGCTTTTGGTTGAGATGCTTTTCGCATTTGAAAAGAAACTTTGAATTGACTTTTGAGCCATAATTTCAATTATCTGAAACAAAAATCAGTTATATCAGTGGGCGCATATTATTTGCAACCCCCAGACGCACGTGCCATATTTTCACTATGATGATTTACTATGTAATGGCACGTGCTCTGTAACTGGGGGGCGCATAACGTACTGGGGGGGGGGGGGGGCACAAACGGAAAAGATCCAAAAATTTTCATGACCAGTTACAAGCCATAGATGTCAGATTGCCGAAATAGCTGGCAAATAGACTTGCATACCATACCATAGCATAGATATAGCAGAATATAAACTGTATAGGTAAAATTTTCGGATCTATTCTGTTTTGCCCCTCCCCTCAGCTTAGTGAGCATAAATTTTTTATGACCCCCAGGCGCACTTGCTATTTTCTTACGTAGTAACGTGCTATATAACAAAATAGTTTGTAACTGGGGGGTCATAAAAACACTGGGGGGGGGGGGGGGGGCGAAACAGAATAGATCCAAATTTTCGATTCAGTCTATCAATATAGCCAGCGGATTGCCGGAATATAGGATCGAATGCCTCCCTGTATCTCGGTCGGAATTTAAAATGAAAAGACGATTCACAGGTTTTATCAAATGGTGTTATCAGGGCTTATTTCAGACAGAAAATATGATTTCGAGAGACAAATACAACTTTCGGTGCATTCATTATGCTTTCAGAAGTAAACCATCCCAAAATAAGTTAGCGTCTTGAAATTATGAATGAACACAACTTCGATCACGCAAAAATCAAGAACAGACATCTCACACAAGCGAGCGAAAGAATGTTCTAGAATTAGAAACGGAAAGAAAATATTTTGCATAAAAAAGGTGCATGGCTACAATAACTGCATCAAATAATCTAATACTTCGATTTTATTACCAAATTTAAAGATTACCTCAATTCTCTTAATTCTGCTCGATTTGTCTTAGCTGTATTCACTATCTTCTTCGTATTATCTGCGTAAACTTCTTGAATTAAATGTACAATGAAGCCAGTTGGAAGTGAGTGAGAAGTCGACCATGACACCTGTGAATTCAGTTGCAACATGAACAGAAAGAAAAGCGAAACAAAAAAGAAGAGCGGCGGTCGGAAAGTTGAAGCTGCCATTGAATACAAATAGAAAAATCAGTTTTTTTATTAAAAAATAAGTCTGTCAAAATAATTCCATATGCCTATTTCAGTTTCCTTGAAAGACTTATTATTTACAGCTTTCATTAATTATGCTTATCTCAAAATTTAAGGATATAGAAAATCATACCGACCAGCCCTGCGATTTTCAATCTAAAATTTTTTTATTAACAAAACCATTATCGAAACAAAGCTAAACCGAAAGCTAATTAGCTTAAAAGCGATATCAGCTAGCAAACACTCTAATGAACTTTGATAACCTAATGAACTTTGATAACCTAATTCTCAATGACTCCATGACCGGACTTTATCGGTTTATCCAGCCTCTTTGTTCTTTTGAATTTCACCGTATTTTCACTATATTGCGTAATTCAATGCATGAAAGAATTTAAAATCCATTCAGTTGAAACAATGAGTGAAGTAAGTCAGATGTCAAACGTGAACACCGTGACT
The DNA here is from genome assembly GCF_964194025.1 of Convolutriloba macropyga. Taxonomy (NCBI): domain Eukaryota; kingdom Metazoa; phylum Xenacoelomorpha; order Acoela; family Convolutidae; genus Convolutriloba; species Convolutriloba macropyga. Next base: position 2,872,212 of record NC_134481.1, read on the forward strand.
TATGTAAAACGAAAAACGTGATCAAACGGTAAAGCGAACTAAAAAACATAGCAGGACAAGTCCTGACGTACAATTCAAAGAATTTTCATTGACTAAACAAAATTAGACCTATAACGGACTATGCGTGGATTTGGAAAACTATTTCTAAAAAAAACAGATCAAATTAAAAAAAAAAACAAAATCAATGTCAAAATGCCGCATGTGAACCAAAAACCGCTACGAGAAATGAAAATTTAATTCAAACAAAAAACTAGGCCTAGAATGAGCTGTGAATGGATTGGGAAAACCATTTAGAAAAAAATCCGATCCAAAAAATCGAAAAACCAGTAAAAATTAGAGTAAAATTACCGCATATGAACAAGAAACCAATAGCGAGAAAGCGAATTTTTGTTCAGACACCGTTTTCTCATTCTACTTTAAATTTAGAGCAAAACAAGTTCGCGCCGCAAAACCACTCGATTTTTCGCTCTACTTCCTGTTTCGGCGTGACCAAAATCACTACTCCAATAATTTGACTTCAAAAATCATGAAAATTTGCGAACAGATCTTAAAAAAAGACAGCGCCCGAATACAATTCAAATTCTTTGAATTGTAAAAAGAGAACTAAATAATAGCCGTTTGAGAGGCTGACGGCGGCTATTAATAACAGCTCAAAATCATAAAACTCGACCCGAACAAACTATTAAAAATCCGCATTCATGCTTAGACTAAGCGCTCAAAATTTTGCTGTTATGGAATATCTGCTATTGAAGTACGCACATTAGCTATTCTCAAGTTAATGTTAAGTTAAGTCTTCATACACTACAGCCTCGAAAATATCCACCCCTTTAGAACAGGCAGTTTCTCGAACAAAATGAGTTAAATTCAAAATTTCACACTTGAACTTAATTTAGTTCATACGTTGCACCAAATGCGGAACTCTGCCAACCAGCCAAGTTGCTATAATTGTGGAAATGTTGCAAAGTTAATAAAATGAACATATCGATAAACGAAATTTAATATTGCGCATATTTATTAAAATTTCAAGATGAAGTAACTCCAAGACAAAAACTATTATACCTAACCTGCCATTTTACCCAATGGCAACTTTAATTTAACCTATTGTTAAGATTACCAGAACGACTATTTGGCCCACTATATAATTAAATGGCCCGTGGGACTTGATATGAAACTATCAGAACCGAATATCGGATAACTGAACGAAAAGATCAAAGAGCATTGGTTAAAATGGCATTGGATAAAATAGATTTGGGTAAATTGTCATGTCACAGAATTAAATGCAAAATAAAAGAACAATTTCCAAACTCAAAAAATGCATGCTGTTTACAAATACTAGTTCCTTTTATTGCAAAAAACTTAAACAAAAATCATAAACAACTGAATTAGAAAGCGATTTATTGTAAGCTGCTTAAGCGGCGGTGAAGACCGCTAACAGGAGGCAGCAGTTGATTACGATTTGCTGATAAATTGTTAAGTGCAGCAAAATAATTTAAGCGCATTAAAGGTCAACTGCTTCAATGCTGAATGGGAGGAATTAAGACATCAGAAAATTAACACTCAAACTTGAAAACGATTCAAAAATTCAACTTTGTCAGAAAAAATTGCATTAAAACATCTAGCATAAATTTCGCAATAGTTACAAACTTCTTTCGTTTTGACGTTAACTTTTCGCCTTGAAAATGAGTATGGTAGAAACTTCAGTACTCATATTGAGTTTTAAAGTTTTTTTGGCTCATTCACATTTCAGTGCATTTCTTCTATCAAATTATTATTAATCCTATTAGACTCAGTAATTTAAGCAGTCAAGACATAGATTTCCCAAAAATTAAATTCAATTAATCGAAAAACACGCAATCAAATAACGCGCTTTTTACAGTTTAACAAGGCAAGTCCGTTTTGAGTTTTGACAAAATATGGAGAGAAAACAAATCTCAATTTCAGCATTGACAAATTCAACCCACTCATCACGACCTATAGCATTCGAAGCTAACTTTCATCTAGTCGCCCCAAATTAGGAAACTCCCAAAGGTCACTTTTTGACCTCTGGTCATCTATGCTCTATTTTTTCCATCATCACCAGAGGTTTCAAATGATCCACAAACGCACGCAATTCTTCTCCAACTTGTTCCTAAATCCAAAACAAACTCAACTGAAATATCACTAGCAAAACAACTGTCAACCAAAAGACAGCAAATAACAGCGGCCACTAGCTGATTGTAAGTAGTTTACCTCTAATTAAAAAATAAGTAACGTTATGGTCTTCAAGATTTTAGCCGTTGCAAAAGTTGAACTGAAGATTTTCGATTAACTCTCTGATAAAACAAAATTTGAAACAGGCATTTGTTCAACAAGGCTTTAAACATTAAATGATAAATTATTGACGATGATAGCAAATTTTTTTGGTCAACCAGAAGGAGTTCAAAATACCTGAGGAACATTGAGAGGGTGAGTGGCAGTGGCCTCAACCAGGAACTTGTCTCCACTCATCAACTGCAGTTCCTTTTCACTGTAAGTCTCTTTCAGATGATCACAATTTCCACTTCCATCAGGCACTGTTGGTATCACACGGTACACACGACTTAATGTCACCTAGAACAGCAATTATTGATTTCAGTGGATCAAAAAAATTTTTCCCCAGAATTTCTCGCTAGTTCTCTCATTGGATTATATTTTAACATGGTTATCTTAGTTATTATGTATTACATGCGGCGCATTAGTATATTAATTAATATAGCCGGTATATTGTCCGAATAACTGCCAAATAGGCTTGCGTGTCGTAAAATACAAACAGACACAGAAATGAGTTGAAAGTTAGCGGCGGCGCTTGAAAAACTTATTCGAAGGGGGTGTATCCTAGAGAACTTTTTGGGTGAAAAAATTCTCACATGGAGAGGTTAGCGCCCTCGCTCTCCCGGAAAGCAGTCAGATCTTAAACGCTCAGCGATACGGGCGAAATGGAGTATCTTCGCAACCTCCAATTCAGATCACGCAAAAAGCAAGAAATTCAGGGTGAAAAAGTCATATTGCCGGAATAGCTGCGAAATAATAGACTTGCGCGCCGTATAATAGAGATAGCACAGATACAGATATAGGTAAAAAAAAATTTCGACGCAGCTCAAAAAGCTATGTAAAAAACATGAAGCAATAAATTGATAAAACTTGTTAAAATTCATTGTGCAGAAGACTTTTCGTTAGGTACTTTGGTACTTCATTACACATATGAGCTCCTTTGACCTTAAACTAATTCAAATTAAACTTAGTTTTAAAGTGCTAAAGTCATTTTATTGAGTGAGGCAAGTCACGTATCACAAAATCTAATCACGCAAATGAGCTCAAAACGTTGGCTGAAGAGAGCGAGAAATGGCAATCGCGCGCCAATACCTTGAGTGAGAGGCAGAAGTGATTCAAACTTTTTCAGCTTACCTGTGCGAACAAATGTAAAACGATAAAGAGCGTCAGACGACGAAACAAAAAAACGTAGGAGGACAAGTCATGACCTACAATTCAAAGAATTTTCATTAATTAAAAAAAACTACAACTAGAATGGACTTTGACTGGATTTGGAAACCTAATTAGAAAAAGATTCTTTCAAAAAAATGAAAAACAGTAAAAAATCGAAGCGAAAATGCCGAAGGTGAACAAAAAAAACACTAGCGAGAAAGCAAATTTTTGTCCATACACCACCTTCTCACTCTACTTAAAAAGTAGACTGGAAAAAGTTCACGCCGCAAAACAACTCATTTTTTGCACTTCCTGTTTCGGCGTGACCAAAATCATCGCTTCAATTTGACGTCAAACTTCATGAAAAGACAACTTCAATTTGACGTCAAAATTCATGAAAGTGTGAACAGATCTTAAAAAAAAGACAGCGCCCCAGTACAATTCAATTGCTTTGAATTGTAAAACAAAGCTGGCAGATTGCCAGAAAATCGCCGCAATAGCTTCCTAGATCTGCAGTCTCAAAAAAAGTAAAATAAAAAAGACAGACGAAAAAATTTATTTTCATTAAGGGCTGAGATGTTAGAATTTTGATTAAGAATCTGTATAAGTTATTACTGATTCTATTAGCTGTTCTTGATTAACTTTCAATTAGAGGTATATACATACACTAATTTGACCTAATCTCTTTGAATTAAAGTGAAGAAATGTCAATTTCAGAGTGAGGTAAGTCACATGTTAACAAAACTTAATCACGCAAATGAACAAAAAACTCACTGCAATAAGAGTAAAAATGACATCACGCACGCAATTCAGTTGAAATTGCGGCAACAAAAATACAAAAAGCTAATTTGAAGTAATTGTGACGTCATATAGCCGTAACAAAAATCTTGACGACAAAACAAAAAGAACATAGCAGGAAAAGTCCTGACGCACAATTCAAAAAATTGACATTAACTAAACAAAAACTAGACCTAGAACGGACTATGAATGGATTGTGAAAACCACTTAGAAAAGAATCCGATCCAAAAACTCGAAAAAACAGTAAGCGTTAAAGTGAAATTGCCGCATGTGAACCAAAAAAAACACCAGCGAGAAAGCGAACTTTTGTTCAAACACCGTTTTTTCATTCTACTTTAAAATTGGAGTGAAAAACTCCACGCCGCAAAACCACTCGCTTTTTCGCTCTACTTCCTGTTTCAGAGTGACCAAAATCACTACTCCAATTCAAAAATAAATCTTGAAAATGTGTGAACAGATCTTTAAAAAGACAGCGTCCCAATACAATTCAAACTCTTTGAATTATAAAACATAGTCGTAGGAATTCCGCAAGCACTTCAAAGCATCAAAACTTCACAAAAAAGCTCAAATCATTACCTTTTAATTTAAACCATTAACTCCCCAGGTCTGATCTAAAACTTGGTGAATCTTAAACCACTGTCACCAAGAGAAACAAAATGCAGCAAAATTTTATATTATTGAAAACGTTTGGTAACGTTAAAAAAGTCCAAAAAGGATGGTCAAAATACTGACCGGCTGAAAAAGCTGACAGAGCTATCAATTTCCCTCAAACATTTTATGATTCTAATCTCCAAAAGATCGCGAAAGCCAACTTCAGATTAAAATCTTAGAAATCTGTCAAAATTTTAAAAAATGCTCAAATTTAAGAATTAGAGAACCACTACAATTAGAATTCTAACCACTGCAATTAGGACAAAAACAACACATGCTTCTTCCTTGTTGTATATATGCTAGACAACATAATTTCATACTAATTCAAAAATTAAATTAATCATAGAAAAGACATAAGCAACAGAATAATATTCAAAGGCAAAAAATCATTTTAAAAAAGTACCACGGCCGGAAGATTGCGATGAATAGTAATCAGTATAAATGTTGGAAAAGTCTTTCTAGCAAACTCCCAGTACTGCTTTGTCGAATTAAATCAATTGCAAACCAAACAAATGACGAAAATCTAAGAAAAAGCTGAGATCATTTAATTTTTTAGCAACTGAAAAAATCAACAAAACGAAAATAAATTAATTGCCAGGACAAAGCTAGTATGATACAAACTAGAATGTGAAGAATATGGACATAATGTACGGAACACAGTTAACAAAAAGACTAATTCTTGATTTTTGAAAGTTAAAAATCAAAAACTAAAAAATCAAGAAAAACGAATACATTTCATTGATCAGCATTCGAGACATAGAAAAGACAACGAGTCATCCGAGACAAAGCTCCAGCCTCCTGAATAGAGCAAAAAAAGGAAAAGAAATCAAACATACGAAACATTGAAATGTTCAAAAAAAATTTTAAGACTGCATTTATGAAAAAAAATATTGTCTGTTTTTCAAAAACTTAACGCCAAAAAACAATTGAAATGTTGTTGAAATAGAACTAAAGTCCCTCATGTTGCACAAAAAAAACTATTTCTATTAATGAAAAGCAAATAACAAAAAACAAAAATTGGAAAAAAAACTACCAAAATCGGATTAGCATATGTACAATTTTTTTAAAACAAAATTACATCGAGGTAGAAAGAGTATATGAATTATCAAAGGGAAGTTGCCATATTAACTGCTTTTTGACAAAAAGACAGCTGAAAGATCTAAAAATGAAGAAACTAATAGAAAAGCCAAAAATTAACTAACAAATCAAGAAATGTGAGCCAATTTTGAACTTGAAACGCATTTTCAGGCTATGCAAAATACCCTGGTATCGATTTCCGAGGTTTACATTTCAATATAGCATCGAAAAAAAATTATTTGTAGAAAAAAAACCAAATTACAAGCAAACAAACTGGGCCACTTAGCCGAAAAAACGGCTAAAAACGGTTATCTATATGCGCCATTCAGTCAAAAACTACTTTTCAAAGTCAAAAAGTCATTCACTAAACGCAGCGCATGATCAAAAAACTTCTTGCGCTTAGAAAAAGAATTCGTTCACGGGGTAATTTTACTCACTTTCGCTTTTAGGTCAAAACTCCTCTTCGAGTCGTAAAAAACCAAGAGAAGGCCAATAATCGCCTCAGCTATTGCTTCGCGGCTATTAAAAAACTAAGAGCACCGCAATATAGCTCCGCTCAGCATACAGCTATAAAAAGAAAACTTGCCATTTAAATTGTATTTTGTTTTTGTTATCAGCGTGTTGAATGCCACGGTTTACAACTAAAAACAAAAGAAAGCGAGAAAAAATAATTGAAAACTAGGAAAATCTTGTATTTGATATATAACAGAGATAAAGTCAAATAATGTTGGCAAATATTAATAAAAGGTTGGTAGTGTTCGTGACGCAAATATCCTCAAAACCAAAATGGTACTCCCAAAATATACCCAATATACCAAGTGAAAGCCATAGAAAAGTTTCAAACTCCTTGAATTAACATTGCCGGCAGATTGCCGGAAAATAGCCGCGATAGACGCGTGTGGCCTTAGTTGAAACAACTAAAGAAATAAGATAGACAGATCAACCAGGAGTCCTTTAATAGAACACTAGACTTTTTAAGTTAGATTCGGAATGTCAATTTTATGACACATAGGTCTATAAGGATATCTTTTTCGAAATTGATATTCGAAATCAAAAACTCAAATTCAAGAATTAGGGCATATAAGTTTCCAACTACTTAGATGCACACTATTGATTTTTAATTAAAATGTTCACAAAATTTAAAGTTTCCTAAGTGAGTTCAGAAGTCATTTTTTCGAGTGAGGTAAGTCAAGCAAGTGACCTAAAAGCAGAAATGACGTCACGTACACAAATTTTAATTGCAAAGGAATAGAAGTCACTGTCGTAAGAATCATCGATGGAGACGACGAAAAAAAACATAGCAGGATAAGATCTGAAAAACAATGCAAAGAATTGAATGGAAAACTCAACCGTACTCTACCTCACCAGCCGATCAATTGAACAATGCCAGCCAGAACACAAAAATCATCTCAAAAAATTGAAACTAAAAGAATCAAAACTAAACAAAAACATACTCATTGCTAAAACTCTTGAAGCTTTTAAACCTAAGGCAAAATTTTCTCCCTTTAAAAACACCTATTTCAAAAAAACATTCAAAACCAAATTTTGTTTCTGAAATTGGTCCAGTATTATATCTGCAAGACCTCAAAAATATTCATTGACCCTTGAAGATCGATTAACTCAAAATTGACCAAAAAATTTGAAAAAAGAAATCAACTGCAAATTATAAGGAAAGGTTGCTGAAAATCGTGATACAAATATCTTCAGAATCATTTCTGTGTCTATAGAGGCTATCCAGTAACCCAATTCCAAGCTTTAAAAACTCATTGGCTCATAGATTGATAGGAAATATTTTTTTAGAAAATTCAAACGCCAAAAAATAGAAATTGGATTTATTAAAATGTTGAAAGCCATTCAAGAGCCCCCTCGCAACTATTTAATAACATACTATCAAACCCTGGATGAAGTTACCCAGCTATTGAGGCAAGAAAAAATAAATAAAATAAATGTTTTAAAAAAACCTGAAAAAAATTGCTAATTCTATCAAAAAAACTTCTAAAAGTCGAAAGGTTAAATTGTTGAAAACAAATCCATTGAAACTAAAAACTATGCAGTAACTTTTTTTTATCAGAACGTGGAATAGTTTTCTTGCACTTGAGAATGGACGAAAATCAAAAACTGACAAAAACTTTAGGAAACCTTAAAAAATTGCAGATTTTATCCAAAAAATGCTAAAATTCGAGACATTAAAATGTTAAAACCATTCCATTGTTACTTGAAAATATGCAGTGTCCTATTAACAAATCTTAAAGGAGATTACCTGGTCCCTGAAGCTCAAAAAACGAAAAAATGCGAACTTTGTCAAAAAAAAAAATGCTAAAATTTGTGATATTCAAAAGTTGAAACCTATTCCATGGAAACTTAAAATTTTTCAGTAACTTACTATCCAACCCCTAAATAGATTTTCTGGCCCCTGGGACTCAAACAACTTGAATAATGACAATAAATGTCAAAAAATATTAAAGAAATTGCAAGTTTTGTCAAAAAATGCTAATATTCATGATGGCAGAAAGTTGAAAACCATTCCATTATCACTAGAAACTATGCAGTAATCTATCATAAAACTCTTTATCAGACCCTAGAGGAGTTTTCTTGATACCTAAGGCTAAAAAACCCAAAACATGACAAAAATTTTCAAAAAACCTGAAAAAAATTGCAAAAATTATTACCAATTTGTGTGTTTGTGTTTGTAGTACTAAAACATATAGCTCATAAAATGGTCATAACAAGCAATTCTGTTACACAAAAGGCCTTCATCAACTTTTAAAAACTTCAACCTAAGACTAATCAAACAAAAAACGCAAAAAAAAATACAAAAAACATGAAAAATTGCACCATTTTGAGCCCAAAAGCTCCTAAAAATGACCTTTAAACCTTAAATTAAGGCCATCCCAGCAGCTGCACCACTATAAGCACTTGAAGGACTACTAAAGCCCACTTTGGGCCTCTAATGAAACTTAATGCCCGCTGGGCTTTACCTGTTTATCCCGTTTTGAAAGATCAAAGTCATTGAAAAATGTGTGAACACATCTTAAAAAAAAACACAGCGCACCAATACAATTCAAATTCTTTGAATTGTAAAAAACCACGATGTCCCCAATAATAGCCGCTATCGCTTCGCGGCTATTAATAAAAAACCAAGAGAAGTCCCATAAGAGCTATCGCTTTGCGGCTATTAATAATGAAAAAATACCTTTATGTTATTCCTAATGAAGACGAGTCCTTTAGTGACAACGTGGAAATCCAATCTGAAGCCCAGCTGTTCTAAAAATAATCCAGGGTGAGTCACTCCATTGTTTGTAGATGACCCTCTGTTGGCACCACTGCTCCCATTGCTAGCTGATACTGTGATCACGGTTCGCGTTATCGTAGATTTACTCTTGTCACGCACCTGAAATCAATCCACAAATTAATGTAACAAACCGACAAACGCCTGACAAATTTCAAATTTATCTCGAACGACAGGCAGGGCAACTAAATTCAGAGGGCATGCTGTGGCCTAGATAATTTTTATGGGTACAAAAGAACTCCATGGAGGGTTTCAAACTCCAGACCAGCGTAATAGGCTGACGTATTAGTCGCTAGGTTATCAGGCCTTGCGAAAACTTATCTTACAGTAGGTTTTTGTTTAAGCAAAAGACTTAATTTCTCAATAAGAGCGAGTTAGGTCACGCGAACATCAAGAAGTCAAGCGTGCAAAAGTCACTCTACAAAAGAAATCGAAAGCAAGCTAGTTTTTAAGCAAATTTTGCATAAAAAAGGTTTACAATAATGGCTTCAAAATTCGTTCGAGAGCAATAAAAACATAGTTGGTTAATCCTGATATGTTATATTTTGATTAAGAATCTGTTTAACTTATTGCTGCTTCTATTAGCTGCTCTTAAATAACTTTCAATTGCAGTGACACCGAATCTCCTTGAATTAAAGTCAAGAGAAATCAACTAAAGAGTCACGTGTGAACAAATAACTTTATCACGCAAATGAAAACTTGCTGCAGTAAGAGCGAAAAATTACGTTCCACGCAATACAGTCGAAATTGCATGAATGAATGAACAGAAAGCAGACGTGATTGTGACGTCATATGGTCGCAACAAAATCTTGACGACGAAATAAAAGAACATAGCAGGACCATTCAATAAATTAATTTGCGTTTCTAGTAAACTTCTTCAAGTAGTTTAAATTCACTGATTTATTTGACGCATTCATTAAAATCTTCTTGTAACTAGCTGATCACATGCAACTTCTGTTTGCTCATTTTACGATTCGCTTCTAAAAAAATGTTCTTTGCAGCATCTTTTTGGAAGAGATAACATATGCATAAAAATGAGAGTACTCAAAACATTTTATCAATGGCAATACGTTCAGCTGCTGTAGAACTGTTTTTTCACTTCTGATTTACAATAACATAACCGACTCAACGTCGAAAGAATTGCTCTCGAACGACTAGTGGGAGCTCTAATCAATTGCAGCCTGCTTCAGTCGGGGGGGGGGGGGGGGAGGGAGGGAGGGAGGGAGGGAGGGAGGGAGGGAGGGAGGGGGAGCCTAAATAGGACTAATAAGATTAACAGTGGGCTTCAAATAACCACAATAGAGGTTAACATATACCACTATTAAAATTTGAAGTGAAAAATGGTACCAGTTTCGGCGCAACTTTGATTTGACTTTTAGTATTAAATTGCCGCCAATTGAGTTCAGCTGCTTGAAATTGTGATTGAGAGAGAACTTTAGATCACGCGAAACGCAAAAAGTCAAGGGCGTAAAAGTCACTCGAAAAGTCAAAATTGTCAAGCGAAAATTTTGCGTAAAAAAGAAACAAACGTTTACAATAATTGCTATGAACTTCGTTCAAGAGCAATTAATCAGTTAGTATTATCATTATTTGTAATCTTTTTTCAAATTTGGCTGGTAACATGAAACCATGCGGTAATAAGTTTCAGTTTATATGGGCAAAAGAACCTAGCTGGTAGATTGACAGAAAATAGCCGCAATTACTTTGTAGATCACCAGTCTAAGAAAACAGACCACAGAAAATACTTCTTTTGATGTTACGCTGAGATGTTATATTTTGATTAAGAATGGATAAATTATTGCTGCAATTATCAAACTATCTTGAATTAGAATTTATTATTAGAGCTTTGATAGAGCTAATATTTTGATTAAGAATATGTATAAATTATTGCTGCTTCTATTAGACGCTCTCAAATTACTTTTAGTAAGACCATATCTCGAATTAAAGTAAAGAGAAGTCTATTTGAGAGGGAGGAAGTCATTTTTGAGAGTGAGGTAAGTGACCAAAAAACATTCACGCAAATGAACAAAAAGCTCGCTCCACAAAGAGTGAAAAAGGACGCAACATACGAAATTCATTTGAAATTGAATGAATGAAAAGCAGATTTGAAGTGCTTGTGACCTCAAATAATCGTCACAAAATTTTTGACGAAATAAAAAAAAAACATAGCAGGACAAGTCCTCAAATACAATCCAATGAATTGAATGAAAAACTTAGAACTAGTGCTCCTGATCAGCAAAAGAAAACTTGCTGCAGTAACAGCGAAAAATGACGTTCTACGCAAGACAGTCGAAATTGCATGAATAATTGAACAGAAAGCAGACGTGATCGTTACGTCATATGGTCGCAACAAAATCTTGACGAAATAAAAGAACATAGCAGAACCATTCAATAAATTAATTTGCGTTTCTAGTAAATTTCTTCGAGTAGTTTAAATTCACTGATTTATTTGACGCATTCATTAAAAATTTGTAACTAGCTGATCACATGCAACTTCTGTTTGTGCTCATTTTACGATTCGCTTCCAAAAAAATGTTCTTTACAGCATCTTTTTGAAAGAGATAACATATGCATCAAAACGAGAGTACTCGAAACATTTTATCAATGGCAATACGTTCAGCTGCTGTAGAACTGTTTTTCCACTTCTGATTTACAATAACATAACCGACTGAACGTCGAAAGAATTGCTCTCGAACGACTAGTGGGAGCTCTAATCAATTGCAGCCTGCTTCAGTCGGGGGGGGGGAGGAAGGGAGGGGGAGCCTAAAGGGTACTAAGAAGTTCAATAGTGGGCTTCAAATAACCACAATAGAGGTTAACATATACCACTATTAAGAACTGAAGTGAAAAATGGCACCAGTTTTGGCGCACTTTTCATTTGACTTTTAGTAATAAATTGCCGCTAATTGAGTTCAGCTGCTTGAAATTGTGAAGTCAAGGGCGTAAAAGTCACTCGAACTCACAATTGTCAAGCGAAAATTTTGCGTAAAAAAGAAACACACGTTTACAATAATTGCTATGAACTTCGTTCAAGAGCAATTAATCAGTTAGTATTATCATTATTTGTAATTTTTTTCAGTTTTGGCTGGTAACATGAAACCATGCCGTAATAAGTTTCAGTTTATATGGGCAAAAAACCTAGCTGGTAGATTGCGAGAAAATAGCCGCAATTACTTTGTAGATCACCAGTCTAAGAAAACAGACCACAGAAAATACTTCTTTTGATGTTACGCTGAGATGTTATATTTTGATTAAGAATGGATAAATTATTGCTGCTATTATCAAACTATCTTGAATTAGAATTTATTATTAGAGCTTTGATAGAGCTAATATTTTGATTAAGAATATGTATAAATTATTGCTGCTTCTATTAGACGCTCTCAAATTACCTTTAGTAAGACCATATCTCGAATTAAAGTAAAGAGAAGTCTATTTGAGAGAGTGCCATTTTTGAGAGTGAGGTAAGTGACCAAAAAATATTCACGCAAATGAACAAAAATCTCGCTCCACTAAGAGTGAAAAAGGACGCAACATACGAAATTCATTTGAAATTGCATGAACGAAAAGCAGATTTGAAGTGCTTGTGACCTCAAATAAGCGTCACAAAATTTTTCACGAAATAAAAAAACATAACAGGACAAGTCCTCAAATACAATCCAACGAATTGAATGAAAAACTTAGAACTAGTGCACCTGATCAGCAGATCAAATGCCAGTCAAAAATAAAAACTCTCAAAAGAAACTAAATTAACCAAACAAAATAAACAAAAATATAATCATTGCTAAAACGCTTGTAGCTTTGACCTGAAGCTCTTTTTTGATCCATTTAAAAATACATATTAACCCATGCAAAAATCCTTGAAAGAGCTTCATCGCCCATTAAAGATAGGCAGAATCAAGAAAAATGACAAATACTTCAAAATTTAAAATTGCAAATTCTAATGTCTCATTCTAAAGACTAAAACGTTGAAAACCACAGTTTTGTCTCTGGAATCTCTCCGGTAATCCATCTGCAAGACCTAAAAAAGTTTTATGCGACCGTAAAGATCCATAAACTTAGAAAACGAGACAAAAAAAATTGGAAACAGCCAATTTTAATGAAATGTTGCAAAATTTTTGATATTAATTTCTTCAGAACCATTCCATTGCCTCCAGAGGCTATCCACTAAACCACTTTCAAGCCTTAAAAACTTTTATTGGCTCACAGAGAATGACAATAAGTTTCAGAAAATTTAAAGAAGATTTCAAATTTTATTAAAAAAATTGCAAAAATTTGTGATATCAGAATGTTGAAAACCATTCCATTACCCCTAGGAACTATGCAATAAAATACTATCAGGCCATAAAGGAGGTCATCTGGCCACTGAGGCAAGAAAAACTGAACAAAAAATACAAATATTTTTCAAAAAATTAGTGATATTAAAATGCTCAAGAACGTTCAAGTTGCACCAGAAACTATGAAGTAATCTATTATCAAACAGCAGAGGAGTTTTTATGACGCCTGAGGCGACAAAAACTCGAGAAATCGCAAAAACAATTGTAGAAAAAAACTAAGTTAACAGCTAAAATTCGTGACAATAAAAAGGTGAAAACCGGATGTTTAAAGGCTCCTGAGGCTGGAAAACTCAAAAAATGACAAAAATTGTCAAAAAATCTGAAAAATTTGCAAAAAATTAGCAGCATTTTTTTGTGTTTTTGTTTGCAGTACCAAAACAAATAGCTCATAAAATGGTCATAAGAAGTAATTATGTATTGCAGTAGACATTTATCAACAAAAGTCAATTCGAGATTAATCAAATACGAAAATCGAACAGCGACAAAAAAAAGTAAAAAAGTGCACAATTTGGGGCTCAAAAATTTCTGAAGACGACCTTTTAACCCTGAATTAAGGCCTTCGCAGCAGTTGCACCACTCTAAGCACTTGAAGGACTAGTAAAACCAGCTACGGGCCTCTAATGAAACTTAGGCGCTACCTGTTTAATCCTTTCTGAAAGGTCTAAGTCAGTGAAAAATGTGTGAGAATATCTTACAAAAAGAAAGGCAGAGAACCAATACAATACGCATTCTTTTGATTGTAAAAACAAAAAGAAAAGGCCAATAATAGCCTCAGCTAGCGCTTTGCATTTGTGTTAATATTAAAAAAACGACTTATTTCACTCACCCAGTAGAATAACTTCATTTCAAAATGATATGTTGCAACTATTTAACTTTTAACGCTAGAATATGAATTGCATTCAGAAAGTTCTGCTTAAACTGTTAAACTTACTAATTTCTAATGGTTTATTTTTTGTTCTCTTAATATGATAAAACTATAAATTCTTCGTTATTAAGTCGATTTTATAAACCCCTCGATCTGCAAACATTCAAACAGATCAGCGCATAAGACGTCTCGTGCGAGTCTATGCGTGGCACATAAGTCCAACAGAGTCCACGAAAAAAAACAGAAAAGATCTAAGCTATTAATGCAAAAGTGTCAATCAGGACAAAAGGTGAAATGAGAAATGTCATTTATAAGAATGGCATAATGAGCAACGGACCATTCAGAAACTTTTTGAGTTTTTTTAACAATTCTTTCACCGTTGCGCAATTTAAAGAACTTTTTTCCATATAGTGAGCTTTTTCATTTCAAACCATTCGAACTTAAATTGTTCTCTTTGCTTTACATTGCTCCTCTTCCTGTCAAATTCGTATTTCAGCATACGTTTAAACGAGCTAAATTGTTTGAACAAAAACTTTGATCAATTCGTAACTTTTCGATAATTTCAAAAGTTTATTTTATTTCGATAATTTCAAATTTCAAATATTTTTTTCAAGGCTTACCATCTCTTGGTACAGGCTACAAAATTCTATTATAGTCTAACATCACAATAGCTTGTCAAAAAAGAGATAAACAGATAAAAATACAGAAAATCTCTAAAAACTTTTGAAAAATGTGGAAACAGTTTTTAATATTTCCTAAATGCGCTGGTTATTAATATGAACCCACTAAGCTGGGGGGGGGGGGGGCACAAACGTTATATATCCAAGTTTTAAATAATAGTTTTATAGTGATGTTGTGTTGTGCTACCTGATCGTTCATGCCTTGATATCTGATCTGATAGGGATGGCCAGGGTTGTTGGGATTGACCCCGTTGGCGTTGCTTCCCACATCGAACTCACTCGGAGTATAGTGTCTCAAGTGCCGAGGCAAACAGGACCTCCTAAGTTTGAGATTGAAGCTTGGCGAACCAGCAACACCATATTGGGCTATAATATTCTTTATAAGTTATAAAGCTGCAAATATTTATTGATCGCTGGTTTATAATCTAAACAAAAACTTTTTTTCGCATAATTAAATAAAATCCCTTCGCATCATTCTACCGTTGAAGCTTCCGAAATTATAATGAGAAGAATAACGAAAAAGTCGATCTAACCATTAAATTATTTTCACATCAGACCGCCGGATTGAGATTCAGATCATGGTGCTAAAAAAGCAAAGTGATAAAAGCTCAAAGTGGCTCGCGGAACATTGGTAGAAATTTTCAGACTGGATTGTTTTGCTCCCCCAAGTCCAGTCGTTTGAAATTGCCATTTATCCTTATTATACCATATTACTCACATTTGATGCACAAACGGCATTAACATAATAATGCAACGGAGTTTTAAAATTAAGTAGCGGATTAACTGAAACCATGAAAACTCTTTATTAGCTCTCCACAGTTTGCAACAAAAATTACAATGACAATGAGGTAAAGGGTAAGTGACTCTACTTCTGTCACAGACGCAAGCAAAGGAATGCTGGCCTTTATCTCTTTATCTATCGAGATGTGAAGCCAGAATTCTGCAACAATTTAGGCAGAGTCAGGTGAACTCGTTTCAAACACGCACTTTGCAAGTTTTAAAGTGCCGTGTCGTTCGTGGCCTGTATATAGGACTTTCTGGCATTACAACTTGTGCCATTGCAGAATCTTGGTATTTTCATCAAGACTGCAACATCTTAAAGAAAATAGTTTAACACGAGGAACCTTTTGTCTAACCTAGTATATAATGAGACTCGTGGTCGAAGAACTCATGGAACTTGTCAGTGCATCCCTTTAGTCGTTCAACTAGCAATCTGTATCCACTGGAAGAAGCTGTTCCTCCCTCTGACGTCATTCCTCCTCCTCCAAACTGGTTGGTTTGAGAAGTGGTGCTGTTCTCTCCTGGTACTGGCAAGGGAGCAGCAGACACTGAGCCATGCAGTACGTGTTCAATCACTTGATACTGCAAATGAGTCTGTTAAAAAAGATCAGTGTGCAACATTTTCAACTTTTAAAATTGATCAATATCTCTTAAGTATTGCTCTTTGTGAAAAGATTTAAATCTCCTTTTGCTCCATTTTTACAACTTCGCTCATTTCGTTCTTTTTTGACCATGTCAGAAACAAGAATACCCTAATTTGAACCCTTTCAGCGCTGTCAATCTATGGAGCTTCTGTGTGAATGTTAGTGCATATTTGTTTCTGAGCGTGTGCGTACGTGTTTTTGCGTGATTCGAAATAGTTTGAGATTATATCATTTCGAAACGACATGATGATATTTAAGCAGAATTCAAACTCTTTTCTTGACGTAAAGCAAACCAAAACCGCAAACCAAAACTGGGGGGGGGGGGGTTAGAACATACGCATACTGGCAACTGGTCATACAAACTCATTAAGGGGTTTTTGTGTTCACGCATTAGTCCAGGTGAGGTAATAATTACGTACCTGTGGCTGAGTTGAGGCTGCAGTTGCTCCAGTAATATTGGTGCCTCCTGCTTTGGAAGAAGCATTGCTCTGGTTACCTCCAGGCGCACCTCCTCCCCCTCCCCCAACCACAGACTGCTGGTTGAGATGACCAAAGGATGCCATTGTGTAAGAGTTACAGTTTATTTAAACTCTATTTACACGAATTGGCGCTGTCGTGTAAGACTCATTTCTATCTGAAGCAACGAACATGTCAAAACTCCAATAGTAAATACTGCTCATTGGTTTTTGAAAATTATAGCAATTAAGTATGTGATGTCAGAACAATTTTTCCAATACCAAAATACCCAATATTTTTTGGGGTCTTTCCTAATTGTAGGCCCAACAGAATTACAAACCCATTATGTTATGTTTATGGTAATAGAGTCAGGGGAGGGACGGGGCTACATGTTATAGTTATATGCCCACTAAGCTGGGAAGCTATAATGTAAAGACCCAATTTTTGTTCAAATTCAATATGACTTCAATTAAAATATTGAGAAAAAACCTGTAGCAAAAAATCACATTAACGAGACAAATAATCCTAAAAGACGCTTTACTTGCCAACAGATAATTTCAAAATCAGTTCATCGAACACTCAGTCATTAGAAACCAATTTCCCCGATTACAACGTAAAACGAACTTGGTGACTGTTTGTTTTGACATACTGGGAATTTCAGGATTCGATATTTGAAATCCAATTTTATTTTTTTCTTGGTTCGTATGTGTCTATCTTCAAATTTCAAATGAAAGCCGAAAAGTTCTTTATAACCCTACGCATTGAAAAAAATTCTAATTATGAGTTTTCGAAGCCCTTTTACTCCCTTTAGGTAAGATGAAATTGCGTACAACCAGAGTCTAATTGGGTGAGTTAGGACTTTCTAAAAATATCATCTAAAAACTTTTTGGCACGCAAAATCATAGTAGATACACGAATTCAGACTGCTGAGAGTGATGCCGACGGCCTCCCAAAATCGATTAAAAAAATTCTTGCAATTGATAGCTTCTGCTATATGCTAGTGTGGCTATTCGTTTAAAAGTTTTTTGAAAACTGAAGACAAAAATGCAACATATTTTTTATCAAGCATCCCAGGCTTTTAATCAATAGCTGATTCAATGCCGTATTCTGACTTCTCACCCACTTGAAGTTCAACAATCATCAAGAGCAGCAGAAAGGCGTGTCGTTCACATGAAAGCAGGAAAAAGTCAATTCATGTCATTCATAAACTTCAATTCCGATTCTGTACAGAGACAAATTCATCCTGTGAAAATGTACAGCCACAGTAGACTTGCAACTTGCACACAAGGCTAATGCGTTGCAAAATAGGTACTTTGCACAACCCACTAACGTCCGTTATGTAGGAGGGTGGTCAAAGGAGGGAGTGCGTCGGGGGTGGGGGGGTCAAACTTTTAAGATTATGCACTGGCCTCCATACCTTGAATTTGTCTCCTCAACACAGTTTCGGTGAATCCCATACTTACAGACTAGAAGGGCATAAGGATTTAAGAGAGCTGCTCAATCACTTAATGCCCTCCGAAATCTATCTGTTTATCCCGTTTCTGAGGACGAAAAGTTAAAAGCCTCAGACGGAAAATCAGTCAAGCGAAAAATAGCATAAACAGGACTAATATAATTGCTACAAACCTGGTTTGAGAGCAACTAGAAAAAAGTGTGACTTCTAAACGAGAAAATGATTAACAATTGGTATTAACTAGCAGGCTCGCAAAACCGTCACAAGAAAATCTTTTAACGGAATAGAAGGTATAAAAGCTGCTCAACCATTTAATGCCCTCCAAACTACCCGTTTATCCCGTTTCTGAGGACAAAAAGTTAAAAGCCTCTGACGGAAAATCAGTCAAGCAAAAAAATAGCATAAACAGGACTAATATAATTGCTACAAACCTGGTTTGAGAGCAATTAAAAAAGCGTGACCTCTAACCGAGAAAATGATTAACAATTGGTATTGACTAGCAGGCTCGCAAAAGCGTCCCAAAAAAATCCTTTAACGGAATAGAGGGTATAAAAGAAATTGGGATTTGTTTCGTACCAAATCTGGCTCGAAACAGTGCCCCTTGTTTAACATGAATAGCTTTTAAAGCTTACGCTACCGACGCCTATTTTTTGCGTCTATTGCCCTATGTAGCAGAAACTTTCTGTTAAGCGACATTTTTGGTTTTGCTGAGTTTCATGTTCAAGGATCGCTAAGACGTGCAGATAAGGAGCTTACACATAATGGCCTAGCGCGTTTCAAAACAACTGTAGTACGTTAGGCTGCAAAAAAATAGAGCGTTATAACATGCGATGATTGGGAGCTTAAACATGGTGACAGCACTCGAATTATAATGATAGAGAAAATGTACCCTATAAGAATCTAATATTCCATTCTCTGTACTAACTCGGGCGCTGACCAATGCCTCTTGCATAACCGACATAAGTCTTATCCCTTACGCTGCCGATGCGTATTGCTGTTGTCTATTGTCCTTTTTACCTCAGCAAAAAATTGGTCCAGGTTTTTGTTGACTCGCTTCTTTTTGCTATGAGGCGTAGTTAATGAGCCTCAATAAGTGGTCGAGCAGCTCTTTAGAGAGCTACTCAACCACTTAATTCCCTCCAAACTACCTGATTATCCCGTTTCTGAGGACGAAAAGTCGAAAGCCTCTGACGGAAAATCAGTCAAGCGGAAAATAGCAGAAACAGGACTAATATAATTGCTACAAACCTGGTTTGAGAGCAATTAAAAAAGCGTGACCTCTAACCGAGAAAATGATTAACAATTAGTATTAACTAGCAGGCTCGCAAAAGCGTCACATGAAAATCTTTTGACGGAATAGAAGGTATAAAAGATATTAGGATTTGTTTCGTACCAAATATGGCTTGAAACAATGCCCCTTGTTTAACATGAATAGGTTTTAAAGCTTACGCTACCGACGCCTATTTTTTGCGTCTATTGCCCTATGTAGCAGAAACTTTCTGTTAAGCGACATTTTTGGTTTTGCTGAGTTTCATGTTCAAGGATCGCTAAGACATGCAGATAAGGAGCTTACACAATGGCCTAGCGCGTTTCAAAACAACTGTAGTACGTTAGGCTGCAAAAAAATAGAGCGTTATAACATGCGATGATTTGGAGCTTAAACATGGTGACATAGCACTCGAATTATAATGATAGAGAAAATGTACCCTATAAGAATCTAATATTCCATTCTCTGTACTAACTCGGGCGCTGACCAATGCCTCTTGCATAACCGACATAAGTCTTATCCCTTACGCTGCCGATGCGTATTGCTGTTGTCTATTGTCCTTTTTACCTCAGCAAAAAATTGGTCCAGGTTTTTGTTGACTCGCTTCTTTTTGCTATGAGGCATAGTTAATGAGCCTCAATAAGTGGTCGAGCAGCTCTTTAGAGAGCTACTCAACCACTTAATTCCCTCCAAACTACCTGTTTATCCCGTTTCTGAGGACGAAAAGTCGAAAGCCTCTGACGGAAAATCAGGCAAGCAAAAAATAGCATAACAGGACTAATATAATTGCTACAAACCTGGTTTGAGAGCAATTAAAAAAGCGTGACCTCTAACCGAGAAAATGATTAAAAATTGGTATTGACTAGCAGGCTCGCAAAAGCGTCCCAAAAAATCTTTCAACGGAATAGAGGGAATAAAAGAAATTGGGATTTGTTTCGTACCAAATCTGGCTCGAAACAGTGCCCCTTGTTGAACATGAATAGGTTTTAAAGCTTACGCTACCGACGCCTATTTTTTGCGTCTATTGCCCTATGTAGCAGAAACTTTCTGTTAAGCGACATTTTTGGTTTTGCTGAGTTTCATGTTCAAGGATCGCTAAGACGTGCAGATAAGGAGCTTAAACATAATGGCCTAGCGCGTTTCAAAACAACTGTAGTACGTTAGGCTGCAAAAAAATAGAGCGTTATAACATGCGATGATTTGGAGCTTAAACATGGTGACATATCACTCCAATTATAATGATAGAGAAAATGTACCCTATAAGAATCTAATATTCCATTCTCTGTACTAACTCGGGCGCTGACCAATGCCTCTTGCATAACCGACATAAGTCTTATCCCTTACGCTGCCGATGCGTATTGCTGTTGTGTATTGTCCTTTTTACCTCAGCAAAAAATTGGTCCAGGTTTTTGTTGACTCGCTTTTTTTTTGCTATGGGGCATAGTTAATGAGCCTCAATAAGTGGTCGAGCAGCTCTTTAGAGCTACTCAACCACTTAATTCCCTCCAAACTACCTGTTTATCCCGTTTCTGAGGACGAAAATTCGAAAGCCTCTGACGGAAAATCAGTCAAGCGGAAAATAGCAGAAACAGGACTAATATAATTGCTACAAACCTGGTTTGAGAGCAATTAAAAAAGCGTGACCTCTAACCGAGAAAATGATTAACAATTAGTATTAACTAGCAGGCTCGCAAAAGCGTCACATGAAAATCTTTTGACGGAATAGAAGGTATAAAAGATATTAGGATTTGTTTCGTACCAAATATGGCTTGAAACAATGCCCCTTGTTTAACATGAATAGGTTTTAAAGCTTACGCTACCGACGCCTATTTTTTGCGTCTATTGCCCTATGTAGCAGAAACTTTCTGTTAAGCGACATTTTTGGTTTTGCTGAGTTTCATGTTCAAGGATCGCTAAGACATGCAGATAAGGAGCTTACACAATGGCCTAGCGCGTTTCAAAACAACTGTAGTACGTTAGGCTGCAAAAAAATAGAGCGTTATAACATGCGATGATTTGGAGCTTAAACATGGTGACATAGCACTCGAATTATAATGATAGAGAAAATGTACCCTATAAGAATCTAATATTCCATTCTCTGTACTAACTCGGGCGCTGACCAATGCCTCTTGCATAACCGACATAAGTCTTATCCCTTACGCTGCCGATGCGTATTGCTGTTGTCTATTGTCCTTTTTACCTCAGCAAAAAATTGGTCCAGGTTTTTGTTGACTCGCTTCTTTTTGCTATGAGGCATAGTTAATGAGCCTTAATAAGTGGTCGAGCAGCTCTTTAGAGAGCTACTCAATCACTTCATTCCCTCCAAACTACCTGTTTATCCCGTTTCTGAGGACGAAAAGTCGAAAGCCTCTGACGGAAAATCAGTCAAGCGGAAAATAGCAGAAACAGGACTAATATAATTGCTACAAACCTGGTTTCAGAGCAATTAAAAAAGCGTGACCTCTAACCGAGAAAATGATTAACAATTAGTATTAACTAGCAGGCTCGCAAAAGCGTCACATGAAAATCTTTTAACGGAATAGAAGGTATAAAAGATATTAGGATTTGTTTCGTCCAAATATGGCTTGAAACAATGCCCCTTTTTTTTAACATGAATAGGTTTTAAAGCTTACGCTACCGACGCCTATTTTTTGCGTCTATTGTCATATGTAGCAGAAACTTTCTGTTAAGCTACATTTTTGGCTTTGCTGAGTTTCATATTCAAGGATCGCTAAGACGTGCAGATAAGGAGCTAACTCATAATTGCCTAGCGCGTTTAAAAACAACTGTAATACGTTAGGCTGCAAAAAATAGAGCGGCATAACATTCGATGATTTTGAGCTTAAACATGGTAACATAGCACTCGAATTAATATAAAAAAGAAATATAACCTATAAGGATATATTCCATTTTCGGCACTAATTCGGGCGCTGACCAATTCCTCTTGCATAACCGACATAGGTCTTATCCCTTACGCTACCGATGCGTATTGCTGTTGTCTATTGCCCTGTTTACCTCAGCAAAATATTGCTCCAGGTCTTTGTTGACTCGCTTCTTTTTGCTATGAGGCATAGTTAATGAGCTCAAAATAAGGGCGGCACGTGCTCCTCGAAATGCATGAACTACGCAAGAACGCATGTTAAGGGACCGCTAAAACATGTAAAGATATCAGCGCTGTTAACCCCTTTGCTCAGCTGCGGCTTACAACCAATAGAATAGATAGAAGAAGAATCAACAAAGAAAGAGTTAAAGAGAAAGATACAAAAGCAAAGATAGATCGACAGAAGTGGATGAAGAAAAATTACCCGTTTTTTTGCAAAATAGCCAGTTTCCAAACAATTTTATAGCGAACCGAAGCCCCTCGATTAAATGTTTTAGGTCTTATCCCGTACGCTACCAATGCATATGAATTTGTCCATTGCTCTTTCTATATCAGAAGTATTTCGGTGAATGGCTGTTTGGATTGTTTGTCTTTGCTACAGGTTCTGCTTAATGAGTGCAAAACATGGGCAGGTTAGGAGCTTTAATAAGGCAAGAGAAGAAAGAAAGAAACGAAAAAAACGAAGATGAGCGAAGAAGCGAAAAAAAACGAAGGAAAAAAACCCTTGCAATTTTCTGACCCTGGAAAAAATGCATGTCACTCTACCCCTACTTATACTAGAACCCCGGCCTCTCGCTTAACGGCGACAGGTCTTATTCCTTACGCTACTGATGCATATTGCTTACGTATGGCGCTATAGCGCGCCTCAAAACGCATGCATTACGAGAGAATGCATGTTTAAGGACCGTTGAAACATGTGAAAATATGAGCACTGTTAACCATTGCGCACAGGTTCGATTTACACTTAATGGAAACTAGGAGGCTCGCAAAAGCAATGCAAGAAAATTATTCAATAGAATAGGTTCAAATGAAATTAGGATTTTTTAATACCCAAACCCTGGCTCGAACCCACGCCCGACGTTTGAATGCCATAAGTCTTATGCTTATTCCACCAATCCCAATTACTTTTCTATGTAGCAGCGACCTTATGGTCAAACTATTGTTGGCCTTGCGGTGTCGGATGTTTAAGGAGATGCAAGACTTGTTCAGATGACGAGCTTTTAAATGGTGGCATA
>NC_134481.1:2896262-3014756 GCF_964194025.1 Convolutriloba macropyga
GTCAAACAAAAAATCGCATTAAAAAAGACCGACAGGACTAATCTAATTGCTACAAACTTCGTTTGAGAGCAATTAATCACGGGTTCCACTTCAGTTAATGAAACCCTTTTTACTTTTAGTAATCTGTCTCTTGAAAAACAATTACCTGTTATTTACAGATGTTGATAACACAGAAGTTGACAAAGAATTCTCAGATTGAAAACTTTCGTTTACCACCACACTGTCGGCATCAATAGAGTTTTCGATCCGTTCTAAAAAGCCTGCTAACCGTTCATGGTGAGACAATTTATTAGCACTGTTTTCAGTTTCAGACGTTGGCAGGTTTTCGGTTATCTTTGGTCCACATGAACTAATCTTTGTAGAATCAATATTTTTAGAAGTATACATAGTTGAGAAACTGTTGGTCACATTACTGGAAACGACAGTTTGATCACCAGCAGCACCAGTAGAAACTGAATCTTGCTGTACCTTAAACAATTTTTGCGTTATTGGTTGTTGACTAGAACGCTCCCGTTCGTTTGCAGTTTTTGTACTACCATAAGAACAAAATGTACTGGTAAGGGTGTTAGTTTTAACTGTTATTTTATTGCTAGCAGAAAGAGAGGAGAGTTTAGCACCCGCAATAACTTCTGGCAAAGTTGAAGCGTTTCGGTCCCCAGCTGACTGTTTATTTTTTGGAGCTCGCTGTTTTTTGGAGTTCGTTTGTTCTTTGGTTACAGTTGGTTGATTGCACTTTTTGGCCCTATTATTGTCTGCAAGCTCTGGCTCATTGTCAAATATTTTTGGCAAACTGGCATTAAGAGTTTTCATCTGCATTCTCTCACTGAAGCCGGTGAATACCTGAAAATATAATATGTATTCCAAATGATTATATACAACCATAAACCGACAATGGTCGGAAGAATCGCTCTTGAACGACAGGCGAGGCAATTTAATTTAGGGGCTGTAGCCTAGATCAATTTTTTTTCATGAGTGCAAAAAAAACCTTATTCTTGATGTGCTGCAACCAATATATATTAGCAACAAGCTTTACTTCGGAATGAGAGCAATAGAGATTACTCAAAAATGAAGAACGAAAGCGTAAAAAAGTCACTTGAGAAGTCAAAGAATGTTCTAGAAGAAAGCGCAAATTGACAAGCAAAAAATTTGCATAAAAAAGACAAACACGTTTACAATAATTGCTATGAACTTTTCATTCAAGAGCAATTAAACATCAATCCAGGCACCTAATAATAGTAGGAGCCGCGTTTCTCCACACTTTTTGACGTAGAGGTGGTCTAAAATTGCAACCAGATACTTCATTTCCGCGGGTTAACCGAGCAATTGATCGGGCCTGGTAAATGTTCAAAATGTCTTCTGTTATATGCCACGATGCAACCTCAAGGACAGGAGATTGTTATTGTATTTTCCAATGAAAACCATGTATACAAGTGATGATCCTGATATAGGTTTCCTAACATCTTCGACTGTTCTGTGACTGAGTCAATTTCGGGTATGGTTTTGTTAAGCTCGGTAACTAAACGTCGTTTCCACAAACTACTTTTTAGTGATGACATCAACAAAATTTAATTTTTGAACAATATTTAAAGACCACCTTACTGTAACAGCCCGCAAAATATCGATTAGAAATTTAACTACCACGAACAAAGAGAAGAGACAAACATTCCCTGGACATAAAAAACTAAAACGAGAGAACGAAAAAAAAAACTCAAGATCAAAATCAGCCTGCAGCGAAAAGGAAACTTTGGACGTTTTATTTTTTAAATCATTTTTGCCCAGAAAGGTACCGCTCAGAACTATTACAGCTTCTCGGTGCCATTGAATACTTAAAATCTATTTGCAAAAACATTAAATATTGGTTGTTAATAGAAAATGCAATTAATTATTCTCACAGGTTTAAAATCAAAATTGAACATTTTTCTCCTTGGTTCTACATAGCTATGGAACTTGCTCACAGTTCCAAAATATTAATCAATGTGTATTTCAAAAAATTTTAAAATAAATATTCAAATTACGTTTCAATTTTGGGAACAGCTGTGATAAGTTCCCTAAAGGGTACCAAAAACGGGGAAACATTGCAGACTAGAGCCATTACCAAATTGAGACGGACCATTCGGTCCATTTCAGCCATCGTTTTCCACAAAATGTACATTACAAAATGTAAAAGATTAACTAAAATATGCTTAAAAAAGTGTTTGAAAATTGTATCAACTTTCGTCACCAAATTCAACAGAAAGCCAATTTGTGGAATTTGGAGGCAAATATTGTCCCTCAGATTTTGCATTTAAAACCATCAAATTCCACAGTTTGCGGTACTCAATTTCCGCAAGCTACGTCCCATGGAATCCACAAATAAGCAAGTAATTGTTCGTTCAAGTAGCAACTAATTCGCCTTCAAAGCCTCTTTGAAAACCTAAAGTGAGCCGACAGCTCCCGACTACTTGGTGTAAAGTTATAAAAATAACAATACAAATTGAAATTTTGTTTAATATACATTTGATTATATAATGTATATTTATTTAAGAAAACAACCAACAAATAATTTAAGATATTTGCTACAGCAAATAATTTTATCCAAAAGTTGCTACATTATAAAATAGTTTATACGCAAGTTATAATTATGAAAAAAATTTATTTACAATATTAAGATAAAACTGCTACAGCAACTGTTAAAAGTTTTCAAGAGCGTTATCAAAAAGGACCAATTGTAAAGCTGGCAAAATTAATAAATATATAATGACTAAAGTACACTCGGTGGAATGAGTATTGCTTTATTAATCCCTCCTTATGAAAAGCAATCAGTAACTATTAATTTCTGAAAAAACCCCTGTATATAACCTATAAAAAACCACTCTGAATAAAAATAAATAAGAATTCATTTCATATATCAGCATCAGTTGTACAAACTCAAATTCCAGCAGAACTTTATATTCTTGAGATTTTTAGAAACGTTATTTCGAACTTTCCAGTCCGTTGTTCACGTCCTGTTGCTGTGGCCAATGAATTAAAAAGCCTTCAAGACTGGCCATCCGATTTTTTTGAAATACCACTTAAAAATACGACTTAGTTACTGCTGTTTCATACATATCAATTATCACCTAAGATGAAAGGGTGATGTTTCGGTCAATATTTATTAATTTAAGAAGTTTAATTGCTACTATTTTATCCAAATTCTAGTAATTACAAAAAATAACTATTTAACCGAAGCCTTGATTACTAGATTACACCAAAGCCTTGACGATTAATTTACACCAAAGCCGTCATTCACACCAAAATCTGACTATTAATTCAGGTAATGGCGAGGGTTGAACAGACTTTGTATTCATAAAGTATTATGAAAAACATTCGTAATTTGATTAATTTTAAAACACTGCTAAAATAAAAACAACATTTCATTATCGGATTTGGAGACCAATTACAACTAGCTTTGAAGATTTGTGCCGCTTTAGCAAAAATCATCGTCAAAAGGATAAATTCAAGTTAACAAAAACAAGCTAACATGCGTAATGGAGGAATATGGCGACAAATTTTGGCATCATTCATTCTCTCGTTTTCCACAAACACAAAATGTGGAATATGGTGACAACATTTGTGACCATATTCCATAAAATAAGCCATTTTGTGGCATTGTTAATCTGTGTTCAAGTTCTATTTGGTAGGAGCGCTGGTCTGTAATGAAAGTAGTCAATTATCAAAAAATCAAGCTCAGTCTCTTGTCGAATAAGCTATTCACAGCATTTTTCTAAAAAAGTCAGCTCCTAATTCTTAATAAACACACACTTTTTGCTGATCATTCTGAGAAAAGCTGAATTTCCGCAATAGTTGAGGCCAATATATTGTTACAAATAAATTCAGCTGCCCATGTAGACTTGACTCATTTTTAACTTTGAGTTTCAAATTTGAACAAGAGCTCAGATGAGGATCACTCCAATTACTTTCAATTCGACCAGTTAAAAGATAACTCATCTCGAAATCCAGAATCGAAAACAATCTACCAGAAATGAAGTATACCATCCAGCTGGCCTCGGAGAAAGGAGCATCTAGCTGGCTTAACGCGCTTCCGTTATCAAAACATGGTTTCGACCTCACGAAGACTGAGTTCCGTGATGGAATAGCACTTCGCTACACCTGGGAAGCGAAGAACACGCCAGCTATATGCCCATGCGGGAAAGAATTTAGCCTCACCCATGCCCTTCATTGCACCAAAGGCGGGTATACGCACCTACGACACAACGAAATCAGAGACGTGTTTGCAAACCTGATGGATGACGTTTGCCACGATGTCCAGATAGAGCCAAAACTTCAGTCGCTCGATGGAGAAATTTTCTCGAGTAATTCCACCACTACTGATGATGACGCTCGACTGGACATCAAGGCAAACGGTCTGTGGGGCTCCCGCTTTAATCGCACTTTCTTCGATGTGAAGATTTTCAACCCTCACGCGAAGAGCTGCCCTAAGACCATAAAAGATGCATACAAATATCACGAGAGCATCAAGCGAAATAAGTACGAAGAGCGAATCCGCGAAACCGAACACAGCAGTTTCAACGCACTGATTTTTGCTTGCCCGGGCGGTGCTGGGCCATCAGCATCGCGCGTTATGAAACAACTCGCAACCAAGATCAGCGAAAAACGCGGAGAGCCGTACGCCGACACTATAAGCTACATGCGAACGAAAATCAGCTTTGCACTTCTGAGGAGCTGTGTTCTCTGCTTGAGGGAATGTCGCGCCCTCAAGCCTCGTGTTCTCAGTGAGACTTCAATTAGCGCCGTCGTGGAGGAGGGAAGGCTGCACTGAGTGTATGGCTGCTTAACTTTATTCCTTTGCTCATTTCTTGATATCCTATTTTTATTTTAATCCTTCCTTACCAGTTCCTTATGTGTGCTATTTATATATATTGGTGCTTTCCTCTCCACTTGTTAGTTATTTTTGTGACTGGGCCGTCTTTACACTGTCTGGAGGGGAACAGCTTGGAGTGCAGCATCCGGCTAAGTGCTACTCATCATCCCTTATGTTCCGACCTACATCCATCGTTGCCGGATGGTGTACACGGTCCTTTTTATATATAATAGTTAAAAGATCACTTAATACAAAACGATTCCGCTTCTTCGCTTTACACGCCAAAAATAACGCGTTTGTTCCTTAAAATGAGTGAACGAACTGTTTCAAAGAGGAACAATATCGATACTATCAATATTTGAACAGTACCTTTGTGTCATGACAATAGATCACCATTACTAGTTATAATTGTTCGCGTGTAGTGTACCCGCACGTGTGTGTGTGTGTGTGTGTGTGTGGTGGGGGGGGGGGGGGGGGGTGATATAAGGCGAAGGCCGAAATTTTAAATTACCGTTCTTGGCTTTTTGAATCCAGTTGTCCTTCGTGCAATTGACGTTGTCTCTTCACCCTCAGAATCGACAGTAAAACCCTCTCTCCGAGCGTCCTCATCATCATCATCATTACGACTATCGGCATTTGATTTATTCGATTTCATTCTTCGCTTAGCTGGAGGCTGTTTCTTCCTCGAATTCTTCTTCAAAGAGGAAAAGGACCTCTTTCTATTAAGTTTGGACTCTTTACACGGAGATGAAGTTAACCTGGTCGAATCTTCGGGCAAACTAAGCGCAGTAGACACCGAGAAATGACTATGGCTACCAGAAGCAACACTGGAACTGCACAAACTAGGGCTGATATCTGTATCGACTGTTAAACCCTGTCTAATACTATCAAACGATTCTGTAGAAATTATGCTTATGGTATCGAAATTGGCAGTTGACGAAGTAGTTTGTTCATCCAATTTAGCCTCAGGTATCTTTCGCTCAATAATTTCACTTTTATTATGCAAATAGTTGAATATTGTACCGGTTTTGTTCGTTGCCGATTCCGGCGTGATTGTAGACATGCTGGTTTTGTGGTTCTCAACTAAATTCTGCTCTGAAGACTGTGACCGTGCCAGACGATCGTAACTCGCCAAATTCAGTTTGTGAAAAGTGGGCGACGGTTTAGCAGCACTCGTACTGGGTGCTGAAGATTTGTGTTGGGTGCTGTTGTTATTTAGCTTACTGGTTGCAGTCATGTTCTGATTGTCGTCTAAGACTATGCAATCATCGTCATCGTCCTCAGCGTCGTTAAACTCACACATCTAAACTCACACAAATTAGTATTCAATCCTTTGACTTTTGCCCCTAACAATTAGCTCAAAAAACAGCTGGAAGATTGAATTTAAGTAGAGAAAAGTCATTTTTGAGAGTAAGGTAAGTCACGAGTTAATCAAAAATTCATTTACTTGAATGGACAAATACACAGCAGGACAATTCAAATCCAAAGAAATGGATTGAATTATGACCTGAAGAGCAACATTTTTCCAGCAACATCAAACTATGTCAGTCAACAAAGCATATGTCTCTAAATGTTAAAATTAAAGAATTAAACAATACGCAAACAAACATAGCTGGCAAATTATCACAAATTAGCCGCGATAGCTCCGTAGACGTGCAGTCCCAAAACGGCAGTAAAAAAGACACCAAAAAGAATTATTCTCTTCATTAAGTGCTGTGATGTTAAATTTTGATTAAGAATTCGCATAATTTTCTGCTGCTTCTATTAGCTGCTCGTAATTAACCTTCAATTAGAGTAATATACACTCAGTTGACCTTATCTCTCTGAAGTATAGAAAAGTCAATTTCAGAGTGAGGAAGTCATTTTTGAGAGGTATGTCAAGTGAGACCAAAAACTTAATCACGCGAATGAACAAAAAGCTCGCTCCAAAGAGAGTGAAAACTGACGTCACATACGAAATTCATTTGAAATTGCATG
The DNA here is from genome assembly GCF_964194025.1 of Convolutriloba macropyga. NCBI lineage: Eukaryota > Metazoa > Xenacoelomorpha > Acoela > Convolutidae > Convolutriloba > Convolutriloba macropyga. Next base: position 2,903,080 of record NC_134481.1, read on the forward strand.
AAGAAAAAGCAGATCTGAAGTGACTGTGACGTCACATGATCGTAACAAAAAATTTGACGACGAAATAAAAAACATAGCAGGACAAGTCCTGCCGTACAATTCAAAGAATTTTCAATGACTTAACAAGGAAGTATACATAGAACGGACTATGAGCGAATTGGGAAAACTGTTTTTTAAAAAAATCAGATAAAAACAGAAAATCGAAAATCAATGTCAAAATGCCGCATGCGAACAAAAAACCATTAGCGAGAAAGCGAATTTTTGCTCAAACACCGTTCTCTCACTCTACTTTAAAATTAGAGCAGAAAAAAATCACACCGCAAAACCACTCGCTTATCGCTCTACTTCCTGTTTCGGTGTGACCAAAATCAATACTCCAATTTACTTCAAAAATCATGAAAATGTGTCAACAGATCTTAAAAAAAGACAGTGCCCCAATACAATTCAAATTCTTTGAATCGTAAAAACCAAGAGAAGGCCAATAATAGCCCCAGCCATCTCTTCGCGGCTATTAATAAAAGAATAAGCAAACTTAAACAAAATCTGAAAACAATTCAAGACCTGTCATGAATGGAATTAATAAATAAGACAGATAAATGCACAACAAATAGAGGTAAAACTCAATCGTTCGCAAAAATTTTTAAAAAACACATAGTGGCAAAGTTAAAAGGGCCACCAGCTAAAATCTTGAAACAGTTATATCCAAAAAAGGCTCATTAGCAACCGATACGACTTGCCCGTAATGAGGCAAATTGATAAGACACAAAATCACACAAAAGCAAATAAGTGTTAAAGTCAAAGAAACATTTAGCTATGAAATGAAATAATTAGTTTGATTGGCTCATTACGCATTAGCAACCCTTGAGAGCTGTCATTAATACGATTAAATGATAACACAAGCGAAAAAAAGATCGGGCAAACAAAAAATTGACAAATAATTTAAGACAAAATATGGTTTCAACTTTATAAAAACCATTAACTGTCGATTCAGGGATTCGAGAACAATCAAAGAGAACCAATTATTACACAAATGTAATTCGTTAATAGCACTCAACAAAAACACACTGAAAACAGAATTCAGATTGACCCACCGTGGAAAAATCCGTTCTCAAAAAACATTCTAACTCCACGTTGAAGGTAGTTTGAATAAAATTACGCTCGAACATAAAAACCATTTCTATCCCTTTACTGCTCCAGAATGATTACAAGCACCACTCTAAATGGACTTTTCCTTGGCACTAAAAAGTCGAAAAGAGAACAGATCTTAAAAACAGCGCACCAATACAATCCAAATATCTGAACTGCAAAAACTCTCGCTCCACTAATTGTGAAAAAGAGGTAACGTACGCAATTCAGTCAAAAATTGGATGTATGAATTCAAAAATATAGCAGGACACCTCCTGACCTACAAATCAAAAAACTTGAGAATTTTCATCGACAAAAAAACTAGACCTAGCACTGAAAGGGAAGGGAATATTTTCAAAATACGATAAAACAAAAAAAAACGTATAAATCAAAGTCACAGTGTCTTATGCGAACAAAAGCAACAAGCGAGAAAGCAAACATTTCCTTCAACAAATTTCTCTCTCAACTTTAAACATACCCGGCAGATTGCCGGAAAATAGCCGCCGTTGATTCCAATAAGCATGATTGGGATTGAACGAATAGAATATATTGAAAAAAAAAAGATTTTTGTACAAAAATATTTTTTAAGCCCGATTTATTTTGATGGCATTTCGTAGTTGAACATACTTCTGTTTCTTAAAGAGAGGCTACAGGGGCTACTATCAACACCAATAAGCATTAGAGGTGGTAACTAAGACTTATAGGAACGACGTTCAAATAGCGGGCATCTAAAAATGGGCTTTATGGGTTTATCCCGTTTCTATTTCTGACTTCAATTTTTTATACCGACTCTGTTCATTTTGAATTGCTTTGCTTAGCAACTGATGTTCAAATTCACTTTTAGCAGAATGAGAGAAGAGAGAAACTAGCCTAGAGAAGTCAAAAAGATTTCACGCAAAATGTCGAAAAAGCGGCAAAATTGTAAAGCGAAAAAAAGTTTGACGAAGTAAAAAAAAAAAAAAATACGAGCGCAATAATAGCCGGCTGAGAAGATGAGGGCGGCTATTAAAAATAGAAAGAAAAAATTTCAAGCCTCTAATTTTCTCGCTCTTTCGCTTTCAATTACTGCTTACTTACCGACTCCAAAAATCATCCCAAAATGTGAATACATTAAAAAATGGAGATGTTGATTTATTTTGATTACGAATTTGGACAAATTATTGCTACTTCTATTAGCTTATCTCAAATCAATTTCTCATTCAATTGGATTGACACACACTCGATTGAACTTTACTCTTTGAGTTCAAGAAAAGCCAATTTTGATATAGTAAGGAAAGTAATTTGAGAGTGATGTAAGTCCCGTGTGACCAAAAACTTAATCAAGTGAAAGCTCAAAAACACTCGCTCCACTAAAAGTAAAAATAACGTAACGAACACAAATAAGTAACATAGCCGGCAGATTGCCGGAATAGCTGCGAAAGAATAGACCTGCGTGCCATATAATAGAGATAGAAACAGATACAGATCTAAATTGAAAAAAAAAATCAATGCCGCTCAAAAAAACTAGGTAAAAAAAATTCAGCGATAAATTAAAAAAGCTTGTTAAAATTCATTCCGCAGAAGCCTCTTATTAGGGACCTTTACTGCACAAATCAGTTCCTTTGACCTTAAACAAATTCAAATTAAACTTAAGTTTTTAAGTGCAAAAGTCATTTTATTGAGTAAGGTAAGTCACGTATGATCAAAATCTAATCACGCAAATAACCTAAAAACTTTTGCTAAAGCGAGTAAGAAATGACGTCACGCGCGCAAATGCCGTTAGTGAGAGGAAGAAGTCATTCAGAAAATTTGACTTTTTCAGCTTTGCTGTGAACAAATGTAAAACGAAAAAAGAGCGTCAGACGACGAAACAAAAAAAACCAAGAGCACTGCAATATAGCTTTGCTCAGCTTACAGCTATAAAAAGTTGCATGAATGAATGAACAAAAAACAGATTTTAAGTATTTGTGATGTCACATGTGCTTCAACAATCACGACGAAAAAATTTAAAAATATATAACAGGACATGTCCTGAACTAGAATATAACCGGCAGATTGTCCGAAAACTGCCGCGATAGGCCCTTTTAGTCTTCCATGGAATTGAAACAACTAAAGAAATAAGATAGACAGATTGACCAACAGTCCTTTAATAGACCACTAGAAATTTTGGGTAAGATTCGGCCTGTCATTTTTATGAGACACATACATTCTATAAGTAAAAAACCCTAATATAGATTTTCCAAATTAATATTCGAAATCAAAACTCAAGACTCTTATATTCAAGAAATAGGGCATATACGTTTGGCACTACTCAGATGCACACTATTGATCTTTAACTAGTAAATGTTCATCAAATTTAAAGTTCATTAAGTGAGTTCAGATGTCATTTATTTGAGTGAGGTAAGTCACGCAATTGACCTAAAAGCAGAACAAATGACGTCACGCATACAAATTTTAACTGCAAAGCAGTAGAAGTTACTGAAATTGATTAGTCAATGGTCGCACGAATCATCGATGGAGACGAATTTAAAAAACCCACGATGTCCCCATTAATTGTCGCTATTGCTTCGCGGCTATTAAAAAGAACTTTTATAACCAAAAAAACCAGACCTAGAATACACTATGAATGTATCGGAAAAACTATTTCGAAAATAACGATAAACAATAAAAAACAAACCAACTAATGTCGGACGAATTGCTCGTGACCAGCTAGCGGCGAGGCAAACCATTTGGAAGGGGACATAGGTTTGAAAAACTCTTATGGTGCAAAAAACTCCTGACGAGATGGCCTCCAACTGCGGACCTCGGATAAGAGCCGAGGTCATTAAAGTCTACGCGACAAGTGCTGTGAAGCTTCATCGCTCACAGCCGGTTTTATTTTAGCGACAGACTTGATTTCTCAACAAAATAGCACCATTCAAATAACTGCGGAAATCAAAAAGTGAATCAGGATAAAGTTACTAGAAAAGTGAAATCGAAAAAATGTTTTAGAGGAAAACACTCAAGCAAAACTTTCATTAAAAATACACAAACGCATTTTACACAAACAAATATTACAATAATTACTGCAAATGTCGTTGGAGATCAATTAAAAAAGCAACAAAAACTAAAGTCAAACTGTCGCATGTAAACAAAAATCGCACATGAAGATAATTCACAATGCAAAACAACTCCCTTTTTGCTCTGATTCCTATTTCGGCGTGACAGAAATCATTTGACTTCAAAAATTATGAAAATGTATGAATAGGCCTTAAAATAGAGAAGGATAGCGATAGCCCCAGCCATCGCTTTGTGGCTATTGAAGAAAACTTTCAAAAATTTTCTGGTTCAGAGCTGCAAGCGGCTTGTGTTTACCTGGGATCATTGATCTTGTTGTCTCGGATTGGATTCACAATCCTAATTTCTGTATTGAGCAACGAAATTTCCTGTACGTTACATTAAGGAGTTTTGATTCATTCTATCTTTCGTTAAAAATGTCAGAACAGTAGTGATTATGAAGCCATACTGCTTAAACAAACTCTTTAACTCTGCTGAGATTATTTATTCTTTTAAGAAATGTGCAAAGAGACACTACCTGAACATGCTTAAGAAATCGATTGATAGCAGCATATGGGGAAAACCTCATGCTGTACTTTTTAGCTCTATTAACAAACAATATTGATTGATTTACAATTAGACTCAGTTAAGCTTGCTACATTGTCTATTAATGTGATTTAACTGTCATTCAAGTTTTTTTTCTTAAATTTTAATCATATATTTTTGAATAACCACATCAAATAATACCTGTTCATTTACAGTCATGGACGACGAGCTTTCAATGGAAGACTTTGAGACATCTTTTGTCCGAAGTTCAGTGCTTTGTACGACTTCAGATGACACAGGTGAGTTAATTCCATTGTACGTTGAGTTGATACATTTGGCAGCATCCTGTGAGGAAGAACTTCTTTTTTGTTCGCATGTTTTCTTCTCTGATCTAACAGCACTTGAAGTTCCGCCTAAAGCAGTCCATGAATTGAATAAATTAGAAATAGCACATACCTCAACAACCGTTTAAAAATATGCATTGACAATCAATATGACTTATTTAGATTTACTTTCCCTGAAATACTAGAATTATTCAAAACAGTTTCGTATTCTGTGTAATTCAATATAGACGACTTTTCAACAACTTAATTCTTTGCTTGAGAAATTCGGAAAACAGCTGACAACGTCAAAGGAATTGAACTCGAAGACAACGGTGGGTGAGAGCCAACTTCACCTGTAAGCTGTCTCAGAAGGGGGGGGGGGGTTAGGACTCTCTCAGACCCTTCCAATTTTGGAAAGTTTGCACGTTGAATTCCTATTGTGTTAATTTCCTCGCTAAAATTTAGTATTTCGGATTGTTAGCAAAGTTATCGGTTCTTTGTCACCTTGTTGTTTTGAGGATTACACTCCTAATCAATTGCGCGAGCTAAGCGACGGCAGTTTTCAAATGACAATCAATTAAAAGATTTAGCTGCCGTCGATAGCTCGCGCAACTGATTAGGGGTACAAGCCTCAAAACAACGTGACCAAGAACCGATAACTTCTCAAACAATTAGAAATACAAAATTTCAGCGAGGAAATTAACATGAAATCAACGAGCAAAATTTCCAAAATTGTAAGGGCTAACTTAACTGATATCCAAACTTTATTCTTGGCTCTTTGAGGGTGGATACTGAAATTTAAAAAATGCTCAGTGTACATGCTAACTCAATGCTCAAAAATTTAAATATTCCATGTTCAATAAATAATCGAGAAACTAAAACCCAAAACTAAAAACCAGCAAGATTTTCAAAAAAAATGCTTTAAACATTAGTTGCAATAAAAACACTATCAAATTAAAGGGCTCATAGTCTTTTACAGTGAATATAAAATGATAGCAACCCATTTTTATTCACAATAATTACCCAGTCTCCAGTGCTGCAAATACAATAAGGTCCACACAACAAGCTCATAGCTTTTTTCAAATAACAGCAGTTGAGCATACCATTTCTTATTTTACAATATGATTGCCTGCGTAAAGTAGATCGGGAAGAAGACGAACAGCAATCTCGTCGAGCGACTGTGTCTGCGTGTGTGACATAACGAACTACGCAAGTCTTAAAAAAAAACAGAAAACCCTTCAAATAGAAAGCTGTTTGAAACGCAAAACAAAATCGATCAATTAGAAAAAACAGAATTCAGAGTTACTTCATATACCTAGGTTTAATGATAATCGAGCATTTGATATTTCAGGATTAAAATAACTACATGAAACAGCTTCCTTTTAACCGTTACGAAATTTGAACCAAAAGACAAAATCTATCATCCGCCTTGAACAAACTCTTTCGATTAGAGCACAATTATTTGTTTCGACATCAGTGGGGAACCGGAAATATGACAGTCAAACTTTGACGGTCGAGATATTTATCGTAGAGTTACGAGTGGTATCATATGAAATCCCGTCACACGTATAATGTAGAAAAGCGTTTTTAACAATTCGTGCTTTGCGAGAATTTATCGAGGTTTAAAATCATTGTGAACATTTGACTTTTCAGTAATTTTCTTCACATTTATGGTCATTTTTGGTCAACTTTTTGTTAATTTTGGCTCAATCATGTTACTAATTTCAACTTTTCGGTTTTTTCGTAGATCCTTTGACTTTACACTAATTGTTTTTTTTAAAAAAAAATTAATATTTTGCGTTAATTGACCATTTTTTGTAGTATTGTTAATAAGTATAATGCCTGACAGAGTCTCATTGAACATCTAACAAAGAACAAATATTAATCCAAAAAATATTCAATTGATACTCCAATGAAGCTTCTGACTTGTTGCTACTTTTGCAGTTCATTGCCGCTATTTGATTTCCAGAAATACAAGTTCGCCAATTGACATTTTAAGGAGACATAAGTGAAACTTCTGAAGGTAACTATTTGATAACTAATGAATTTTAAACTTCATGGAAATTTTAATGGATTTTTTTAAAATTTGCCAATATATTGATTTTTGACCAGTTTTAAATTAATCTAATTTATCCAAGTTGCTTCCAACTGAAACATGTTTCCGAATAGTTTTGATGATTTTTCACGTGAATTGAGCTTTCTCACTTAGCGGTAATTTGAATTGATGTTTGCTCTTATCTAGAACGCTGTTGTCAATTTCATTATATCATTGCTTTTTAGAAATCTTGAGGTAATAAATTTTCAAATAGATTTCGATTTTGGCTAAACATTCTTTTAATTGTCTTATTTTTACTTTTCCTCTTTTTCAAAGATACGCATTTTAATTTTTCTATCAAGTTATAATTTGTTACAATTGATCGGATGCTGCATTCTCAGGTTAGATTTATAAGTGAGTGCAGATGTCATTTTATTGACTTATGCATTTTCTCATATATCTAAATTGAGAATTTTAAATCTAATCGAACTAAATGCAGGCCATGCACGCTTGATGGTAATGAAGTTGTTATCCAGAAAACATTACCTTTAGCGATTTATTTGGAGAGTGGGATAAAGGATTTCCGAATTTTTGATTTGGTAAAGTTAACTGTTTAGTCGATAACTTTTTTCCTCTGTTTCTTGACAAAATTGCGCTTAGCTGGATTTCAATCTCTGTCGCCTCTTCTGTTTTAGTGCTCACCCAGCTAAATAAAGAAGTTGGAGCTTAACCCTTTGTCGCATACGTGACTATCCTTTTTGATGATTTATCACTTAAAATTTTAACTATTTTTTTAAAAATTTTGAACATAGTCTATCTCTGCTGCGATCGGTACACAATTAGGCCTAGTGTGTGGACGAGCGTGGCCTCAACATTATGTGCCAAGCGAGCCTCCTTGTTTGACTTAAAGATTCAGAGTTTAACTGAAACTTTCAACAGTATTATATTGCTCTGACTTCAGTGCATAATTGGACAACTTTACTGCCAGGCATTTAAAAACAAACCAGATAGGTTGCATAGTGACTCTGTAGTGTCATTTTTCATTAGTTTCTAATTTGTTCAACGTACAGGAGCTTCCTTGCATGCACTAAATGAACTAGATTGTTTTAAATAGTAAATTAGTCGAAACTGTTCAAATAATTACTTCCACTTTGCAAAACATTTGCTACTCTCTGTAACAACTGAAAAAACGATCACCCGCAAAACGATTATCCCATAAAAAAGCTACAGCACAATTATCAAAACACGCCCGGCAGTTTGCCAGAAAAAAGCCACCATTGAAATCCGATTGGGTTTGAAAGAACAGAGAAAATGGGAAAAAATCGATTTGTGCGAAAGATTTAATAAATGCGAACAATTTTGCCTCAATTTGTAGTTAAATATACTCCTGCTTCATAATGAGAGGATGAAGGGATATTATCAGTACCAAAAAACATACATAGTTACTAAAAGTTATAAAACAAAGTTCAAGTAGCGGTTATCTAAAATTGGGCTTAATGGGTTGATCCCGTTTCTATTTTTAAATTGGTCATTCGAGAACCGACTCTTGACTTTCGATCGTTTTGCTGAGCAACTGCTGATAAAAAGCTTTGAGCAGAATGAGAAAAAGGCAGAACTAGCCTAGGGAAGTCAAGATTTCACGCAAAATATTGAACAAGCCGAGAACTAGGGTAAAGCGATCCGGCAAAGAAAAAAAATATTGCAGGACAATTGCTAAACTAAAACTCAAAAAATTTGCATGGACTGAACAAGAAAAAAAGACCTAGAATGGACTATGAATGGATTGGGGAAAAACATTTAGAGCAAAAGCAAAAAAACATTAAAAACTGTAGTCATATTGCGGTGAACAAAAAACCACAAGCGGGAAATCAAATTTTGTTCACACGCCGTTTTGTCGCTCCAATTTGAAATTGGATTGAAAAATTTCACGCTGCAAACGCACTCGCCTTTTGGCTCCACTTCCTGTGTCGGCTTGACCAAAATCAGGGCAATTTGACTCTAGAAATCATAAAAATGTGTAAACAGATCTTAGCAAAAAACATAACCGGAAGACTCCGGAACCGACTCTAAACAGATATTCACCTAGACCCCAGCCAACCACTCACTCAATGCAATGGGCCTATCAATTAATTCACTAGTCATTTTGAAACATTGATGGAGAAAAGCCAAAATGATATCCAGAAAAATACCAATAAAATTTCTTCACAAGTTGCGACTCTGAAAGAACTACTGGCAAAAACAGCTTCATAAAAGATAAATGACTATCATCCGATAAAAAGACAACAAAAACGATACAGAAAACCAGGGAAAGGGAAAAATAAAAAAAAATTGTTTACGAAGATCATGAAAAGTTAAAACGCTACCTCCTGTTAAATAACCTGCGACATCTTTACAAAAGCCTACTGCTTAGTCAATGGGTAACCCAATGCTAGCCAGAAAAACTCTCAACAACCAAAAAGGTAAACAACGAAAAACCGGATCGAAATTACAATATTATATGATTTATTTCTGTGAAAATGGCCATGTATAACCTTTAAGTGTCATTTCTTAGTAAAAATACCTTACTACCTATACAATAGCTCTTGATCAAATAGCAACAAGAAAACCGATTGCGAAAAGTTTAAATTCAGAAAAAAATAGGCAAAACACTTCCAAAAAACTAAAAAATCGTTTTGAAAAAGCCGCACGTGAAAAAAAATATCGCTCGCTTAGCGCGATTTTTTTTTCACACCAAATTTTCTCGCTCTCTCTCAGATTGACACTGAAACAAAAACCACGCTAAATTGTGTCTCTGCTTGAATTCGGTTCAGGAGATTGACCTAAATGCTTCTTTTCACGTGCGGCATTTGACTTCTTCTAAAAAACATCCTCTAAACATAGAAGTCACCGAGAACAAAAAATAGATCATCATTACTCCTCTAAGAGTCGTAAGAATACAGTGCCCCAATACAGTTCAAATTTTTTGAATTGTAAAAAAATGGGTCCGCAATAATAGCCGCCTGAGTAGATGAGGGCGGCTATTGAACGCACCCAACTGGCGGCGAATTACTCTCAAACGACTGTCGAGGAGTTGGTTGGCTGTGGTTCAGGCTAGCTAAAACTTAAGGTGTTTTGGGTGGGGGAGGAGCAGGGGGTGGTGTCCAAGCTGCTCAAAACTGACCTTCAAATTATACCTCCGCAGCAGTTTTGGTGAAACGTATATTTAGCGACTGATAGCGACCATTGAACAAAATTGAAATCACCCGGATGTTGTTAGTTTACACCGTTTGAGGAACTAAATTGAGCTTCACTAGAAGCTTCACAATTGAACTAAAGAGCTTCAGAAGAATTGATCAAGCTAAAAATCACAAAAAACCAACCGAACCCAAATAATTGCTACAAACTTGTTTAAACAAACTTGTTATAAATGCTAATTAATATCTGTACCTCCAATGTTCCATCAAGTTTCAGTTTGTGAACAAATATTGTCGGGCTAAAGCCAACAGAAAACGAAAACTCCTCCTCGAGTCGTAAAAAGACACGATCCCAACTATCAGTTAATAATATACAGAAAAATTTTCAATATATTAAAACTGTAACAATAGCGGCGCCGAGTCTTCAAAAACATTTTTTATTCAAAATGAAAGTAGACAGTCCAATATTAGTAGAGGGTATAATACAGGTTTAAAACTTGGGAGAAAACTATAGTGATCTAAATAATGAACATTCACGGCAGATTGCCGGAAAATAGCCGCCGTTGATTCCCATAACTCTATTGGGATTGAAAGAAAAGAAAATATCAACAAAAATTGATTTTTGTATAACAACATTTTTAAGTGCGATTTATTTTGATGTCATTTCGTAATTGAATATACTCCTGTCTCTCAGTGAGAGGCTACAGGGTCTAGTTTCAATACCAATAAGCATTATAGATAGTAACTAAAACTTTTGAGAACAAAGTTCAAGTACCGGGCATCTAAAAATGGGCTTTATGGGTTTACCCCGTTTCTATTTCTGACTTCAATTTTTTATACTGACTCTGTTCATTTTGAATTGCTTTGCTGAGCAGCTGCTGTTTTAAAGGACTTTGAGCAGAATGAGAGAAGAGAGAAACTAGCCTAGAGAAGTCAAAAAGATTTCAAACAAAATGTCGAAAAAGCGGCAAAATGGGTAAAGTGAAAAAAAATTTCGACGAAGTAAAAAACCATAGCAGGACAATTCTGACGTACAATTCAAAGAATTTTTATTGACTAAATAGAAAACTAGACCAAGAATGGACTACGAATGGATTGGAAAAACCATTTAGAAAAAAATCCGATCCAAAAAATCGAAAAACTGTAAAAATCAAAGTGAAATTGCCGCATGTGAACAAAAAACCACTTGCGAGAAAGCGAATTTTTGTTCAAACACCATTTTCTCACTCTACTTTAAATTTAGAGCGAAAAAATTTCACGCCGCAAAACCACTCGCTTTTTCGCTCCACTTCCTGTTTCGGCGTGACCAAAATCACTACTCCAATTTGACTTCAAAAATCATGAAAATTTGTGAACAGATCTTAAAAACATAGGACAAGTCCTGACGTACAATTCAAGGAAATTTCATTGACTAAACAGAAAACTAGACCAAGAGCGGACTATGAATGAATTGGGAAAACCATTGAGAAAAAAATCCGATCCAAAAAATCGAAAAACTGTAAAAATCAAAGTGAAATTGCCGCATGTGAACAAAAAACCACTTGCGAGAAAGCGAATTTTTGTTCAAACACCATTTTCTCACTCTACTTTAAATTTAGAGCGAAAAAATTTTAAGCCGCAAAACCACTCGCTTTTTCGCTCCAATTCCTGTTTCGGCGTGACCAAAATCACTACTCCAATTTGACTTCAAAAATCATGAAAATGTGTGAACAGATCTTAAAAAAAGACAGCGCCCCAATACAATTCAAATTCTTTGAATTGTAAAATAGGAGCGCTATAACAGCCGGCTGAGAAGATGAGGGCGGCTATTAATAACTCATGAAAATTATGCGGGTCAAACAAGCAACGTTGTCCTGATAGAACTAGAAACCTCTTTTTTTGTTAAAAAATATTTACTCTCAGCGGGAGGAGCAGAATGTTGTGAAGTTGCAGTTCCCGTTTCATCCAGTTCCTGTTCCACAATAACCAAAAATCTGTCCCGTTTGTTAGTCTGTTTGAGTCTGTCTTGCAAAACTTTCGAATCAACTCTCGCTTTCCTTGTTGTAAAAGGAGGCAGTGAATGTTGAGAGTGGGATGACTCTTCTCCAGCTTTCGAAAGAGGATTTGATAATGAGGTAGTAATAGATGCGCGACCACAAAGTGACTAAAATAGATGGAAAAATTTCGAAAAGCAAAAGGTTCTAAACTCATTTTAAATAGAACTGATTAACGTCGGGCGAATTCCTGTCAAACAACAAGCGAGCGGTTGGTTTTGCCAGTAGCTAGCTGCGGCTTAGGAAGGCTAGATTTGGCTTAATTGAGGGGGGGGGTGAGCATGGGGGTAGTTAAGCGGGTGGGGTGAGCTCTCACACGCACGTGCAGTGTTGACTGATACCAAGTCAACGTTAATTCCACTGATTTCAATGAACACTACACGTATATGAAGCAGTGTCAAACTAAGCTCAGAAGAAACGTGTCCAAGGCACCGTACTTATTTCGATTTTAAATTTCGATTTTAAATTTTTCGATTTTAAATTTTTCAATTTTTCAAAAATACCAATCTTTAACAATCCGATTAAAAGGAAAATGAACGCTCAAAAAAATTCTGTCAAAAGACTCCTAAAAATTTGCGCAATTGCTCACGTTCCTTGAGAACACTCTTTGATTTATCGCCTTTCCATCAACTTTCAAAAACCATACCACCAGATTGCCGAAAAATAACCGCCATTGATTCCCATAACCCCTAATGGGATTGACAGAACAGAAAAATTTTGTGCGGAAACATTCTTAAAGTGTAAACTATTTTGATGTTATTTCTAAGTTGGACATATTCTATTCTTTAATGAAAGCATACAGAGGCTAGTATCAATACCAATACGCATTAGATGGTAACTAAGACTTAGAAGAACAAAGTTCAAGTAGTGGACATCTAAAATTGGGCTTTATGGGTTTAAACCGATTCTATTTTTGAATTCGTTTTTCGAAACTGAATCTGTTGACTCTAGATTGTTTTGCTGAGCTGATGTTTAATAGAATTCGGAGCAGAACGAAAAAAGAATCTGAGACGATTCAACGCCAGATGTTGAACAAGATAAGGAAAGGAAAAAAGATACAATTTTTTTCGACCAATTGAAAAACGAAGCTGGGCAAGTCCTGAATTACAATCAAAAGAATTGAAGGAACGAACGACCTAACAATCTTGCACCAAAATCAAACAAAGATAGTCAACAAAGCCCATGGCCCTATATGCGCAAAAAATGAACAAGAAAACTACGAACAAAAAATTTTAAGTATTTTAAGAAATACTATTATTAAAAACAGTTTGTAAAATTGACTCCACAAATCTTCAAAAAGAGCACACAGTACGAAAACCTAAAGCAAATCTGACAGACAAGGCAAAATAGAGACAAAAACAAAAGAAATTAGAAAAGATCAGAAAATTTTTTAAAGTTGGAAATTTCGAAAACAAACGGTCTCTCAGTCAAAGAACCCATCAGGTAAAGTTGAAGTCTATAAATTGACCACAATTACTTTACACGAGGCCAATGAGAACTGTTATTGTTGAGACTAATCTATAGTGCCACAAAAAAAAAACAGAAACAAGCAAGACTAAAATCAACTTTTGTTTTTGAAAAGAAAGTGTTCAAATCATAAAGAGCACTGCTATGAGCTCAAACAACTAATTAGATTCCCATATCCCTCATCTGCAGCCAAAAACACTGTTATGTTGCGACTAAATGATAAGAAAAAACAAGCAATTTTTACTAATTCTCAGAAACTCGCTAATACTTTTTGAAAACCAATAGTGTAGGCGTCATTAAGCATTAGGTACGAACTGATAAAAAGTTTTCGTTCAACTAAATCCTCATTAGCAACCAAAGATACCGTTCATTAATGAGATTAAGTAGTAACACAGCAATAAGTACAACAATTAATGTCGAAACTCAAAACTTCCTATTTTTTATATCGATCAATTTAGTCCCCACTTAAAACATATGAGAACTGTCCCTAATCAGATTACAAAACGATAGGACATCAAGAAGGACAACAAAAACTCCCAAAACTCAAAAACTCAGTAAAAAATAGGGAACAAATAGTGTCAAAGTCATAAAAAGCGTTAGCTGCCCTCTGATGATCAAGTAATTCCAAATCAGAGGCCGTTAGAAAACACATAAATCAGTTAAAGAGCATTCAAGAAAAGAGAAACTGAAAACAAAGCTAAAATATACGCACGTGAAAAAAACTCTGAAAAACCAAAAGTTTGTTTAAAACACCATTTTCTCACTACACTTAAAAGGTAGTTTGGAAAAAAAATCACACTTCAAAACTCGTGTTTTAATTATCTTTACTACTTCAGCGTGACTAAAATCGCCACCTTAATTTGATTTCATTGACGTAAAAAAGCTAAATAAATGTGACCACATCCTTAAAAGGAAGACAGCGCAACAATATAATCCAAATACTTTGGATTGTAAAAAAGGCCCATTTAAAAGCCCGCTGAGATGAAGGCGGCTATTAATGACATAACTAGAGAAAATTTCCTTCGACTCAGTGTCTTCGGGCAAGCAGTTTCCCGTTTCAGAATTTTGAAGTAATCTCCCAAATTTTGCAAACGGCCAAGAGCAGGGATCCAAAACAGCACCTTCAAAAAAACTTCAGAAAATCACAAGGCAAAATTTTCTGCAACAATTACGCTTTGTTAAAAACAAACAAAGCCAGCAGATTGCCAGAAAATTGCTCGACTTATAAGACAAGCAGTGTCATGCAGAAGTAACCTACAATGTCAAAGGAGTTTGAACTAAGCAAGCAATACTTAAGATTCGCTAAAAGTTTTTGTGTTTATGTCTTCAGAACCGACATTGTAATGGAAAGTTGTACACAAGAAAAATGTTTCCAGCTCAGAAGGGCACTCAAAAAGCACAAAACATCAAAAATGCAAAGACCTCTGCTACTTGGTATTATTTTTTGACAAAAAAAATTTTTTAAAACCTATTAAAAACTTATTGCATTCTGGCAGAAAACTAGTTGGACATATGAGACCACACGCAATATCGACAAATAATTATCATACACTTGAAAAACATCGGAAAAATAACAAAAAACTGGAAAAAGTGTGGTAAGCTATTGTCCCCAAAACCAAATTTGTTCTGCATAAAACCACCCAATAATTCTAATAAAAGCCTTAAAAAAATTTCATTGGCCCCTAAAAGTCGAACTCGTAAGAAAAATGACAAATATTTTCAAAACTATTACTGATATTTTTGTGTTTAAGTTGGCATTACTAAAACATACACCAAAAAATAGACGTGAAGACATTCCACCGTACATCAGAGAACTTTTATAAACCTCAATTTAAGAAGCGTTTAACAAGAAACTCAAAAAACGGCGAAAAGACTGCTTGATGCTTAAAATGAAACTGAATGCTACCTATTCACATCATTTTGAAAGAATAATGATAAAAAAATGCGTGAACTCATCTTATAGAGAACCAATAAAATCCCAAATTTTTTGGATAGCAAAAAAACAAACAAAAGGCCATTTTGTAGCTCTGCTCAGCTCTCTCCATCGCAGCTATTAATAAGTAATCTCAGATATAACGGTTTCAAATTTGACTACTGCTCAAAGAACTGATTAAATTCACTTTTAGAACAAAATTATCAAAGTTTGCGCGGCTTAACTCTAGTTTGCGATCTTTATTTAATTATCAGATCTCGAAAAGTCAAAATTGTCAAGCGAAAATTTTGCAAAAAAAAAGAAACGATTACAATAATTGCTATGAACTTCGTTCAAGAGCAATTAACAAAACATGGCAGGAGAAGTCCTGACACATTTCAGAGAGTTGCCTAAACATAAAGTTGGCCCAGAATGGACTATGAATAGATTGGGAAAACAATATAGAAAACAATCCTAATAAACAGCGAACAAATGGTGAAAATCAATGTCAAAAAACCAATAGGGAGAATGTAAATTTTTGTTCAAACACCTTTTTCTCACTCCATTAAATTTAGAGCAAAAAATTTCACTCCAAAAAATCACTAGCTTTTTCCCTCTATTTCCTGATTCGGCGTGACCAAAATCATCACTTGAAACTGACATTCAAAATCATAAAAGTAAGTGAAAAATCTTAAAGAAAAACGAGCACTCCTTGAATTAAAAAAACAAAGAGAAGGCGAAGAACAGCCTAAGCTATCGCTTTGTGCCTTCTGAAAATGTGCTACAAAAACGCATTTCAAAAAAATATTCATACAATTGAGTCAGTTCCCGAAGTACTAGAGCCGT
Organism: Convolutriloba macropyga; assembly: GCF_964194025.1. NCBI lineage: Eukaryota > Metazoa > Xenacoelomorpha > Acoela > Convolutidae > Convolutriloba > Convolutriloba macropyga. The sequence goes on from NC_134481.1 coordinate 2,919,555, forward strand.
ATTGATAACGAATCTCAGAACCCGAGTACTTTTGAGTCAATAACATGCCAGCAAAGCCCCTAAAGATTTCTACATCATCAAAAGATATGTGCCAAAATTATGCTCCAAAGCAAAGAAGTCAAACGCCTATAAAGGCTACATTGTGCGAATTATCACATACGGCTCCGAGGTCCGGAATCCAAACCGAAGTCATATGCAAATTCTTGAAAAGCTAAAAATGAGAACCAGACGAATTTTGGAAAAAGATTGTTGTTATGTTGGTAGACTAACGGAGCTTGACTGAGCTACTACCTTTCTGCTCGTGGAACAAAGGCACAAACTTTGTAAAAAAAACAGAAATTAGTATCATTTTGCGTGTTTGTTCAGAAAATGGTGATAAAAAGTAATGTCTTGCACAATACCTTATCAACTTTGACAAACGTCAATTTAAGACTGATCGAACAAAAATTTAAAAATTACGAAAAACGTGAAACTTTGTACCTTACCCGCAGACCAATTGAACAATGCCAGCCAAAAAGATAGTCTCAAAAAATCAGAAACTAAATTACCCAAACTAAGCAGATAGATTATGGCTAAAACATTTGAAGATTTTCCCTTGGAAATCAAAAATGCTTTTCCCTTAAACAAACCCACTAACCCAAGCAAAAGCCCTGAAAGGGGTTTATTGGCCAAAGTGAGAATTACAAAAGTTATTCAAAATTTCTCAATTTCAAAATGAACTTTATCATAATCATTTTTTGTGTCTGAAATCCGTCCAGTAAGCGCGCTGCAAGACTTAAAAAAATAAATTAGCCCTAACAGATCAATGAACTCAGAAAATAGCAAGCAAGAAAATTATTAAAAATTTGAAAACAATTGCAAATTTTGAAAAGTTGCTAAAAATTGCAATATTAACATCTTCAGAAAATTTTTAAGTTGTCTCCAGAAAGCACCCAATGATCCAATTGCGAACCTTAAAAATTTCACTGGCCCATGAAGATTGAAAACTTGGAAAATTAAAGAAAGAAGTTTAAAATTTTATTTGAAAAAATTGGTTAAATTTGTCATAATAAAACAAAAAACCATTCCATTGCCAAAATAAACTACGCAGTAACCTACTATAAAACCCTAGAGAAAGTTTCCTGGCCCCCTTAGGCTGGAAAAACACAAACAATTAAAGAAATTTTCAGAAAAAAACTTCGAAAAATTGCGAATTTCATCAAAATATTGCGAAATTTATAGATGTTGAAAACCGTGCCATTGCCACGGGAAACTATACAAAAATTCATTCATCAATCCACGACGAGGCTCCTTAGCTCCTGAGGCTGCAAAAACTGAAAAAAATGACAAAATTTTGAAAACATAGCAAAAATTAGTATCATTTTGTGTGTTTGTTCACGAAATGGCCATAAAAAGTAATGTCTTGCACAATACCGTTACCAAGTTTAACAAATGTCAATTAGAGACTGATCAAACAAAAAACTCGAATATGACAAAAAAACGTGAAAAATTACACCATTTTAGGCTCAAAAACTAACATAGCTGCCAGATTGCCAGAAATAGCCGCAATAGTTTTGCAGATCTCGTATAAAAAAACAGTAAAAACACACCAAAAATTAATCTTTCATTAAAGGATGAGATGTTGTATTTTGATGAAGAATGAACAAAAAGCAGATTTCAAGTGGTTGTGACGTCATATGGTCGTAACAAAAATCTTGACGAACTAACAAAAAACAAGAGAAGGCCAATAATAGCCTCAGCTATCGCTGTGCGGCTATTAAAAATGACCTTTTAACCCTGAATTAAGGCCTTCCCAGCAGCTGAGCTGCACTACTCTAAGCACTTGAACGACCACTAAAACCAGTTGAGGTCATCTATTGAAACTTAATGCCCAGAGAGCTTTACCTATTTATGCCGTTTCAAAGCTCAAAGTCATGGAAAAAGGTGTGCAAACATCTTAAAAAAGACAGTGACCCAATACAATCCAAATTTTTTGCATTGTAAAAAACCTGGATTGTAAAAAACCATGATCACAACAATATAGCTTGGCCCAGCTTACAGCTTCGTAGCTATAATAATCACAATTACCCGAACACACCGAATCCTGAAAATGTGATTAGTGGCGTCACTTATTCAGTCACTGCACTAAATTTCTGTTTTCAAATAAGTCATCGATTTACAAAACAGCCATGTATGATTGATTGTTTGGCTATACGTACATTATCTTACTGACCTGTTGATAATTGCTGCTAGTGGAAGTCAAATTTGAGGGGCTCAAACTCTCCTCTGTTTGAGGTGACTGATGTTGCTCTTCAGTCTGAGTGGAGACATTACATGTTTTCTCTGCCGCTTTGTCGGAGGCTCTTTTCTCTGAAATAGTAAAAAAACAGCTTTGTCAAAATTTTGATACATTTACACATTTAATACATTTGGTTTGGGTTAAGAGACTGTTGCGTATTTTAACTGGGAGGCACTTACTTCATGGACAACAATTGATATAATTTGAGCTACCTACTATTGGATGCAACTATAATCGACCAATATATTATTTGAACTTGGAATAGCGTAATCGAACGAAAATTTGTCTCTCAAAAAACTTATACAATTATTGGCAAAAGTTTATATTAAGAGTAATTATTATTACCTGCGCAAACCGAAGCTTCCGATCATTCATTTTGATTTCATCTTTTTTTATTTTAAACCACTACCAAATAATTCTAAATTTCTAAATGTCACTATTACAAATCACCTTCAAACTCAAGAAAATGGGAGAAACAAGCATTTCCAATTTTGTTAACCTGTCGCATTTTAAACTTAGCAATCCCACGTGTACTAGTTGAACAGATGCTCTTGTGAAACCAAATCAATCAATTTGTCTTAGCCTAATTGTTGTGATAAACTAATAAAATAGCGTGTGCTATTTATTAGATTAGCTCTTCAGATCTTGTTTTGGCCATCCAGTGAGAGGACCCCTGACAGAACACACTCTGTCATCATCACCAGGTTGTTTTTTTTCATGTCAAATATTTCAATTGTTTCATAATTAAACTTAAAAAAACCATTTAATCAATTGTTCCCTATGTACTGCCATAGTGTTTCCTAGGGGACCGTTGACGCCGCGTTTCAACTCGAAGCGAACTCCAATCTTCTCAAGATTGATCATCGGAACATCGCGGACCAGAACCCTAAGCAGAAAAGGAGACGATACACTCCAGAGGTGCTACCCTTGAGGACCTGACCAGAACCACCCTCCAACAGTACAGAATGAAAAAATTCAAACTGTAACTGTAAATGCTGGTTATATTGATCATCCTAGTTTCATCCTAGTTTCATTTCGTCTCAAAGACTACTTAGCTCCACAAATCGTTTAAAAACTAATAATCTCAATTATGCTCTAAACTTAAATAGTAGTTTTACTCATCCAACCAGTCAAATTGTTTCCCCATACTTCTACCTCCCATTAGAACACTTGAATAGATATGGTATACATTTCTTTTTCTATGGTAGCCATATGTTTGCTTATTATTTAACCCGCAAACTTGAATTCTACACTCGTTAGCTAAACATATGTTAGACTACTAACAGTCCCTCTTATTTATATCCCATCCACTTATGTCCGAGAAGTCACACTGCTCAAAATTTTCAAATCATCTCCGATGGAGGGGTTTGGTCTTACTCATGCACCACTTATCAGCACGTTAAGTGTAGCGGACTGAGTGAGAAAAAACAGGGAACTTCCGTCGCCTATGCTGCAAAACGAAAGATACTCTAAACTCCTCAGAGGCAAAAACTCTACGCTATGCAGCGGTGGATAGCCAGACTGACTACTGGCTTAACGTCGAGCAAAGCAAAAGAAGCTCGTGAAACACATCTACAAACAAGTTGTTCATTGGATAGCAATCTATTTTACGCTGCCAAGAAACAAGTTCATGGCATTAAGTTCATCGATACCCTGTCTGCTCCTTTAAACAATTCTAACGCGAAAAGCATATATACTGCGCAATGGTGATGCCTCATCTCATTCTTGCGAGCACAAACAGAGGATGAGGCCTCAAAAAACAAACAGTGCAAGACGGTTAGACCAATGCAAAGTGGGACATTAACTTCCTTTTCTTGACGCAAAAGTTATCCAGCAGCGTAGGAGCAGAACTAAACAAAAACAATCTCTTGACGAATACGAACATTTTGATAAAAAAATACCAACAGGAAAAATTTCCAATGCCATTCCAACTATCAATGTCTCACTAAGGAGCCAAAGATAGTTTCCTTTCTTCAACGCACAAGGTTGACAAGAAAACAGTCCTTGAAGTCTTGCTTAAGAATCATCCAGAACAACGCAAAGCCAATTTGATTTACGCAAAAAATTATACAGAAGTCTTGCCATACCGTCAGTCCATATTTCAAAAACTCAATGCCTCAATTGTTAGAACATATGTCATGAAAACGATAGAAGCCATGGCCCTTTCGACCTTGATGCCAACGAATGGCACAGTCTTCTGACATCCCTAAAGGCGTCCTCGACTGATATGTGCAAAATGATAGCGAAATTAGCAATACACAAAGCAACTCCATTTGACTTCTTCCGTATAATTGATGTCGGTTGATAGCTTTTGATAAATGCCCCCGGTGTACGACCGACAGGAATTAGGGAAGTTTTGAGACGAATTATCGGAAGAACTATTGTCAAAAGTGTTAAAACAGGCCTTAAAGTATTAGGTGGTGATCAAAAACTAAGTATGGGTCAGAGGGAGGAATTGAACGTGCCATTCATTCTATGAGCTGCTTTTAATAATACAGATTCGGCAGCGATCTACCTTATTGACGCAAAAAAAAACGCTTTCAATAGTCTCAGCCGTAAACATACCTCAAGAACTATCAAGATATTATACCCTGCTCTACCAATTCAATTAATAATCATAACGTGAACCATCAAATTTGTTTATTAACAAACAAACAAAACTCTGGAAGGTACAACTCAAGGTGACCCCCTTGCAATGTCGATTTATGTGAACTCCATTATCCCCCTAATTGAACTTCTTGACAATTGCTTCACAATACAAAAGTGGTATGCCGGAAATGGCAACGCTGTTGGCCCTCTTGATAACATGAGAAATTTTTTTTACTCGTTAAAAACATGGTCCTGCTTTCGGTTACCATATTACCAAGTGCCATGTTATTACCGAACCTCATTCCTTTGAAAAACGCAGCAGATATTTTTTCAAGATCAAGTTGAACTAGTCAACAGTACTGGTGTACTTGGAAGTGTAATAGTTACTGCTATTGCAGAATATAAATTTGTAGAGATACTAAAAAAGCAGATATCGTTGTTTAAAAAGCTGGTCATTCATGCCAACTTTGACCTCAAAAGGTTTATGAACCATCTACTTTATCGGTTGAGCACCTAATGACCTGAGCTTGTACAACACCTACTGAAGACCTGTTAATAGAATGAAAGAATTCAATCAACAAAAAGCTATTACCGAATCTACGAAAGAATTGAAAAAACAATAAAAAGTACTGGAATATCTGTTTGTTGCCGATAAGGGACTGTGGCCCGAATACCACTAAACCTGACGACCGTTCTAAAGAATACGAACGATCAGTTCAACCTTCCAGTCACTTATCCCTATCTCTGTCGGAAGCCAAACTTAAGCAACAACGAATCATACATGAAATAAGAAAGAAGAAAGCTTGATATCAAATCGAAAAAGATATGAAGACCAAATTTATTAAGATCGAGAATCGCTCACTTGACCTAGATACTGAAAAAGGAGCATCACGCTAGATGAACGCTATGCTATTGAATCAATATCACTTAGACCTAACAAAAAGGAGTTTTGTGATATTGCCCCTTCGCTATGGTTGAGACCCAGTTAATATGCCATCATTATGCGCATGCGAACAAATCTTCACTGAGGCAAATGCCGTCCAATGTCCGAAAGGAGAATGAGACAAAACTTCACAATTGCTTTGCGAAATTGTTAAGTGATGTCTGTCATGATGACGAGATCGAATCTCATCTTCAGCCGTTGCGAGGGGAAATATTTGCTCTTAAATCAACGACAACAGATGATGATGATGATGATGCAAGGTTAGACATCAAGGCCAACGTGCTTTGTGAATCCAGGTTCAACAAAACACTTCGATATAAAAATTTTCGATGTTGAGCAAGAATTGGTGTTGAGAAAGAAACATTTTATCCACTTGTCTTGGCATGCACTGGCGGAGCTGGCCTATCACCCTCAAAAGCGCTGAAACAGCTGGCATCGAAGCTCTTTGCGCGAAAAGAGGACAGATAAGATATCATATCATATCTAAGGACAAAAATCAGCATCTCCCTCCTAAGGAGTTTCCTCAGCTTTTGAGGCTCAAGGACACTTAGGTTGCGCGAAATCCTCGATGCTTCAATGGGAGCTGTTGTTGAGGAAGGGAAGCTCTTAGTTTGACTAATATACTCTCGCCAATAGTTGTTTGTTCTAGGGCTGTCTTGTCTGTCTTTTGTTTTACATTTTTCTCAGCTGATGTTTGTAGAGTATTATCATTTTATTGATAGATTTCAACAATACGAAATGCTTTACGAAGACGTAGTGCAGGGAGGGCCCCGGACCAGCCAATATTCACTCAATGTTGGGAGGTGCATTTCGTAGTTTAGTTTTCGTTTTAAAAAAATTTCTGGGAACCAAGTAACTAACCATCATTGTTTCCGCTAACTTGTCCAGACTGTCCGTTAACATTCGGACTGTGCTCCTTCTCAGAGAAAAACACATGTTTAATGTCTGGCATGATCTCCGGCTGGAACTTGATGGCGACAATACATCCGGACAGTTCACTGTCGTCGTGCGGCTGATTACAGCTCTGAGCCAGCAGGGCTTTTATCAGCCCAGTCGGACACTCGATTGAAATATTCATTGAAATAATCAACTCACTTCGTGAAAGATATTAAATCGCTTTGAACTGGAAACACGACGACGGAAGAGAATATATCGCATTTCTGTATGAATTTCCAATTCTATACATGACGAAATCTAAACAATACATCCATGCCATTCTAAAATATCATTTACCTGAGATAAATAAAAGATATAACCCTAAGTTTCATCATTCTATGTTTACTAATGTCAAGTCATATCTATTGAAATCTATTTCAATCAGACATTAATCAGCAGCCCACAAAACCTATTAAAATAGTACAAAATGTGGGTAAATATAGTCTTCCCTGAAAGAGCATAATGTAAATCAGTATACAAAAAGATGGTTTAATAGGCAGAAACTGAATATCTAGTTAGAGGACTTCATTTCCGAAATACTTTGTCTGATAACTTACGAAGAAATATACCAACAAGTTTTGATATATTCAATAATTCTTGGGGTCGTCCTTTTCATAATTGCGCCCTCCTCCATTATGGTATATTTACGGTAACGGTGGCGACGGTGGTGGGTGAGTGGTTGTGGGGGGGGGGGGGGGGTGAGTTATACGTTATATGACCTCTCAGCTAGCTTAGGAGGTCTATAATGTGAAGGACGTTTTGTCCTTAAAAGTGTCCTTAAAAGGAATAGTACTAATACAATTGGTAACTGACACAGTGAATAATTCTACAGCAAAACAGAGTCAAGCACAAGTTAAATTTCAGTACAAAATATGCGCTAGCAATTATTCACCTCCTAGGAGGTCGACCGGGTAATTAAGGTAGGGAAATGACCCCAGGTCGACTTTATAAGTCTTTTCATAACGTCGACCTCTCAACTGGGGTCGCTATTAATACTTAGCCTACAGACGTTGGCCTAGGTCAACCAACTGCTGTAAGCAAATGAGGGGCTCGTTTTGGTCGCAGCTAGCCTCACTGGTTTGGTTGCAGCTAGCTACCTTCACTGGTTATGGAGGCAGGAAATAGGGGGCCTGGCAATGAGGAGCAAAAATTGTTGGGCTAGGGAAGCTCAATTCCGCGAAATAGTCACTTGACATGAAGGATCTTTAACACTTCTCAGTAGCTTCTCTGAGAGCTCTGCAGATCAACTTAGTTTCCTGGGACTTCATATTTCATCTCGTTTGTGAGCATGAAAATTGAAATCGATCAGACTAAAAACCGCAGAAAAAAACAACCAGGATGAAAGAATTGCCAGATAGAGTAAACGTTTGTTCCGAGTCACTTTCAAACACTGCAACAAAAACATTGTCAATGATGAAGAAACCAGACAGCCAAAAACACTAAAATGTGAATAAATAAAATCAAAGCTGGCAGATAGCCAGAACAGCTGCGTGCTGTGGAATACATATAAACAGATACAGAAAAAAAACATACAAAACTTTCATCGATAAAAAATAAGGTTTGCTGAAATTCACTCCGCAGAAGTCTTTTTATTAGGGAATTTTATCACACATGAGTTTCTGCAACAATAACTAATTAAAATTAAAATTAAGTTGCAAAGCGGTAAAGTTATTTTGAGAGGTAAGTCACATACGATTAAAATCCAATCAAGCCAATGACCTAAAAGCTTTCGGAAGAGTGAAAAACGACATCACACGCGCAAATGTTAGCTAGATGACGAAGTCATTCTGAATATTTGAATGACGAAGTCATTCTGAATATTTGACTTGTTCAGCTTTGCTATGTGACCTGTAAAACGCAAAAAAGCGCCAGACACACCACAAAACATAGCAGGACAAGTCCTGACTTACAATTCACAGAATTTTTATCAACTAATCAAAATTAGATTTAGAAGTGACAAGGATTGCTCTTGGAAAACCATCTAAAAAACATCCTGATAAACGATTAGAAAAACTGCCTCATCCGCACGAAAAACTCAATCAAGAAGGCAAACTTTTGTTCAAGCACCGTTTTCTCACTCTATAAATGAACAAATTTTCGCTGTAATTCGCGTAATTCAGGCGTGACCAAAATCATCACTTCACTTTGACTCTAAAAATCATGAACATTGAAAGTTCTTCAGAACATAATCAACAAATGTCGGGCTAATTTGTCTGGCAAGCGGTTGGCTCCGTAAGTACTTAATTAAGGCTAAGACAGGCTAGCTTCAGCTTAATTGAAGAGGCGGGCGTGAGCACTGGGGGGGGGGGTAGGGACGGAACAATGAGCAGGGAGTTGGTTGGGATTGGGGGGGGGGGGGGTCAATTGGCGGGGATCAAGCTCAGTGCACTAAGTATGAGAACTTAGTGACCTCCGGGAGTCCACTGTTTTCCCCTTTTTTGAGGACAGAAATTCAAAAGAGTCAGACGAAAAATTTCATAACGAAAGACAACAGGACTAATATAATTGCTATACAATTTGTTTGAGAGCAATTTAAAAAAGCAGCGACCCCAAAAAATATTCAATTTCTTTGAATTTTAGAACAAAGATGGCAGATTGCCGGAAAATAGTCGCGATAGAGGCTTGTGGCCTTCCATGAGTTGAAGTAACTAAAAAAATAAGATAGACAGATCAACCACCAGTCCTTTAATAGACCATTCGACTTTTTGGTTTCGATTTTAAATTCGGTCTATCATTTTTGACACATACGGTCTCTTTAAGGAAAAAGCCCAAGAGCTTTTTCAAAATTGATATTCGAAATCCACAACTCAAGACTAATACTGAAGCAACAGGGCATTACTTAGAAGTACACTATTGATCTTTAACTAGTAAATGTACACGAAATTTAAAGTTCAATAAGTGAGTTCCGACTTCAATTTTTTAGTGTGATAAATCATGCAATTGACCTAAAAGCACAGAAGAGGTCATGTGACCAAATTTTAACAGCAAAGCAGAAGAAGTCACTGTGGTCATTGAAAAAGTCAATTCCAAGAAGTCCGCTCGTAAGAATCATCAATGGAGATGCCGAATTAAAAACGTGTCGGTCTCTGACCATGATGATCTGTGTAGAATCTGAGACAATGTTGATAACCGCTGCCCCAAATGAGATGTAGTACCACATGACGTAAACTACATTTTCAACTGCATTAAGAATACAACAAACCTGAACGCGATTGACCTGTGGGGAAGACCAGTAGCATTTCACCCAAGTTGCTACCAGTTAAAAACGGCAATAAGCGCCTGTATCCCGCCAACATTACCTGCGAATTGCAGCTGTGCGACAGCTACAACAGCAACAATTAAAAAGACCACGACGTCCTCAATGATAGCCGCTATCGCTTCGCCGCTATTAAAAAACCAGGACCAACGCAACTTCGGGCGAAATGGTATAAAACAAATGACAAGCCATTGGCTTCGTCAATAGCTACGGTTTATGGAGGCTAACTTTACCTTAAATGGAGGGGTGTGAAGCGAACGCAGCGGGGAGCGCAAGGGAGGAAACGTGGTAGGGAGGGGGTCGAGAGCTCTGGTTTACGGATGCAACTATGCGCAGGCGGTTGGTGGCGTTGACGTGGGGGAGGGGACGGTGTAGTGAGGGGACGGGCTAAATTTGGTGAGGGGTCAAACTCTAAGAACCCTACTTCACACAGCGGATCTATGTCTCCAAAACAACTTCGGTGAATCGCATACCTAGAGTCTAGCAAGCCGAAAGGCTCAAGAGAACCTATTGCCCTCCGGAGGTTACCAGTTTATCCCGTTTATGAGGACGAAAAGCAAATGGGCCACTAGAAAAACCGGTCCGCAAAAAATTGCATATAAAAGTCAACAGGACTAAAATAATTGCAACAAAATTTGTTAGAGAGCAATTAATAACCACTTTAAGTCGCAACAAACACCATCATGATGGGTGAGGGATGTGACAGGGGTTCAGAAAAGTAGGCGGGAGGAGAAGCAGACCTCTAAAGATTGCTCTAAGCAGCTCCAGTGAACTGTACACTAAGAGCCCACTAGTCAAAAAAAGCTGCCTCATAGAGACTTTACAAAATCAAACAAGCATAAAATCGGATAAGAAAGACCAACAGGACTCAAACAAATGCTAAAAACACCGTATTAGAGCCATCTGAAATTGCCTTGGGATGGAGCAGTTAACACAAAAATTTTCATGATTTTCAAGCGTTTTATTTTTGCATTGATGATAGGCTCTTACCTAAAATTCTTCACCAGAAAAATTTGTTTTCTAAGACAACTATCAAAGAATCAAAGAACGTTGATCTATCTTCAGCTATGAGGACAAAATTATGCAATACATAGAGCAGATGGCTGAGATTTATAGCGACGCAAATTTGTCAACATGAGGCCAACCAGTTCCATTGTTTAGTACCTCATTCCGTCTTCTACTTTCAAATGCATTCGAACTCCTCTTCTCAAAAACTGCTTCTGTAACAGATAGTAAATTTACACATAGTTAAAGACAGAATTCTAACAAATAATTAAAAACATTTCCACGACACAAAATATTCATAAAGCAATTTGAAAATATTCAAATATATTTTAAATCGCAATTTCTCCCAAAATACTGTCTGGATGACACCAACACCTTTGCAAGGGTTGTACCTATAACCCAATCAATTTAATATCGGATAATAAGATCAATCACTGCTCGTAACAGTTAAGATATCTGAAGCAAATTGAGGAGATAAAGATTCAAATTTCAGAAACTACTGCAATGATTGCTCATAACGAAGGATTCAAGTCGACAGTCAAGCCCAATGAAATTTAAGTTAACGGGTTAAAAATAGCTGAAGGGCTTGAAAATCATCACTTTCAATGACTGCGAGAATAAGATCAATGTTACCAATAAATATTACCTTGCAGTAGTCACTACAACGTGTTTGACTATAATCACTCCTTTAGCCTCTTATCAGAACATCTAAAATATTACAAATTAGGAGCACCTTCAAGTTTTCATTCAAATCAACGCTATCAACTCAGTCAACTTCATAATTGCAAACGATTTGGCGTTATCATTGCAGAATCCTTTCAGTTTAAGAACTGATTCCATCCTTCCACCATTTTTTGTCCAGTATTTTAGTGAAAAATTCCTGTTTTGGCTTTCTCTGTGGTGAGAGTACATTTGTAATATGAGCTATGAGTAACCATGACATTGAAGACTTTTGAAAGGTTGAGCAAAAAAGGACGGGTCACTGCTTTTAGAGATTTCTAAATAGTCTTTAAGAAATTATGTCTTACGCTCTTTCTTATAAAAGTTATGATGAAGACACTTGTTTTTTTACACTCCTTTAAACATAGTATCTCATATTTGACGTTTGATTTAGTGCTTTTAAGTAGACTCAAAAATAGTGAACTAATAATTTTAAAAATAGCTCAAGAAACTGGTGGAAGGAGAGAGTGATTCAAATTAGTTGGATTCAAATCACTTGTAGTCTTCGGCCATAATTAGCACAATAAGCGACGTCCACCCAGTGAATGGGTGAGCACCCTGGCCCTTGCCAGTGACGTCACAGTAATTCTCCCAGACGAAGCCAGATGAGCGGTACTGTCTCATCACATTCCCAATCACATTCTGTCTCAGCTCACTGTAGATCTCTCTAGCTTGATTCGAATGCGGTTGTGGGCCTCCAGTTGGCTGAAACAGTTTAACAATTGAGACAACAGGGCTCGACTATAAATACAATAAATCTAAATTACAATAGCGGTATTGTGAGCTTGGGAATCATTTTCCGACCTCTAACCCTGATCCGCAAACCTCACTCATTTAAGACAAAACAAAAAAGTAAAGTTGGGACAGAAAAGACAGCATTAAGGCGTGCATCGGCAGGGGGTTATTGAGGGAATGAAACGAGAGGAGTCTGTGAGGGGCGGGGGATGGTCGAATGAGCGTGCAGGGTTGCGGTTGAAAGGAGCTGGTGGGTGATGCGTAAAGCGTAAGGCTCTTAAAGGTCTTCTCAGTCACTTAATTCGCTCCGGGGTTTAAATGTTTATCCCGTTCGCGAGGACAAAAAGTTAAAAAAGCGCCAGATGAAAAACCGGTCAAGCAACAATTCGCATAAAAAAGACCGCAGGATTAATATAATCGCTCGAAACTTCGTTTGAGAGCAATTAATGACCTGAAACTTTACATCAAATAGCATTAACATAATACAACATAAGTCACCCAATTTTTGACTCATTTCAAATACGAATGTATGATATATGCATGGTATGCACATATGAGCAAGGCTGACTTTTGAGAGCTTTTCAGAACCATTTAATTTGGCAAAAATTTCAAAATGCGTCAAAAAGCGGGCTCTATACCAACCCCCCCCCCCCCCCCCCCCCCCCGCATTGCTTACTGTTTATTTTTACTAGGTTCTATTGACCTTGATAAAAATCTTTTCCTATAAATTATCTCACATAAAAGCAACAAAAGAAGGAATTGAATCGAGCACAAACAAATGGTAGAGCAAAAGTAAAAATTCGATTACAGCAAGCAATTAGTATCTATAATTGACACTAACACTTTCCTGGGAGTAGTGATGAAGTGCCCTGAGCAGCATGTAGTTCATGTTCATCCAAATTTGACCCCTCCAGTAGGGCGGATCATGTTCAGTGTTCCTCTTCATGTACAGCGGATCTTTCTTAGAGAGAGACCTAATTCATACAACAAATCAAGAGTAACAAGAGGAAGAAGAATCAAGCGAAAGAACCTGGATTTGAGTCGATTTTCCAGGTTTTTCGAGATACCACTTTTGTCGAATTGTGTGAATAGTTACAGTTTAATTGACATTGTTTTTATCTGGATCTTTTCAACAATTGCCCCCCTTTTGCAAAGGGGGCTATTCTTGAATATAATTCCGTGAACAGTGCTCGGCAATTGCGCTTAAACTAATTTTCGGCTACCTAAACTGTAGGCCAAGTAATATTGTGGTAAAGCATAGCACAGTAGGGGGGAGGGGCGATTCTGTACTAGATGCCAAAGGGGGAGGGGGCAATCGCAGAAAAGATCCTTTTATCTTAAGACTAGGACAGACGGTTTCAATCAACCAATTTAAGAATTTCAATACATATCACAAGTCAATAATGCAGAACTCGCCAACTAACTCGCAGATATTTTTTCGCGCGGTCTGAAACGCTACTACCATTATAGCTCCGAACCCACTAAACTGATTTTAACCGAGTGGTAAATTCCACTCAAACGACTTAAGGAAAGAATAGAAAATACCGATAGACGTTTATTTCAGCTCAGTATGTAATCACACATTGAAAGCATTTACAACGGAAAAGGTGACATTTTTATTGCCTAAAATAATTTTCAGAACCTAAAAAATAGTACATGTTTTAAACGAGATTTTGTCTATTTATATGATTATTACATAATCTTTATAGCAAACAACAATATTTTCATCCCAATCAGCAAACTTAAAAAAAATAATTTTAAGATTTTTCAGATTTTGAAATTTTCTTGAAACTGAGATAACCACCAAAGAGTCACCAAAAATTTTTATCTTCACCGGAAACATCAATTTTAAGTTTCAAACTGAAATTATTATTGGTTTTGATTCCCATATTTGCGCAACACATGCTAACGCATATCACTTTTATTTTGGCTTCAAATAATTGCAATACTATTTTTAATAATGATTAAGGAATTAAATTTTGGGATATTTGGTAAAATCTTGGTTCACGACCGATCATTGTTATTAATATCAGTTCAGTTCGAATCATCAATGCATATATGGTTTATTTGTTGCTGGTAAAACCCACTACATTTTTTTTTATGTGCGAGGCATCATTTGAAAATTTTTGTATGATCCTTGTATGAGTACTAAGAAATCATACAAATCATATATGACCTAGTACGGTTACTAAGAATCATATATGACCTAGTACGAAATCCAAGAAAGTTGTATGATCGATGACCCGGGTGGAATCATTTTCACTACCTTCTCGGAAAAAATCTTTCGAGGTATTTCTATTCTGCCTCGGGAATTTTTTTTTGCCTCTGATTTACGATCCATAAGATGAGACAAAGTTTTGAGCTCCCATCGCATTGCAATATTTTTGCTAACCCAAACTAAGAGGCGAGGAGGAGGAATTGCATCTAACCTGATGCCGTAAGGCGTCCAAAGGGTGGCAGGGTTTCTGATTTGATCGAGGAGCACTTTCAGCTGTCGACTTTCATGTGGGATTAGTTTCATCATGAATGGGAACAGACTGACGTAGCCCAAATGGGGCACATGCACCGGGTGGGTACTCACGGATGACAACACCTTCCGGACCATTTGTGGATCTGGCTCCTGGGGATGTTGCTTCTTTATCGCAGGCCGTACTAGAATTAAACACGAATCATTTGCAAAAAGATATGCACCATATTACTTCACTTGAAGAGAGATACAAAAACTGCCCGAACACATTTTTAATACTAGCAAACAATGAGCAATGACTATTTCAATAAGATATATTGTTCCTAAGCCCGGCACAGAACAAAAATCTAATCCCATAATTCTGATATTAAGGTTTGAAAGATCATTAATTATTTGCTTCCTGAGGAAAAATAAAACTCAATCCTGTTCATAAGAGCACCATAGGCGTTAAAAGCTCTGAAGAAATCAACGCCTTTCCACCTGTCCCCGTTCGAGGAAGGGACAGTTTCGAAGCAAGTTGAAATTACTTTTTTTAATCAATTGCAAACGAACCTAGAGCAACTTCGGGTGCGTTGATGCCGACATCTGCATACTGTTGCAGCTGTTCTGACCAGTGGAGTCTGTTCAACTCAGAGAAGTCACCCAGTGTGTCTCTCCACCTCTCCCACACAATCACATCTCCTGGATAGATCTCCTTGGCCACTTTGGATAGCACCTGAGCACACAAACGACACGGATCAATGTAATACAAAACATAGCCGGCGACTAGCCGGAAAATAGCCACCGTTAACCCGCTTGAAGCACATTGGGATTGAAACAGAAAAAATTAAGAGATAGAAACTGATAGAATTTTTCTAAGAGTCAAAGTGTTCTTATTTGGTGCGTAGATTCTTCACATTCGGTTAGATTCCAAAAATACAATGAATTCAGCTTCTAAACTGAAGGCTCTTGAGCATAATACTAATGGTAGCTAGCAATCGCTTCAATAAAGTTTGATAACCTAATGTATTATGACTTAATGACCAGGCTTTATGTTTATCCCGTTTCTTTTGATTTTGCACTTTTGATCTTGACCGTATTCACTACGTTACGCCATTCAATACGTGAAAGAATTTAAAATCCATTCAGTTGAAGCAGTGAGTGAAGTAGGTCCGCAGTCAAACGTGAAAATCGTGACTTATAGAAAACGAAAAACGTGATCAAAAGGTAAAGCGATTAAAAAAACATAGCAGGACAAGTCCTAACGTTCAATTCAAAGAATTTGCATATACTAAACAAAAACTTGGCCTAGAACGGACTATGAGTGAATTGAGAAAACCATTGCCAAAAAAATCAGATCAAAAAACTTTAAAAAAAATGAAAATCAATGTCAAAACGCCGCATTTCAACAAAAGACCACTAGCAAGAAAGTGAAATTCGATTCAAATAAAAAACTAGGCATAGAATGAACTAAAAATGGATTGTAAAAAACACTAAAATTTAAAGTGGAATTGCCGCATGTGAACAACGAAACACTAGCGAGAAAGAGAAATTTTGTTCAAACACCGTTTTCTCACTACTTTGAAATTAGAATGAAATTTCACGACGCAAAACAACTCGCTTTTTCGCTCCACTTCCTGTTTGGGCGTGACCAAAATCATTACTCCAATTTAACTTCAAAAACCATGAAAATGCGTGAACAGATCTTTAACAAAAGACAGCGCCCAGTACAATTCAAATTTTTAGAATTGTGAAAAAGGAGAGCGCCTAAATAATAGCCGTTGAGAGGTTGACGGCGGCTATTAAACAGAATACAACATAGAGCATCTATTACGATCATAGTATCTGCCAATGCGAACTTATTAAAAAATATAGCCGGCAGATTTCCCGATTAGCTGCGAAAGAAAATACTTGCGTGCCGCATAATAGGGATAAACAGATACAGATATAAGTTGAAAAAGTCATCGACGGCGCTCAAAAAGCTATGTAAAAAAACAGCGATACAATAATAGAACTCGTTAAAACTCATTGCGCAGGAGCCTTTTCATTACGACCTCTATTACACATATAAAGGGACCTCTATTACACATATATTACACTAAAGTTTCCATTGACCTTGAACTAAATTAAAATAAACTTAAGTTTTAAAGTGCAAAAGTTATTTTATTAAGTGAGGTAATTCACTTAAAATGAAAATCTAATCACACAGAGAACTTTTGCTAGAGATAGAGAGAGAAATGACGTCACGTGCGCAAATTCCGTTAGTGGAGCGTAAGAAGTCATTCAAAAAATTTGATCTTTTCAGCTTTGCTGTGTGAAATATGAAACGAAAAAGAGCATCAGACGACAAAACAAAAAACATAGCCTGAAGAAATCCGGAAACAACTCGAGGAGTCGTCTTCGTGAAAGAATTGCCTTTTAAGTTAACTGGTTCCTACTAAAAAGATTACTGAAAAAAATGCAGTAAAAAATGAAGATAGCCCATAAAACCAACTGAACTAAAAAAATTACATTGCTCCTATATATCAAACAAGCCGAATTTTTTGTACGCCATTGAAACCATCGAAGCCCGCTGGCAGCAAAAGCCAAGCAATGTTAGGCTCCAAAAACTTAATTTTAGATAAAAATCTGAATACTGCAAGAAATGGCCAAATTTGTAACAAAATTAATCAATTTCCGTAAGTTCTCAATCGAAATACTATTTTACAGCCTAAAAGCAATCAATTGGCAACTAAATGAACTTTATCGCTTTAACTTAAATTTTAGCTTTGAATCACATTGAATGTGATAAAACCAAGCAATTACCAACAAATTAATCAAAAAATTAAGCAAAACCTCAGTACCATATTATGATATTATGTTGAAGAAAATTGCAAACAAAAAACTTTCGAAACAAAAATTTAAAGAAAAAAGACAAAAACTCTTAGTTCAAATCAATAATTTTCAATTTATTAAAGCCAGAGCAAAAAAGCATAGGTCTTAGGATGCTAGAGGAATGACAGAACGAAACATGATAGAATGTGGAAAACACATACATTGTGAAAAAGATTCAAAAACCTAATTCGTATTTTCTGAAAAATAAATTGAGATATAAAAACATGGATTGTTTGTTATTAAGCAATCGAAGTTTAAGAACATTACATGGCCATCTTCCTGTCTCAGTAAGAAATGAAAACAGCTCAATTGCGAAACAGTAAAACAATTTTAAAATAAAAAAGTTCATAATATGGTTGCAATTTTCATTGAATTTGAAAGAGTAATCGCCCAAAACAATTCATTAGCAAAAAACGAAAAAAAATTTTATGGCAATTAAACTCAAAACACAAACAAAAAACTTAGAGAACTTTGGCAAAAACCGCAGAAATCGGATTAGTATGAGTAAAATTTTTTAAAACAAGAACACCTCACTTCTTAAAGAGGCAGTCAATCCAGAAAATATCAAAAATACGTTGACAAATTTACTATTTTGGTTTAAAAAGCTCAAGGAGCAAAAAATGAAGAAATTAATGAAAAAAGCCAAAAACTGACCAAAAATGAGAAATATGGGCCAATTTTGCACTTGAAACGCATTATTAAGCTTTCCGAAACATTGTGGATCGATTTCAGATGGTAGCATATTCATGAGGCATCGATCAAATTTTACTTCAGCAGCAAAAAACCAAGTTACAATAAAAACTTTGAGACAAATGGACGAAAACATGGCTAATAACTGTCTCGCTAATAACTGTACGGCTAACCTTCTCTCGCTAAGAAAAAGTTAGTTCACGCGGCAATCTTACTCACTTTCACTATTAGATCAAAACGCCACCTGAACAAATAGTACTTCCGGTTAAAAAAAACTTTAGAAAACCAATACTCCTCTTCGAGTCGTTATCAAAACAAAGGACAACGCAGTATAGCTCCGCTCAACTAACAGCTGGGCAGCTATAAAAACTGTAACACTTTCAATTTCATGACAGTAGAGAAAACATAGCCGGCAACTAGTAAGAATGCGCACTAGAATCCTATTAAGTTGCCAAGGAGCACTCAATATCCTATGGTTAAATTACATCGTGAGAATTGTTTCTATCAAATCGAGGAAAGGGGCGGAATCAATTCAAGCTTTCTTTTTGATGGTGAAATCAAAGTTTTTTCGGAGTGCTCTATATCAACGAGCATCATAAAACAGTGGTTTCACTGATGCAGTACATTCAGTACCAGGAAAGTGACAGGAACCTCCACAAGAGGGGGGGGGGGTTCTTTTCTGCAGCGCACAATAAACGTTCCCCCAATTCTCACATTAATGATATGCATAATCTAGCGGAATGGGTCGTTCGTTCTCTGTGTCAACTAATGTCTTCATAACTTCCTCAAGACTTAAATGGAATTTGAGTCTTTCTTCTAATAATGACCCGGATGCCCAACCCCAACAATGAATGAAAATAGGCGTCATACAAACAAATGCCCAAACCATTGCCAAAAAAATCAGATCAAAAAACTTTAAAAAAAATGAAAATCAATGTCAAAACGCCGCATTTCAACAAAAGACCACTAGCAAGAAAGTGAAATTCGATTCAAATAAAAAACTAGGCATAGAATGAACTGAAAATGGATTGTAAAAAACACTAAAATTTAAAGTGGAATTGCCGCATGTGAACAACGAAACACTAGCGAGAAAGAGAAATTTTGTTCAAACACCGTTTTCTCACTACTTTGAAATTAGAATGAAATTTCACGACGCAAAACAACTCGCTTTTTCGCTCCACTTCCTGTTTGGGCGTGACCAAAATCATTACTCCAATTTAACTTCAATAACCATGAAAATGCGTGAACAGATCTTTAACAAAAGACAGCGCCCAGTACAATTCAAATTTTTAGAATTGTGAAAAAGGAGAGCGCCTAAATAATAGCCGTTGAGAGGCTGACGGCGGCTATTAAACAGAATACAACATAGAGCATCTATTACGATCATAGTATCTGCCAATGCGAACTTATTAAAAAACATAGCCGGCAGATTTCCCGATTAGCTGCGAAAGAAAATACTTGCGTGCCGCATAATAGGGATAGAAACAGATACAGATATAAGTTGAAAAAGTCATCGACGGCGCTCAAAAAGCTATGTAAACAAACAGCGATACAATAATAGAACTCGTTAAAACTCATTGCGCAGGAGCCTTTTCATTACGACCTTTATTACACATATAAGGGGACCTCTATTACACATATATTACACTAAAGTTTCCATTGACCTTGAACTAAATTAAAATAAACTTAAGTTTTAAAGTGCAAAAGTTATTTTATTAAGTGAGGTAATTCACTTAAAATGAAAATCTAATCACACAGAGAACTTTTGCTAGAGATAGAGAGAGAAATGACGTCACGTGCGCAAATTCCGTTAGTGGAGCGTAAGAAGTCATTCAAAAAATTTGATCTTTTCAGCTTTGCTGTGTGAAATATGAAACGAAAAAGAGCATCAGACGACAAAACAAAAAACATAGCCTGAAGAAATCCGGAAACAACTCGAGGAGTCGTCTTCGTGAAAGAATTGCCTTTTAAGTTAACTGGTTCCTACTAAAAAGATTACTGAAAAAAATGCAGTAAAAAATGAAGATAGCCCATAAAACCAACTGAACTAAAAAATTACATTGCTCCTATATATCAAACAAGCCGATTTTTTTGTACGCCATTGAAACCATCGAAGCCCGGCAGCAAAAGCCATTGAAACCATCGAAACCTGGCAGCAAAAGCCAAGCAATGTTAGGCTCCAAAAACTTAATTTTAGATAAAAATCTGAATACTGCAAGAAATGGCCAAATTTGTAACAAAATTAATCAATTTCCGTAAGTTCTCAATCGAAACACTATTTTACAGCCTAAAAGCAATCAATTGGCAACTAAATGAACTTTATCGCTTTAACTTAAATTTTAGCTTTGAATCACATTGAATGTGATAAAACCAAGCAATTACCAACAAATTAATCAAAAAATTAAGCAAAACCTCAGTACCATATTATGATATTATGTTGAAGAAAATTGCAAACAAAAAACTTTCGAAACAAAAATTTAAAGAAAAAAGACAAAAATTCTTAGTTCAAATCAATAATTTTCAATTTAGTAAAGCCAGAGCAAAAAAGCATAGGTCTTAGGATGCTAGAGGAATGACAGAACGAAACATGATAGAATGTGGAAAACACATACATTGTGAAAAAGATTCAAAAACCTAATTCGTATTTTCTGAAAAATAAATTGAGATATAAAAACATGGATTGTTTGTTATTAAGCAATCGAAGTTTAAGAACATTACATGGCCATCTTCCTGTCTCAGTAAGAAATGAAAACAGCTCAATTGCGAAACAGTAAAACAATTTTAAAATAAAAAAGTTCATAATATGGTTGCAATTTTCATTGAATTTGAAAGAGTAATCGCCCAAAACAATTCATTAGCAAAAAACGAAAAAAAATTTTATGGCAATTAAACTCAAAACACAAACAAAAAACTTAGAGAACTTTGGCAAAAACCGCAGAAATCGGATTAGTATGAGTAAAATTTTTTAAAATAAGAACACTTCACTTCAAAAAGAGGCAGTCAATCCAGAAAATATCAAAAATACGTTGACAAATTTACTATTTTGGTTTAAAAAGCTCAAGGAGCAAAAAATGAAGAAATTAATGAAAAAAGCCAAAAACTGACCAAAAATGAGAAATATGGGCCAATTTTGCACTTGAAACGCATTATTAAGCTTTCCGAAACATTGTGGATCGATTTCAGATGGTAGCATATTCATGAGGCATCGATCAAATTTTACTTCAGCAGCAAAAAACCAAGTTACAATAAAAACTTTGAGACAAATGGACGAAAACATGGCTAATAACTGTCTCGCTAATAACTGTACGGCTAACCTTCTCTCGCTAAGAAAAAGTTAGTTCACGCGGCAATCTTACTCACTTTCACTATTAGATCAAAACGCCACCTGAACAAATAGTACTTCCGGTTAAAAAAAACTTTAGAAAACCAATACTCCTCTTCGAGTCGTTATCAAAACCAAGGACAACGCAGTATAGCTCATAGCCGGCAACTAGTAAGAATGCGCACTAGAATCCTATTAAGTTGCCAAGGAGCACTCAATATCCTATGGTTAAATTACATCGTGAGAATTGTTTCTATCAAATCGAGGAAAGGGGCGGAATCAATTCAAGCTTTCTTTTTGATGGTGAAATCAAAGTTTTTTCGGAGTGCTCTATATCAACGAGCATCATAAAACAGTGGTTTCACTGATGCAGTACATTCAGTACCAGGAAAGTGACAGGAACCTCCACAAGAGGGGGGGGGGTTCTTTTCTGCAGCGCACAATAAACGTTCCCCCAATTCTCACATTAATGATATGCATAATCTAGCGGAATGGGTCGTTCGTTCTCTGTGTCAACTAATGTCTTCATAACTTCCTCAAGACTTAAATGGAATTTGAGTCTTTCTTCTAATAATGACCCGGATGCCCAACCCCAACAATGAATGAAAATAGGCGTCATACAAACAAATGCCCAATCATCTGGAGTGTACATCACCAGTGCGGCTCACCTGCGCTGTTAAGGCCATCCAACACCTCAGATCCAAATGGTACTCCTCTTTGGTGGGGTGGGATGCCCTGGGGTAGTCATCCAGTCCAGAAGTGAGTGTCTTGGGGTTCAGTTCTCTCTCGTCAGACCCATTCCTTCCTTTCCACTGATACGTGAGGGGAAGAGGACCACGCTGAGTCGTGTTGTACCTTAATTACATGAACAAATTACGACACATGAAAAGGCTTATTGCCAAAACTTCCAATATTCTAATAAATAGATTTATCAGCTCTAATGACGTCATGGCGTTCACAATTCTTGCATGCGTTTGGAAACAATCTATACTCCGTAAACAGAAAAATTTTATTCTGCTGCTTGGCGTTTAGGAAACGAGATGTTGTAATATAGCGCTAAGTTGCAACTGAGGGCGAATTGAGAAATCCAGGGTTCCAGTGAAGATTTTCTTGGTTTCCAGCTGCAACAGCTTTTTGTCTGTAAGTTGCCCAGACATAGCAATTCACTTTCCCTTCTGTGTTATTTCCAGATTATTTCTACAGATAAACTTGATTAAAAATTTGGAAGCACAGAAAATCTGAAAAGCAATTGATGTGGTTGCTCACCATGTGATCCACTGGGTTATTTTTGGGTAGAGACGTGAGAGGTAGTCTGCAGGGATCTTTCCTCTGTTCAGTAAGGAGTCAACAGTCAGAAGGAAAGAGGGAGGGTTCGCATTGCTTGTATGTTGCACAATGAACTCACGCGGAACTCGAGCTAAAAAACAGATTTAAAATATCTCCAATGCCGCCACTGTGCATATACTACGGTTATCTATTAGATTGCAGTATATAATCGCATCAACAGGCAATTCACTCTAAACTAACCAAACAAATACTGATTATAACAACAATGCCAATAAAGTTCTTGTTTCTGCGACAGAACTCTAAGAGCGCTATAGAGCAAACTACCTCAGAATCAAAATAATCACCAAGTTTGAGAAATAAAAAGAGGCTTTAAATAGATAAGACGGTGCATATAAAAGACAGAGTATAAACATCTTTAAGCTACAAAACATTTTGTCACCTGTAGGTCACCAATCACAGACCCTCTCAATGCGGACAGGAATTGCTGCAAAAAATCCCAGTCTCATCTACGAGACAGACAGAGGTAGTTCTAACATTGTATTACCGAATTTTAAACTATTGCAACGTAATGTTATATAAGTACAGAAGGGTCTCTCGTACATAAGAATGGGGGTTCGATGTTTATGTTGCTAACCGAGTGCCTCACTGCCTAGAATCTGTTCCCTGGGAATCCATCCGTCTGCATTCATGAGATCCATCCAGTGTCCCAACACATCCAGACTGATGGAGGAGTTCCACTTGGACACCACCAGTTGGTGGAACCCCTCGTCCCACAGGAACCCACGCGGGAAGAATGACCTAGAAACAATACAAAGATTTCATTTTTCAAACGAGAAGAAGTGTTAATCAATCTATCTTGGTGGTTTTAAATTTAATTGGACCTGCCTGTTTTCATTGTAATTTTAATTAGAAGGATCTTAACTCAATATCCTGATTCGCACGAATTTTTTTTTCATTCCATTATCTGTTTTTCAAAATTTCCACTTCCGATCGCACGTACATTATTGTGGTTTCAGAAAAAGCCCAATTGAACAAAAAAAGCAAACTGCTCGTCTCAATCAAAGTTGGCAATCAGCGATCAGAATTGTTGCAGATACTGGAATTGCTGAAGCCCAAATTGACCCCCCCCCCCCCCCCCCCACTGAACTGAAGAAGGCATCCCTCGTTGTCTGCTAAATGATCCATCTCTTTCCGTGTCTCCTTAACTTGGTTAAATAATCTCTTTACTCTGATAGTTACGGTGACAAGTACTTTTAAAGTTGATTGGTGTCATGATAAGGGTGTTGGCGAATAAATGATTCAGCAATTGACACTCAGAGTTTGATATCTTCTGTAGAATATAACCGGCAATCTTACGCCTTTATAATGTTAAAGCAAATAGGCCGAAAATTTATCCGATTAAATCTCAAAAATCAGAATCAAGTACCTATTTCCTTTAAAAAATTAACATTTTTATTACCATTATTAAACAAAAACCGACTAGGATCGTATGAACTGCTCTCTCTCGAACGACACGCGGGGGCAATTAAATTTAGAGGGGTGTAGATTAGAAATGTTTTATGGGAGCAAAAAACGGCCACACAGGGGTTAGAACCCTTTACCTCTAGGTTGGCCGTCTGACATCTTAACTACTTACCTACCATACCTTCAATTTCTTTCTTATCACAATCGGTTTTATCAACAAACTTTATTTCAGAACGAGAGCAACTTTGATCACTCAAAAATAAAGAACTAAAGTCACTCAAAGCTAAATCGAAAAAATTGTTTTAGAAAACAGCCCAACAAAAATTTTGCATTAAGAAGACACATGTTTACAATAAGCGCTTCAACCTTCGTTCGAGAGCAATTATACAGATTATGCTTCTTTTTTCGTTGATAATGGTTTGTATAGCCCAATACGCTGAATTATAATTGAATAAACAATTATTATAGCCTAACAAGTGGTGGCCTTGCCCAATACAATTAATATCTGCCACTATGAATCTTGTAAAATATCAATTATAGAGGGTCCCATTCAACTCGAGGCAAAGGACACAGTTCCAGAGTCAAACCTTGGTACTTTCTCTTAAAATAAACCTAAGTTTTTCCACGACAACTAAGGAGCAGAGTGAGTGCAAAGAATCCGTTGTTCCGATAGCGTTATATGGCAGTCAATCAACATCGATATGAAAACCAATCTCAGATCTCTCGAGAAGCGACAAAAAGGAGAGATGAGATACTGCGGCATCTCCTATATGCTAGAGTGCTGCTGTTATGTTTGTCTATGTTACTGTAAGCAGGCCAACAGCGGCTTCGGTGTATTTTTGATTCAAAATTTTTGAGTTTTTTTTTCGAGTGCGCGGTTTTGACTTGACGCAAAACGTTCTAATTTCTGCTAAATTATTACTCAGTACTATACGACCAACCGGATAGAGGAGCGGTAGTAATATCACCAGAATTTATCAAATTTTACTGCATGTATTATTCTATGCTGTATTCTATATTTATCAACCAAGCAAAGCTGGAGGTTTGATAGACACTAACCTCGATGGGACTGCAGAGTACAATGGAGTATACCAATATGCCAATGGGGATGAATATTGTTCAGTCTTAATGGCACTGGCTCCGTAGAAATAGCCCATTCCGCCAATCAGATTACTGAACACTGCCTCTGCGAATTCAACCTCATCATCTGAGAATCCTTTCTCTCTCAAGTGGAATGTTTGTTCGAACCTGTAAAGGAACCAGCCCAGCAGTTTCATTATTTGAATATTATCTTTTTCACCTCCCTCACCCTCCCACTGCAATGTAAAATAGCACCTGCGCTTGAGGAGCTCAAAATTTTGGTATTAACTTGTAGAGCGCGGGGGTTCTATTATTTTATCTAGAAGTCGTGAAAACTCATCACATCAATTCTTACATCTTTCATTTTTGAAACATGACTTCACTATATTCTAAGCTGTCTCTCGTTTTAAACCATAGATTACCATGAATCAACTCTCGATGCCATAACAACAGTTGCATAACTTACCACTGAAATAGTGAACAAAAACAAACCTCAGATGGAATTTGTCGATATGTTCTGTTAGGTTCTCTCTATACTTCTGACCCGAAAGACGCCCCCTTCTATTCGTGTAGCTTGCCGACTCAAACGCCGCTTCCATTGAAAATGCGCCCGATCCCGATACCTGGGTCACAATCAAGTTCAGGGGAAGCTCAGCGTTACCCGAGCTTTGCCTAATTTGGGCCATTTTTGAGCCCGGAAGCACCACAAAATGCTGTCCCTTCTTAGGATGTGAGTTCTTCATAGTAACAGCAGATGCGTAATGTTGAATAGCTTCTTTGATCAAATGCAAACTAGGAGTGTATGCTTCAAGATAGTTGTAGTTGACATTCGATTGTCTGTCGAACACGAGATCAAAGTAGCCGAGTTCATTCGTGTACCCTCTAATAGAGCTGAGGTGATTGTCGTTTTCCACTATTGACTCGATTTCACCCTGGCCGTCCAAAGCTAAAGTATTAATCATTAGTATCTCATCTCCTCACGGTGTAAATTTGGTTTCTTCGACCATGTAAGAGCAGACTAATGCGAATAAAGTGCACTGATGACTGGTGATATAACCCCATTGAAAGGTGAGACTAGTCATACAATTGACACAAAAAAACTAAAAATGCAAAAATCTCAACTCCCGTTATTAAGACAACTCTCAACTCCATTACCTCCCGGTGATTTAGAACCCCTTCAAACTGAGCACGCAAAACATTTGCTTGAAGAAAAGAAATCAAGCTAATGCAATTTCTCAAGCAGAACCAATTTAAATTTATTGAATAAACACCTAATTTCGCCAAATCCAAAAAAAATCTTTGAGCTATTTTTTTCCAACCCTCAAAAATGAGTTGACTAATCACTTCAATGCCAACACTTGAGCGCCAAATACAGTAATGGTAGTCTTTGATCGACAACAAAGCAAATGAGAGAATATAACCAAAGAAAGTTGAAAAATCTGTAATAACTCAATTTTCTTTGGAAACTAGTGCTGTTAACATTATCAAAAAAACTATCAGAACATGTGCGCTAAATGCACAAAAAAGCGCCCTCTCAAAGCAAACACCCATACTGCGATAAATTGAGAACGCAAAGAAAAAAATATATGACTGCAGAGCTCCAAAAAATTTGAAGTTGCGTCAAATTTGAAAGAACGTGTAGCCATCTATCCAGATCCCTAACCACTTCATCCCATTCAGTGCTTCTAACGTGATCGATTTCATTCATAGCAACTAGCGTTATTTTTATTACCAATATGAGAAAATGACAAAATCATCAAGGCATATGAAGAACAACAGAACAAAGAACTGAAAAGATTGCCACAATTTTTCAAAAATGAAAGCTCTGTTAACTGTAATCAGAAAATATCAATTGAATCGAAAAATGGCAAAATAGTTTTAAAAAACCCAAAAATTCACTTTTCATTAACATAAATTATCATGATCTTGAACGCGAGTAGAAGAGCCGGGAACTAACATTGAAATACTAAGTGCAGAAGGCATGTTCTGCTTATAACCTTTGAATTAGCATCTGCCCAAAGTTAAATCGATCACAAAAACGCATATATCCAATTGAAAAATTAGAGAAACACTCAATTTAAAAGTTTTAAAGTTCCTAACATTTACAAACTTTAATGTGAAAACCTATTGGAGTTTTAGAAAAATTCGAAAATCTAAATAGATAATCGAGACACGTTACTGTATGTATGCATATTTTTAAATATTTAAATTAACATGCTTTAAACTCCTGAGGATGCAAGTTATTGCAAAAACGTTCCAGTAATTCAACAAATTTATATCGACTTTTAACTCATTAAAGCTCAAAAAACATCGAATTAACTATAACCACCAGAAATTCAAGTTCGTTTTAAATTAAAGCAGTAGGTACACGCATACTAAGTTACAAGTCGACAAAAAACTCCAAATACGGGGCAGAAATCGGAAATTAAATGGTTTATTTTTATATGAAAGTCATATAAAACTTTCCTTATTATTACCTGCTTCCGTTTCATTCTCTTTAGAATCACGTTGATGAAAAACCACAGATTCTATGAAGAAATTCGAAGGATTGCGTAAAACCGTAAGGTACCTTAAAAATTTTCATTAAAAAGACAAGGCGAAAAGGCAATTATGAGAACAAACAATTAAACAACAAAGTATATCTGGAAGATTGCAAAAAATAGCCTTAATAGCGTTGTCGATCTGCAGTCTTAAAATGAAAAAAAGGACCAAACAAATTACTCTTCTCTTTATCAATTGCTGATATGTTATATCTGTATGAGGAATCTGTATAACTTATTGCAGCCTCCAAAAGCCGCTCTTAAATAACCTTCATTTGGAGTGAAACACGCTCACTTGACTTTATCCCCTTGAATTAAAGCAAAGAAATCTCTTTGAAAGGGAGGAAGTCGTTTTGAAGTCTTGCGTGACCAAAAAATTTAACCAGCAAATGAACAAAAACTGGCTCCACTAAGAACAAAAAATGACGTCGCGCACTCAAATCAGTTGAAATTGCATGAATGAATGACCAAACAGCAGATTTGAAATGATCGTGACGTCATTTGGTCGTAACAAAAAATCTTGACGAAATAAGAAACCAAGAGAAGGCCAATAGTAGCCCCAGCTATTGCTTTGCGACTATTAAAAACAAAAAACACGGGCAAAATTCATGTAATCACTCCGAACAATCTCAGCTCTAATTAGCAAAAATAGACGTTAAACTGCCGCGAGTTAAAAAATATCTCTGAAAACGGAAAAATTGCTCAAACGACAATTTCTTGCTTCATTTCAAAAGGAGGTAAATTTAAACTTAAGAAATACATTTTCAGTCGCTTTACTGTTTCAACTTTATTAACCCCAACTTAAAACAGAAACTGTCAAAACTGCTCGTCCAAATAACTTGCAAGATAGTAGAGGTTTAACTCGCATTCGTATTAGTTTTAAACGATTGTCTGAGCATGTTTTAGAGCAGTACTCTCCAGAATTACGAGCAATTTGAGCCCAAATAATTGATTTGGCCACGGTTTTTTATCAAAAAAGGGGTAAATTATCAGAAAATATTGCAAAACTTTCAACCAAAATTAAACAACGCTGTCTCATCGTACGAAAAATAATTCTTATCATTGAGCATATTTCCATTTATTTTAGCAAATAAGTTTGAGCAAAAAAACTGATGAAACTGAATTTCCGAGTCTCCCTTAAAACAGCGAGTCTCCATCATTCTCAAATATGATCATATAAGGTTCAAATGTAATAAGCTAGATTTAACCTTTGCGCTTTTCTTTTTTCGAGAGATGGTAGATTATTTTTTAATAACAGAAATAGAAGGAATGAAACATGCCTACGTAGAAAAATAGAGACACGTAAATGGGTCTGTCTTTGACTTTGGGAGTGACACTGACACTAGCTGTCCAATCTCCTCCATGGATCCCAACATCATGTCTCTTCACAAATGAGACATTGAGAGCAAAGTCCTTCTCGAATATCTCCTCGTATCCAAAAGACACCCCATCATGCGCAACCCATCCGTACTTTGGAAGTCTAAACAGTTGCAGAATTTTCTTTGTGAAATTTGGTTAATTAAATTTCAAATCGTGAACAAATCAAATTTTCACCTTGCAACCCACACGCTCGGGTTTTCAATGCCAACCAAGCTGTTGCAGTTGATATAAATTGTACGTTTTACTCCCAGCTCCCAAACAAGCGGCATTTCGCTCAATGAAAACAAAAATTTTGTTCACGGCCAAAAAAGAAACCTATTCTTCAAAAACTCATGTAAAATAACTATCCACAATCTCCGGCAGAAACATGTTGTGCAAAAGTTGCAAAGAAATAAACTTTCGAGTTTGAAAAACGGTTGCTATCGTGTTTCAAAAGGATTGTAGACCACAATGCAACATGTTGAAAATAGATAAACTTCCGATTGAGAACTTACTTTAAATCTTGGTCACAGTTATGACGGAAATCAGTCCTGCTCTGATCAAATTGGACCAGCCACAGGAGACCAAACACTGGACTCTGGTGACTTCTGGCCTTCATTCCAAAGTAGACACCAGGTCTGTAGGAGCCCCAAAAGAGGTCGCTGTTGCGAGTGGGTGAGGTCCAGGATGCGTCGAACATCTGTTCTGTAGAAACAAGGACAATGCTAAAAATAGCTCTCATATAGCTGAATTAAATGCAAAATAGACTTGTCCGCCGTAGAATATAGATTGAAACAGATACAGAATTGATTTGACGATTAAAAACAAAATAAAAATAATTTCAAACATTTTCAAAAAATGTATTTCATTCCAACACATCAAATTGCTTTTTTATCGGTCGTTGAAGCCTTGCGTTATTGAGCAATTGAGTACGAAAGAAAAGACTATTATAACAAAATTATATTTGGTTTAATCCAAAAGTCTCTCAAAAAATAGCACATCGTAGATAGAAACCATTTTTTTACCAACCAGTAGCTAATACAGTTATCTAGAGCTGAACGGAGGGTATTTTGCCATATCGAATTATATCTTGAGTTATAAACAAAAATTCAAGCAAAACTTGAGTGTCAATTTGAATAATTTTGGTATTCTGAGCGAAACAAATTTGTTAAACAGCAAAGCTGACTGATTAATTATTGGGACTATCTGAGTACCAAGTAACAAACGGTAATCTTAAATATAGCGGATAATACAGTTCACAAAAGCTAGTGCAAAACGTAATATCCAGGCAGATTTGAAACCGCTGAAACCAACTGTGCAGTGTAAAGCTTTTCTTGTCTTTGATAGGAGAGCAGCCGCTACACGCGTGCACCACAAACACTCAAGATCTGGTGTCAAAGTTATTGCCTGGTGTCACAATAAAATTAATCAAACTAAATCAAATAGAATGGATGCACAAACAGTCGAAAAAGGAAAGAAACTTAACAACAAAGATAGACTCAGCCTGATCCCATCAAAAAAATTTACCAGCTAGATTTGCTAAATGCAATTACGTCTGCAATGGGGAACACCCGAAGCTCTACTGAAATCATCAAAACGCTTCGAAATTCAGCGCAACAAGAGGACCAAACAATTAAAACCACAAAAACCAAAGCCAAAACAAATGGGGTTACAAATCATTGATATGAATATTAGATATGGAACAAACTACACCGCGGTCTCAGGGCAGCGACCATCAGTTAATATTCAAAACTTCGTTACCACATTTTTACTACTTCAGCGTAAACAATTACCCTTCAGTCAGCAGGTAGGACCTTTCAAGTCCTATTCTTACCTAACATAACCGACTAACGTCGGGCGAATTGATCTCAAACGACGGCGAGCGGTTGATTTTCGTAGTATCCATCAAGACAAGAACTCCATCAAGACAAACTTTTAAGATTAAGAACTGCCCTTCGCACAATCAAATTGTCTACTCAAAACAGCATTGGCGAATAATGGATGTTAGCATTAGGGGGTGGTATGACCGGTGTGTGTGTGTGGGGCAAGCGTTGTGGTGGGGGTTCAAGCGATGAGGGTAGGGTTGCAAAGGCTAGATGAGGGGGTTGTCAAATCGGCAAATGGCTGAGTGCGTGAGAGAGTTGTGGGGGGTGGGGAGGGGGCGACTGAGGGGGACAAACTTTTAAGATTAAGAACTGCCCTTCGCACTATCAAATTGTCTACTCACAACAGCTTTGGCGAATCGCACTCTTAGAGCATAGTAAGGTATAGGGCTGTTAGAGCACTTAATGCCCTCCAAGCGCTGCCTGTTTATCCTGTTTTGAGGATGAAAGTCAAATGGGTGAGACGAAAAAGAGGTCATTAAATCAAATTAAAAAGGACCAAAAGACTATAATTGCTTTAAACTTTGTTTGAGAGCAATAATAATACGCGAACAACCAAAAAGAGAAACTGAAAGACTGAAAGCCTGTAATGTGCTATTAAAACCAGGTTTAATAAAATTAGGTAAAATTAATTTATTGCATTTCGTATTTTACCTTCTGCTTATATTTTATGAATTTAAATTTAAAATTTCAAAAAATTGAAAAGCAATTTCAATAGATAAGTGCGCACGAGGGAATAAAATAGACATCAACGACGCTGAATTAACAATATTCCAAAGTTTCAGAAGTAAGCATTTCTTAAACGATCAAAATATTTTCACAAAAATGGTTGTCGGAGCACTGTCTGCTTGTTCTTAGAACGTCAATAAGTCGATTAACTTTTCAATTTAGATCAATATAACTATAAGAATTTAGATCTTTTTCATTAGTGCCCCCCAGCTTAGTGGGTGCATATTGTTTGCACCCCCAGACGCACGTGCAATATTTTTGCAATAAATTACTATGTAATGACAGGTGCTCTGTAAAGGGGGCATAACGTAATGGTGGGCACAAACGGAATAGATCCAAGAATTTTAACAAAATTGACAAAGAGCGAATAAAAAACTGGTTGTTATTTCGCTTGCGTATCAACATTGTTGGCCCGAAAAATTTCGATTTTTCAGTCATAACTAAAATGTTAAATGAAAATGACGAGTAATCAAGTTCTGGCCAGAGATTGCAACTTTATCTTACAAGTTTGGCGGGTTTTCTCCATAGACCTTTATCTAACCTGTTCGGTCAGCTATCCTATAAAAAAGCTATCCTACAATAAAACCTTAAGGAAAATAAAAAGCAAAACTAATTGAAAAACATCGTAAACCTCTCAGTAAAAACAACAAAAAAAAACAAAATAGTTCAGAAACAAAGAAGGCCCATCAAACAATTGATTGTCTCCTCTTAGTAACAAAAACAATTCAACACTTCTGAATAGGCAGAAAATTAACTCAAAACACACAAAGCAGCAATTCACCAAAATCCCTAAAAAAATAGAGGCCAAAAATTGACTTAATTTTGCCAAACTTTTCCGACCTAAACAACAGAATTAATACGAATCAAAACAAAAGTCCAATAATGCGACTAGAAAAAAATAATTTCAATCATAAATTCCCTCTTGACTCAGAAACTTGGAAGAACATAAAAAACCACCGAAAATTGTCTAAAATGGAGAAATGACAACAGTGGTTTGAAATTGCATCATAAGTCTAATACAATTGCATTATTTGGGCCTATAAAATTTCAAGTAAAATCTCAACCTTCTTTGAAAACGCTGCAGGCAAACAAAAAAAATCTATTCACTCAAATTTTTTTTCATATCTATTTTTTCATGTACGTTGCATGAAAAACTACGGCTCTCACGTTATCTTTTCTTTTAAATCTGATTCAACATATGGACCTATACGGTTCTTTCTACGTGCGGCATTGACTTTTATATACTGCTACAACTAGTACGACAAGTCAAAAATGAAACCAGCTTGATGCGCTTTTCATTTGAATTTCAGGAGCAAACTGTTAATACTGTGTTCAGCTGCTTAAAATTGAAAATGAGGGAACAATTTCGACCCAGCAAAAATCAAGATGTGAGTGAAGCGTGATAAAAGCCAGAACGGAAAGGCGAAACTTCGGCATGAAAAGACGCGCAACTTCAATAATTGCTTCAAATTTCGTTCGAGGTCAATTAAACATAACTGGCAGATTGCCCAAAAACAGCCCGCCTCGTTAGCTGCGTAGACCTACAGTCTCGCCAACAATTAGAGTGAAACACACCCAAATGAACTTACTTCCTTATTTTAGGTAAAAAGTCATTTCGATTGTGAGGAAACTTGATAACGAGGAAAGTATTTTTGAGAGTGAGGCGCGTCACATGTGACTCAAAAACAAAAATGGACAAAAAACTCGCTTAGAAAAATGACGTCACGAACGCAATTCAGTCGAAATTGCATGAATGAATGAAAAAGCAGATTTGAAGTGATCGCGACGTCATATGGTTGTACCAAAAATCTTGACGACAAAAAAAACATAGCTCAACAAGTCGTGAATTACAAATCAAAAACTTTCATTAACAAATAACTAGACCGTTTAAATTTGAAAAATCATGTAACAAAAAACAAAAATCCAGAACACTATTTTTTGTTCAAACACCGTTTTCTCACTGTGCTTTAAAATTCGAGTGAAATTCCTCGCCATAAAATTTCTAGATTTTTTTCACATCTGCTGTTCCGGCGTAAACAAAGTCGACACTTCAATTTGACTTCAAAACTTGCAACAACATAAAAAAGTGCGAAAGACAGCGCCCCAATACAATTCAAATTCATTGAATTAAAAAAAGGCCAAAAATAGCCCCAGCTATCGCTTTGCCGCTATTAATAAGATTTAGGTGCTTTCATAAGCTCGCAGAATGGTATTTTGAGAAATTGCAAAAAGTGCGAATAAATCTTGCATTACTAGCAATTTCTACCTTTAAAAGGGGTTATTGCTCTTCCTCGGGCAGCTGTCTGTTTGAACGATGAGTAGACATAAAAAGCGAATATCATAAGAGCAAGGCCTCCAAAAATCAGCCATTTATTGAAGCGAGACCTGGATGATATGGATTTCCGGTTTTTGGAGTTAGCTGTGCGCGCAGCATCTGAGGCAGTAACATTTGAAAATAAATAAATTATGTAAATGCCCGTTTGTATCATGCGTAATCCGTAAACAATTTATTATTATTATTATTATGCCAGGCTGTTCGGTAACATTTATCTTCCGATAACGTTTTACAATTCGGCCACATGAAAGCTTGATGTATCAAAGTTGCATGTATCAAAAAAGTTGCAAGAATCAGTTCCAAAGATGGGTAAATTTGGGTACAACCAGCACTGAATTAACGCATCAACTGTTGAAATAGCAACGTAAGCGACACCTCAATCGAAGTTAGCCAACTCGGTTCAAGTGTCAGTAACAACCCAGCTTACACAGATAAGTTATGCTGATAATTTCAACTTTCAAATTCTCATAAAGCAGAAGCTTTTCAATTACAAATTAGCAGATATGAGCGATGTTGCATTTCTGATTGCCGGGAAAATTGCATCTTTTGCCATAAACAATCTTAAAAAAATCTGGTTGCCTGAGTGTCATATGAAATAAAAAAGGTCAATTAAAAGAAAGCCCCTCGCCTAAAAGGTGTAGAAGAAACCAAGTTGTCAAATTAAAAATAGTTCTGAAAATTAAAACAAACGTTTTCGAACTTTACGTTCATTGTCTGGCTAAAACTGTTTCATAAAATGTTAAAGAATAAAATGAATGTATTTACATTTTTGTCTGAGACAATTTAACCAATTCTAGGAACTATCTTAAAAAAATTAATCGGAAATTTTTCATTTATGCGTTATTTAGCCGATTTACAACTCATATTTGCAGCTGTTCCAATTTCTTTAAGAACTTTCCTATTCCAGATTTTTCGATTTTGGCTACGTTTTTGAATTTCTAGGGTAATTCCGAATTCGCCCTAACCCTAAGTATCTCTCTTGTGGATGTTTTGCACATTGTGCTTTGTCGTGCACAAAATATTTTGTGCCCTATTTTTCTTTCCCAAGAAAAAATTATTATTTGAACTGTAACAACTTAGCTTGTGGCATACCAAGCCAACCAAGTTGCTACTTCCGCAGAGCTTCGGCGCAACGGTAGCATGCCTTGCCACGATTCTGGAGATAGAAGGTTCGAGTCCTCTAAGCTCTAATTCTTTGGCAGCATATGGAGTCAGCCAACACCACAGTTGGGGTTGTTACAATTTTCTCTAATCGGTTTGGGAGAGACATGGTTTGCAATGGGGAACACCCGAAGCTCTACTGAAATCATCAAAACGCTTCGAAATTCAGCGCAACAAGAGGACCAAACAATTAAAACCACAAAAACCAAAGCCAAAACAAATGGGGTTACAAATCATTGATATGAATATTAGATATGGAACAAACTACACCGCGGTCTCAGGGCAGCGACCATCAGTTAATATTCAAAACTTCGTTACCACATTTTTTACTACTTCAGCGTAAACAATTACCCTTCAGTCAGCAGGTAGGACCTTTCAAGTCCTATTCTTACCTAACATAACCGACTAACGACGGGCGAATTGATCTCAAACGACGGCGAGCGGTTGATTTTCGTAGTATCCATCAAGACAAGAACTCCATCAAGACAAACTTTTAAGATTAAGAACTGCCCTTCGCACAATCAAATTGTCTACTCACAACAGCTTTGGCGAATCGCACTCTTAAAGCATAGTAAGGTATAGGGCTGTTAGAGCACTTAATGCCCTCCAAGCGCTGCCTGTTATCCTGTTTTGAGGATGAAAGTCAAATGGGTCAGACGAAAAAGAGGTCATTAAATCAAATTAAAAAGGACCAAAAGACTATAATTGCTTTAAACTTTGTTTGAGAGCAATAATAATACGCGAACAACCAAAAAGAGAAACTGAAAGACTGAAAGCCTGTAATGTGCTATTAAAACCAGGTTTAATAAAATTAGGTAAAATTAAGTTATTGCATTTCGTATTTTACCTTCTGCTTATATTTTATGAATTTAAATTTAAAATTTCAAAAAATTAAAAAGCAATTTCAATAGATAAGTGCGCACGAGGGAATAAAATAGACATCAGCGACGCTGAATGAACAATATTCCAAAGTTTCAGAAGTAAGCATTTCTTAATCGATCAAAATATTTTCACAAAAATGGTTGTCGGAGCACTGTCTGCTTGTTCTTAGAACGTCAATAAGTCGAGAAACTTTTCAATTTAGATCAATATAACTATAAGAATTTAGATCTTTTTCATTAGTGCCCCCCAGCTTAGTGGGTGCATATTGTTTGCACCCCCAGACGCACGTGCAATATTTCGGCAATAAATTACTATGTAATGACAGGTGCTCTGTAAAGGGGGCATAACGTAATGGGGGGCACAAACGGAATAGATCCAAGAATTTTAACAAAATTGACAAAGAGCGAATAAAAAACTGGTTGTTATTTCGCTTGCGTATCAACATTGTTGCCCGAAAAATTTCGATTTTTCAGTCATAAC
The DNA here is from genome assembly GCF_964194025.1 of Convolutriloba macropyga. Classification (NCBI taxonomy): domain Eukaryota; kingdom Metazoa; phylum Xenacoelomorpha; order Acoela; family Convolutidae; genus Convolutriloba; species Convolutriloba macropyga. The sequence continues at coordinate 2,956,549 of NC_134481.1, forward strand.
TAAAATGTTAAATGAAAATGACGAGTAATCAAGTTCTGGCCAGAGATTGCAACTTTATCTTACAAGTTTGGCGTGTTTTCTCCATAGACCTTTATCTAACCTGTTCGGTCAGCTATCCTATAAAAAAGCTATCCTACAATAAAACCTTAAGGAAAATAAAAAGCAAAACTAATTGAAAAACATCGTAAACCTCTCAGTAAAAACAACAAAAAAAAACAAAATAGTTCAGAAACAAAGAAGGCCCATCAAACAATTGATTGTCTCCTCTTAGTAACAAAAACAATTCAACACTTCTGAATAGGCAGAAAATTAACTCAAAACACACAAAGCAGCAATTCACCAAAATCCCTAAAAAAATAGAGGCCAAAAATTGACTTAATTTTGCCAAACTTTTCCGACCTAAACAACTGAATTAATACGAATCAAAACAAAAGTCCAATAATGCGACTAGAAAAAAATAATTTCAATCATAAATTCCCTCTTGACTCAGAAACTTGGAAGAACATAAAAAACCACCGAAAATCGTCTAAAATGGAGAAATGACAACAGTGGTTTGAAATTGCATCATAAGTCTAATACAATTGCATTATTTGGGCCTATAAAGTTTCAAGTAAAAACTCGACCTTCTTTGAAAACGCTGCAGGCAAACAAAAAAAATCTATTCACTCAGAATTTTTTTTTCATATCTATTTTTTCATGTACGTTGCATGAAAAACTAAGGCTCTCACGTTATCTTTTCTTTTAAATCTGATTCAACATATGGACCTATACGGTTCTTTCTACGTGCGGCATTGACTTTTATATACTGCTACAACTAGTCCGACAAGTCAAAAATGAAACCAGCTTGATGCGCTTTTCATTTGAATTTCAGCCGCAAACTGTTAATACTGTGTTCAGCTGCTTAAAATTGAAAATGAGGGAACAATTTGGACCCAGCAAAAATCACGATGTGAATGAAGCGTGATAAAAGCCAGAACGAAAAGGCGAAACTTCGGCATGAAAAGACGCACAACTTCAATAATTGCTTCAAATTTCGTTCGAAGTCAATTAAACATAACTGGCAGATTGCCCAAAAATAGCCCGCCTCGTTAGCTGCGTAGATTTGCAGTCTCGCCAACAATTAGAGTGAAACACGCCCAAACTAACTTACTTCCTTATTTTAGGTAAAAAGTCATTTCGATTGTGAGGAAACTCTATAACGAGGAAAGTATTTTTGAGAGTGAGGCGCGTCACATGTGAATCAAAAATAAAAATGAACAAAAACACTCGCTTAGAAAAATGACGTCACGAACGCAATTCAGTCGAAATTGCATGAATCAATGAAAAAGCATATTTGAAGTGATTGCGACGTCATATGGTTGTTCCAAAAATCTTGACGACGAAAAAAACATAGCTCAACAAGTCCTGAATTAAATTCAAACAAGTTCATTAACAAATAACTAGACCTGGAATGAGTACGTTTAAATTTGAAAAATCATGTAACAAAAAACAAAAATCCAGAAAACTATTTTTGTTCAAACACCGTTTTCTCACTGTGCTTTAAAATTCGAGTGAAATTCCTCGCCATAAAATTTCTAGATTTTTTTCTCCACATCGTCTGTTCCGGCGTAAACATAGTCAACACTTCAATTAGACTTCAAAACGAGCAACAACATAAAAATGTGCGAAAGACAGCGCCCCAATACAATTCAAATTCATTGAATTTTAAAAAAAAGCAAGGCCAATAATAACCCCAGCTATCGCTTTGCCGCTATTAATAAGAAAGATTTAGGTGCCTTTCATAAGCTCGCAGAATGGTATTCTGAGAAAGTGCAAATAAATCTTGCATCACTAGCATTTTCTACCTTTAAAAGGGGTTATTGCTCTTCCTCGGGCAGCTGTCTGTTTGAACGATGAGTAGACATAAAAAGCGAATATCACAAGAGCAAGGCCTCCAAAAATCAGCCATTTATTGAAGCGAGACCTGGATGATATGGATTTCCCGTTTTTGGAATTAGCTGTGCGCGCAGCATCTGAGGCAGTTCCATTTGGCACCCTACCTCGTCTGCGTGCAGTCATCAAAGATCTGAAACCCTTGCGAACTATTCTAAAGCACAAGTGTAATCGCAAAATTTTCCGGTACATTGCACATTATGCCAGGCTGTTCGGTAACATTTATCTTCCGATAACGTTTTACAATTCGGCCACATGAAAGCTTGATGTAGCAAAGTTGCATGTATCAAAAAAGAATCAGTTCCAAAGACGGGTAAATTTACGTACAACCAGCACTGAATTTACGCATCAACTGTTGACATAGCAACGTAAGCGACACCTCAATCGAAATTAGCCAACTCGGTTCAAGTGTCAGTAACAACCCAGCTTACACAGATAAGTTATGCTGATATTTTCAACTTTCAAATTCTCAAAGAGGAGAAGCTTTTCAATCACAAATTAGCAGATATGAGCGATGTTGCATTTCTGATTGCCGGGAAAATTGCATCTTTTGCCATAAACAATCTTAAAAAAAATCTGGTTGCCTGAGTGTCATATGAAATAAAAAAGGTCAATTAAAAGAAAGCCCCTCGCCTAAAAGGTGTAGAAGAAACCAAGTTGTCAAATTAAAAATAGTTCTGAAAATTAAAACAAACGTTTTCGAACTTTACGTTCATTGTCTGGCTAAAACTGTTTCATAAAATGTTAAAGAATAAAATGAATGTATTTACATTTTTGTCTGAGACAATTTAACCAATTCTAGGAACTATCTTAAAAAAATTAATCGGAAATTTTTCATTTATGCGTTATTTAGCCGATTTACAACTCATATTTCCAGCTGTTATCAATTTCTTTAGAAACTTTCATATTCCAGATTTTCGATTTTGGCCATGTTTTTGAATTTCTAAGGTAATTCCGAATTTGCCCTAACCCTAAGTATCTCTCTTGTGGAGATTTAAAAAAGGATTGTCAATTTAAAACTTTCTTACGAACGTTTCGAACTCTGAGTTCATCGTCAGGTTATAAACAATACAAAATGCTAATATGAAAAGCCAGAACATAAAATGTAAATCACTAAAATCACTCATTCAAGGAAATCTGAAACGAAATTTTACATACCTACAGTCGTATCAACAAAATTTCACATCTGAGTAAATATACATTTTCGATTTGATGTAGCAGATGCATATCGACATGTTTTTTTTTTCAAAAAACCTACATATATTGATTTGAATTTACTTTGGTTTTGTTCAATTGTAAAGTTGAAATTGTCGTTTCATAACGTGTCTTTCCTTCAAGTTGGATTTTCATCTACATACTAAGCTTTCAGTGTCAATTTTCGTGTTCGGTATTTGTCGCGCGTGTTGATGGCTGGTTTCAGTGTTCTTATATAGAGCGCCTCTAGTGTCATTAACTTAGATTGGTTGCTGCATTGGTCTAAAATCTTCCACTGGAAAGCTGTTTTGTCACCGTTGCCACCGTTGCACTCGATTACATGTACTCCCATCGGTGAGTTCGCCTTGGCATGCTCTGTAACCCTTGTGGGTATATGTCGGCATGTCTGCCCTACATAGTTGGATTTGCATCCATTACAATTAAGTTCATAAACCACGTGTGATTTGAGATCCTTATCAAAGCTAGACTTAAGGCTAGGTAAACAGCTCTTAAATTTCCGTGTGGTGAAAATCGTCTGTACAGGATGAATTTTTGTTCGGCTTCTTTACAAATTCAATAGAGACGTTGCCTCTGTACTGTAATATAAATTGTTGTTTCTCAGTATTTCCATGTTGTTTTACGGATACACCCGAGTTATTTCAAGGTCGTTTTCTTTGTTCTTTCATTCGCAGTGGAGGTTTTGCACATTATGCTTTGTCATTCACAAAATATTTTGTGCCCTATTTTTCTTTGCCGAGTCAAAATTATTATTTGAACTTTAACAACTTAGTTTGTGGTCTACCAAGCCAATCAAGGTGCTACTTCCGCAGAGCTTCGGCACAACGGTAGCATGCCTTGCCACGATTCTGGAGATAGAAGGTTCTATCTAAGCTCCTCTAAGCTCTAATTCTTTGGCAGTATATGGAGTTAGCGAACACCACTTTTGGGGTTGTTACAAATTTCTCTAATCGGTTTGGGAATTTCTGATGGTTATTTCTACCCGCATGGCTCCAAGTTATTTAAACTAACAAATAATAGGGTTACCTGCTTGGTATCCCGTCAAGGTCAAAATCCGTGATGACTCCCGTCATCGTTCTTGATGCTTTTCTTTTTCCTTATAAAATCCGATTTACTCTTGAACTCAATCTGTTTCTGTTGCTAAAAACGATGGTGAATTTTTTGAATGGTGTCTGTGCTCTTTAACTTACAAGGATGTCCTACATTCAATTCTAAGGTGCTAATGCAAAGATATTTAAATCGATTTATACTGAATCAATAATATTACGCGAAATAATCAACGATTTAGCTTTGCTATTGAAGATGTGAAAACAAAAAAAAACAACAAAACTAGTACAATCGACTCAATCGCTTTAACATTTGAAGTGCTACTAATGATAAAAAAGAAGCTCAAATGGCAAAAAATGAACAATGAAAACAACAAAATGATTTTACGGAGGACAACGGTTTTGTGGCAATAGAAGTATTCACTACAAAATTGAATGACACAGCAAAAAAGAGATGTTAATAACGCAGGGAGTAGTAGTAAAATTAATTCCAGTACTAAAACTCATAATGAGAGAATCAATAAGGAACCTTCGAAACAACAAAAGTTGGGAGTGAAAGAAAATCAATAACTACTAACACAAACAACAAGAACAGAAGCTCAAAAATACTTGCGCTCAAAGTAGAAGCAGGATAACCTGGCGGAAACAACCGAAAGAAGTGAGGGCAAAGAATTTCCAAGGAAAAGCACGGTTTCTACTTCGCAGATTGTTAGCGAACGACGATGTGAAAGAACATATGCAACGCGAACAAGACCACAGAAATTGAAAGACTATTTATTATTCAAGTATAAGGATTCAGACTCAGACAATTCAGAACAATATTGATAATGACGTAATTTTCTAAAAAGGTGATACAACGAACTGCGGAAGTTCTGGAGACTTGGAAGGTGCAGTGGAACTGGAACCTTCTCCAATTGGCTAGCATATTAGGTTTTTCACAATCTTTAGAGATTCTGGGGTATGACTTTGAGAACATTCTGCAGAAATTTGCCACGTCTGAACGGCCCAAATGCCAAACGTCACATATCAAAGGGCAACAAATAAACCAAGGAGAACTCATCTACTCTGAGAACAACATGAGTAAAATATTGCATGTAAAGAGCCGCATAAACCGTACTTGCGCTGAAAATAAGTGATTTTTATGACAATGCAACATACCTCAACAACGAAACAAAGAATAATTTCAACGTCTTATCCTTAAAAAGAAACAATCTGCTAAAAACTACGACAGCCATTTAAAGTTTTGTTACCAGGACTCGTTGACATTGGGTCCAGTGCTCCTAAGAAAACAGTTAATGGGATGGTTAACGAAAGAAGCGACTCGGAATTTATTCAGAAATTATCAAAAACATTCCTGAGAGGTGGAGATGAGAAAGGAGTGAACTATGTCTAACCCGTGGACTGGATCAACCCAACAGGTGAACAACAAAAATGTAACATCATGATGAAGACTGAAATCTTCATTGGAAACTTGTTAGACCAAGATACAAAACAGAATATGTTTGCGATAGTTAAATATTCAAACCTGACAACAGCAAAGAAAGTCAACGCTGGATACAATAGGTATTTGACCAGCAAGTTAGAGGGGAAAAGAAGTTTATTAGTTCATTTAAAAATCAAGACAAAACAAGTAAACGATTTTCAACTTTTTGAAACAAACCACAGAAACTAATATGACACAAATCAAACTTTGGTAATCAGGAAACGTAATTTGTTACAAACAAATTTATGTGACACAGATATGACGCAGGGCTAGATTAAAACTTTCTGTGGGATTTTTCAGTTACGTTCGAAAATTTGAAAAATATAAAGCTACTAATAATACACATAGAAGAACTGCAAAAAGCTATAATTCTACCTTCACTTACAAATGGAAACTCACACCAAGGTTTCCTTAATCAACAAAATGCTCTGGGATTGCACGCGGAAAAAGCTGATGGAATAGTTTATGTCCACACGTGTGCTAAAATTGTTTCCCGTGACAAAAGAAATCGTTTCCTACCAGTTAGAGTCTCCTCTGACAACAGTTCAGAAGGGATAAGATACATGGAATCTATTCCTAAATATTTCTATAGAAATTTTACAATATCGAATTGCAACCCCTTGATTGTACCCGAACGTATTTGAGTTGCAGAATGGGTCATGGATTACATAGGGCCGACAACTGGTACTGATTGATAAGCCCGATGACGAATGGAAGGGCTTTTCAATGATTATGAGCTTGAACTTAGCAAGACATCCCACAAATTTTTCCATCCGAGAAAAACAACAGGAGAAAAAGAGGTTTTTCTTGGGACAAGAAGGTTTACATGAACATAAGACTTCAGAAGATTTCAGGCACCAGATGGACTTGAGATACCGGCACCAGTGTCACGAACTCTTATTTTCTGATTATTTTTGTATTGAGGTGAAAAAAATCTGGCATGTGGCCAAGGAGGTCACCATCAGTTTGAAGACTATTTTATCGGCTCAAACATAATTGCGTCATACGCGTGTTCTTGTTATTCGATAGGCTACGCAGCTGCACTAAATCTGTGCTTGCACTGCAACCCATCAATCCAGTGGTGGAACTAGGGTAATTTCATCATCTCAAACAACTTTAAAGGGAACAAAATTTGACAAGATAAAGGACCACAGTTGAACTGTGTGACAGTGACACAAACATTGTAGTCGTAAAAGCAAAAAGGCTAATTCTGTTCCTCAAATTGCTGAAACTGAAATTGATACCCTGGATTAATTGTATTTTCTAATTCGTAGGAATGGCAGAACCAAAAGTTGGAGACTACTGCTACTAACGGAATAGAAAAAACAGAAGACTATTGAACTCAAAACTGAACCTACAAAAAAGCTTCTGAGTGAGTGGAACACTAATTTTTTTAAGATGAAGGCAGTGCCGCCTTTCTCCTAAGCAGTAAAACTTCTTCATCTGTAACAATTGTTCTCATAAATTTATTCTTTAGAATAGAGAATTTGACTTTAAACGTTTTAATCACCTTACTCTCGAGAATTAAAGTGCTTAAGAAAACCGTATCAGCATAAGCCCCTATCCAAACCGCATGAGCATAGAGTGCACTGATATTATGAAACTAATATTTTAGTGTGAGTTCCTGCCCAAATATTCATTGCGTAGGTTTCGTCCCGGCTTCAACTTGTTGATTTATATAGGTTCGATGGCCATGAGGGTCTCTACTGTGCGACAAGCATCCAGAATTTTCCATACAAGGTCATTCGTGGAGCCACTACAGTCAACAAAATGTTGACCCACCTGTGAATCTTTCTGTTTAATGTTCTGATATCCTAGTGGTCACCTGCCGTCCGGTTTGCCCAACATAGATGGAGACGTATCAATTACATTTCATCTTATATACCACGTTGGGTTCCAGGTCTCTATCGAAAGATGATTTTAGGGTGGGGAGGCATGATCATAATTTTGCAAATGTTTTACTCTTAAAAACCTGAAGACAGGGCTCTAGTTCAACATCATTGCAGACTTCATTGAACAGGATGGCAAACGAGTCACGGAAATCCTTTTGTTTCATTTGCACATAGCCACTTTTGGGCATACGCACTACAATAAAAATTTAACCACATGCGCATGTTGATGGCAATACTGCGGGATGCCATCCATATCACAGGGCAATTCCATCCCCAAACTCTCCCTTACCTAAAATGAAAAAGTATCCTCTCAATGGAAGTTCGTTTAATCTGCATGATGCTCCTTTTTTTCCTAGCCTAATATAGAAGATTGGATTCTTTTCCAGAGATAAGATCTTTAAACGTCAAAGTATTTACTTGAGCCAGTAAGCCTGCTCCTGCTTTTCTTATCTGATTTTCTGAGTGATTATTTCCTGATGAAAATTTTCATCTACAAAGTTTTGTCCTGTAGCGGCTCTGATATCCGAATAGATATTTCATAGTCGTTTGCCCTGCCAACACTCTTTTGTTCAATTAACATCTGTACGTTTTCCCCAAAATCTGGAGATCTGGTTGAATGCATTTGGATATACTCCGACATATTGCTCTTGTTAAGAGCTCGCCAATGCTAATTGATCAAATCTCCGGACATTTATTGAGTGCAATAAAAAACAAGCGTTATAAGTACTTAATGAAATAAGGTCTTCGGCGGCAAATTTGACTGTAAACTCGGACACTGTTTTACTAAGATCGATTGAGGAAAATTTGTATGTCAATGTTTGTCTATGTTCCCCTGTACCAACACCAGATGGGTCATGGCCGTCATTTGTTTTCTTTAGCTTTTCCACGTTTATTTCATAGCCATCAATTTCTTTAAAAATATAATGTTGGAACAGCAAATCTCTATGTTTCAGTTTGATTATGTTGTATGTAAGATCAAGTTTCTGACGACATGTGTGTTTTTCTAGTAGAACAGTAAGTACGGTGCAATTTCTTCCTTTGATAGTCATTTTACTGGTTGTTGAGAGAACACAGCCATCTGCGTATTCTGAAAGACATCCTAAAGCATTCGTTAACCTATCAGACATCATTTGTTTGTCCAAAGCTTTAAATTCATCTACTTCTTATTTTTTTTTTAAATTTCCGTGAGCCCTCACGAAGTGACTTTGCCTCAATGAACAGGCTGTCGAATTTGCACCTTATCCAAAGATCTAGCCTTCATGACAAGGTTTTTCTAATTGAAACATCGTTTTCATCTTTTGATCTTCCAAGAATTAGCGCATTCAATCTGTAACCTATTTTCAAATATATCACTAAGGATGACTTTCATGATTTTGTCAGTTTTGAAGCCTACTTTATTGTGCTAATGGTAAAGAGAATTGTTTTCCAGTGAAGTATTTCCTTGTAGTTTTTCCGAGATTTTCAAATTTTGTGGAGTCATAATTTTTCTGCAAAAGTTGCATAAGTCTGGGCTGCATTGGTTGAGGGCGTCGGATTGTTTTTAACTGTTTTTTGAGGGTCAATTTTCGCATAATCACAGCAGTGATTGCAAAAGAAATTTGGGGGCTGATTGTTTTTAGTTGACATGTCACTGCATTTGATGTGCGCATTTGAGCGTATAACAAAGCTGTAGGACCAAACTACTAGTACCTTCAGGTCCTCGGAGGTAAATAGAACTCTTAAAAGGGAGGCAGTTCACAAAATATAGATTATTGATGAAGAAATAGAAAACTATATATAAAAATCATTGCAAAGTTATCAAACTATTCAGATACAAAGTAATCAAATACTAAGAGACAATATGATTACGTTCTTGAGAGAAAGGAGAGTTGCTAAGAAATTTATGGTGAAACGATAAAGCAATTGTATAAATTTGAAGCAAACGGTGCAGAGTCAAATTTATGAGTTATTTCTAATATAAAAAAATGCGCGTGTGTGAGAACAATACAAGCTGGTGATTAGATGTTGTTTTCACCCGGCATGGCGACAAACGCCAGAGGGCACAAATACCTAGGGACCAGAGACGCCAGAGACCACTGCTTACACGCGAGACCACTGAGAGAGCACAGGGAGCAGAATACAGAGTGCACAGCGAAGCACTGCTGGCAAAACTTGACGACCCTGCTTCAAAAGTCCATTACTGGCGCTGCACCGCCATACAAGCAAACCATGAGCATAATGAACCTATTCAGTAATGAAACTGAACAAAAATTGCAACAATTGGGCAAAAAAGGGAGATAATGGCGATCACGCTCAAAGTGAAAAGGACTTGAAAGGTAGTTACACTGCATAGATCACATCTGGTTTAAAAAACTAAGCTGAACTAACAATGCAAACAGGTTGCTGCATTTCTTTCTGCCCTCTCCCAATTAGTGGGACCCTAATTCCAAAATTTGTCAAATTGTTTTATTAGCCTAGTTGTTGAGATAATCTTTATAAATTAATGAAATAAAAGAAAAAGTAAAGCACCTCTCTAACACTGGATGAACATTGGTTGGTTCGTAGCCCTATCAGCATTACATTTTCTTAAAATATTATTGTTTTTTCAAGTTTAAGAAAAAAATGAAAAAAAAACTACACACCAACATCAGTTGAGAAAATGCAAAAACAATAGAGGAAAAACTATTGAATCAAAAACCTTCTCCTAAAAGGCTGGTTGGTCATTTCGGAGGCAGCAATGTCACTTCTATGTATATTTGTAACTCTTGATATTAGTCAGAAAATGAAGAGCATCCGTAGCAAAAGATAGAGAAGTGATAAGCCTCAGAATTATAAATTGAACGTAGATATTTTGATAGCAATCAGAATTCAAGGTGTATTGGTTTTTAACCAGATTGAGAAAAAAAGAATCTTTCAGGACAACAGGTTCTCGTTTTGAGAAATGGTTCCCACTGATGCCTCTACTGCAGGAAGCCGGCGCATTGAATATGCGCCATGGAGACAGAGAGAATATTAAGCTACGTAATTGTGAGTGTTCTATTGAGTTCTAATTGTGAGTGACCTAATCATCGTGGTCAGGTCGGAAAAACAATCTTGCTCCTGTCAATGATCCGGGAAGCCAATCTCTGCATGCTTTCTAATGCTGACGGATCAGCTCTTCCTGCTTGTAAGAAGATGAAAAGACAGAATGTTGTTTTCCCGCTTTCCAATTTTTTGCTGGCATTTCAGCTTTTTGATGGACTTGCGATATTTGTAGGAATCCGGTATGTATCTTGGACAAATATTAGCATACGGATAAAACACTTTAACTTCAAAAAATATTCGGCTGAAACCATTACCTTTGATAGCCAGCCAGACGTTGTCATCAGTAATAGAATTTTGTTTCACTTTGCAAAGTTTGAAGACAGGGCTCGAGTTTGACATCGTCGCAAACGTCATTGAATACGTTGGCAAACGTTTCACAAATCTCAATATATCTGATGTGCGCATAGCTGTCTTTCGGTTAATGAAGAGAACACGCCAAATTAAAAGTTCCTTCACTTGCGCAGTTTGATGGCAATTTTGAAATCGAAATAAAAATTTTCAATTGATGTTCGTTTAGCGAGCATGGTTATCATTTTTTGCGGCCAAATTTAGAGAATAAGCATTTTGCCATTAATGAGATCTCCATACGCCAGTTTTTTGCTCCGGCCAGTTCCTATTTTCCTATTCTAATTTTCTAAAGCATTTGTTCTCGATGAAAACCTGCATCTACAGCGCTATGGTTCTGTAGCGTCTCACATATTTCATTGGGTCGTTCATATTCGAACGGTCGGTCTTCACGTAGAACATTGCTTAGACCACCTTGCTTAGCCTGAAGAGGAAACACCTTCCAATATTTGATAATTCAAGAGGGATGTTTCAACAATGAAAAGATAATATTTTTGGTCGATTTTTTTCTGCTTTATCACAGCAGAATGTTCGAGTTTGATGTTGTCCTAGCAATAAAAGACTATTTAGGTTCAAGTCCAATTGAATTTGATTTGTACACATTCTGAGGGCAAACCTTACTCTGTTTGGCGAGTTTCTTAGGCATGAAAGACTACTCACGTACTTTTCTTTCATAAAAACGTTGCTGTTCTTGTCATTGCCAATAACTGAAACCAGAAAACGATAACTTTCAACATCTAATCCCAAAAAATTTTTGAGGTCTTCTGAAAAAAATCTTGTTTGCAATGAGATGACATTTAAATATATTATAACTGAACGCACCGTCATTTTCTTTGAGTTTTTATAACACGATTCGTAGTGGTTTAAGACTACCAGCCACATTACAGCCAATACAGCCACATTAAAGCCACATGTCAATAACTGAAAACAGAACACGAAAATTCAGCATTACATTTTCTTAAAATATTATTGTTTTTTCAAGTTTAAGAAAAAAATGAAAAAAAAACTACACACCAACATCAGTTGAGAAAAAGCAAAAACAATAGAGGAAAAACTATTGAATCAAAAACCTTCTCCTAAAAGGCTGGTCGGTCAATTCGGAGGCAGCAATTTTACTTCTATGTATATTTGTAACTCTTGATATTAGTCAGAAAATGAAGAGCATCCGTAGCAAAAGATAGAGAAGTGATAAGCCTCAGAATTATAAATTGAACGAAGATATTTTGATAGCAATCAGAATTCAAGGTGTATTGGTTTTTAACCAGATTGAGAAAAAAAGAATCTTTCAGGACAACAGGTTCTCGTTTTGAGAAATGGTTCCCACTGATGCCTCTACTGCAGGAAGCCGGCGCATTGAATATGCGCCATGGAGACAGAGAGAATATTAAGCTACGTAATTGTGAGTGTTCTATTGAGTTCTAATTGTGAGTGACCTAATCATCGTGGTCAGGTCGGAAAAACAATCTTGCTCCTGTCAATGATCCGGGAAGCCAATCTCTGCATGCTTTCTAATGCTGACGGATCAGCTCTTCCTGCTTGTAAGAAGATGAAAAGACAGAATGTTGTTTTCCCGCTTTCCAATTTTTTGCTGGCATTTCAGCTTTTTGATGGACTTGCGATATTTGTAGGAATCCGGTATGTATCTTGGACAAATATTAGCATACGGATAAAACACTTTAACTTCAAAAAATATTCGGCTGAAACCATTACCTTTGATAGCCAGCCAGACGTTGTCATCAGTAATAGAATTTTGTTTCACTTTGCAAAGTTTGAAGACAGGGCTCGAGTTTGACATCGTCGCAAACGTCATTGAATACGTTGGCAAACGTTTCACAAATCTCAATATATCTGATGTGCGCATAGCTGTCTTTCGGTTAATGAAGAGAACACGCCAAATTAAAAGTTCCTTCACTTGCGCAGTTTGATGGCAATTTTGAAATCGAAATAAAAATTTTCAATTGATGTTCGTTTAGCGAGCATGGTTATCATTTTTTGCGGCCAAATTTAGAGAATAAGCATTTTGCCATTAATGAGATCTCCATACGCCAGTTTTTTGCTCCGGCCAGTTCCTATTTTCCTATTCTAATTTTCTAAAGCATTTGTTCTCGATGAAAACCTGCATCTACAGCGCTATGGTTCTGTAGCGTCTCACATATTTCATTGGGTCGTTCATATTCGAACGGTCGGTCTTCACGTAGAACATTGCTTAGACCACCTTGCTTAGCCTGAAGAGGAAACACCTTCCAATATTTGATAATTCAAGAGGGATGTTTCAACAATGAAAAGATAATATTTTTGGTCGATTTTTTTCTGCTTTATCACAGCAGAATGTTCGAGTTTGATGTTGTCCTAGCAATAAAAGACTATTTAGGTTCAAGTCCAATTGAATTTGATTTGTACACATTCTGAGGGCAAACCTTACTCTGTTTGGCGAGTTTCTTAGGCATGAAAGACTACTCACGTACTTTTCTTTCATAAAAACGTTGCTGTTCTTGTCATTGCCAATAACTGAAACCAGAAAACGATAACTTTCAACATCTAATCCCAAAAAATTTTTGAGGTCTTCTGAAAAAAATCTTGTTTGCAATGAGATGACATTTAAATATATTATAACTGAACGCACCGTCATTTTCTTTGAGTTTTTATAACACGATTCGTAGTGGTTTAAGACTACCAGCCACATTACAGCCAATACAGCCACATTAAAGCCACATGTCAATAACTGAAAACAGAACACGAAAATTCAGCATTACATTTTCTTAAAATATTATTGTTTTTTCAAGTTTAAGAAAAAAATGAAAAAAAAACTACACACCAACATCAGTTGAGAAAAAGCAAAAACAATAGAGGAAAAACTATTGAATCAAAAACCTTCTCCTAAAAGGCTGGTCGGTCAATTCGGAGGCAGCAATTTTACTTCTATGTATATTTGTAACTCTTGATATTAGTCAGAAAATGAAGAGCATCCGTAGCAAAAGATAGAGAAGTGATAAGCCTCAGAATTATAAATTGAACGAAGATATTTTGATAGCAATCAGAATTCAAGGTGTATTGGTTTTTAACCAGATTGAGAAAAAAAGAATCTTTCAGGACAACAGGTTCTCGTTTTGAGAAATGGTTCCCACTGATGCCTCTACTGCAGGGAGCCGGCGCATTGAATATGCGCCATGGAGAGAGAGAGAGAGAGTATTGAGCTACGTAATTGTGAGTGTTCTATTGTTGACCTAATCATCGTGGTCAGGTCGGAAAATCAATCTTGCTCCTGTCAATGATCCGGGAAGCCAATCGTCATCAGTAATAGAATTTTGTTTCACTTTGCAAAGTTTGAAGACAGGGCTCGAGTTTGACATCGTCGCAAACGTCATTGAATACGTTGGCAAACGTTTCACAAATCTCAATATATCTGATGTGCGCATAGCTGTCTTTCGGTTAATGAAGAGAACACGCCAAATTAAAAGTTCCTTCACTTGCGCAGTTTGATGGCAATTTTGAAATCGAAATAAAAATTGTCAATTGATGTTCGTTTAGCGAGCATGGTTATCATTTTTTGCGGCCAAATTTAGAGAATAAGCTTTTTGCCATTAATGAGATCTCCATACGCCAGTTTTTTGCTCTGGCTAGTTCCTATTTTCCTATTCTAATTTTCTAAAGCATTTGTTCTCGATGAAAATCTGCATCTACAGCGCTATGGTTCTGTAGCGTCTCACATATCTCATTGGGTCGTTCATATTCGAACGGTCGGTCTTCACGTAGAACATTGCTTAGACCACCTTGTTTAGCCTGAAGCGGAAACACCTTCCAATATTTGATAATTCAAGAGGGATACTTCAACAATGAAAAGATAATATTTTTGTCGATTTTTTTTCTGTTTTATCACAGCAGAATGTTCGAGTTTGATGTTGTCCTAGCAATAAAAGACTATTTAGGTTAAAGTCCAATTGAATTTGATTTGTACACATTCTGAGGGCAAACCTTACTATGTTTGGCGAGTTTCTTAGGCATGATAGACTACTCACGTACTTTTCTTTCATAAAAACGTTGCTGTTCTTGTCTTAGCCAATAACTGAAACCAGAAAACGATAACTTTCAACATCTAATCCCAAAAAATTTTTGAGGTCTTCTGAAAAAAGTCTTGTTTGCAATGAGATGACATTAATTATATTATAACTGAACGCACCGTCATTTTCTTTGAGTTTTTATAACACAATTCGTAGTGGTTTAAGACTACCAGCCACATTACAGCCAATACAGCCACATTAAAGCCACATGTCAATAACTGAAACCAGAACACGAAAATTTTCAACATCTAATCGCCAATAATTTTTGAGGTCTTCTGTACAAAATCTCGTTTGCAATGAGATGACATTTGATTATATAACAACTGAACGCAGCGACATTTTCATTGAGTGTTTTTAACACGATTCGTAGTGGTTCAAACCTAGCAGCCACATCACAGCCATTACAGCCACATTACAGCCACATGTCAAAAACTGAAACCAGAACACAATAACTTTCAACATCTAATCCCAAATAATTTTTGAGGTCTTCTGAACAAAATCTCCTTTGCAATGAGATGACATTTGATTATTTTATAACTGAACGCACCGTCATTTCCATTAAATTTTTATAACACGATTCGTAATGGTTCAAATCTACCAGCCATATAACAGTCACTACAGCCACATTAGAGCCACAAGTCAATAACTGGAACCAGAACACCATGATTTTCAACATCTAATCCTAAACAATTTTTGAGGTCTTCTGAACAAAATCTGGATTGCAATGAGATGACATTTGACTATATTATAACTGAACGCAGAGCCATTTTCATTGCCTTTTTTATAGCACAACTCGTAGTGATTCAAGTCTAACAGCCACATTACAGTCATCCGCGTACTTTTTTTGGTTTATGTTTGGGTATTCAAGCATGTGAATAAGAGGAAGTAAAGCCACACTCTACTTTTGCATGTCTACCGGATCACCTTGCGCTGTTATTTTTTGAGACTTTCTCCCTTTCTATCAATGAAAATGTTTGACGGTTTGTAATAGGGATTTCTGACTTCCAAATATTTTTATGGATAGCATTTTTGATGCCACTCTTTTGTCCGGGTTATTTTTTTACGTTTCCCTCAACTAACTTGAGATCTCGTTTAACGCACATCATTTTGATCCTACCTATAATTTTTCTTAGGACATCGCCAAAGCCAATTGGTCAAACCCAGGACTTTCATGTAGTGCAATCAGAAGTCCAGCGTTAAAAAATATCAATAAGTTAAGTTCTCCGGCAGCAATTTGGATTGCAAATTTGAACACTACTTCGCAGCGAACAATTGAGGTGGATTTGTATAATGTCAAAATTCTTTGTCTCCATTCCCCTGTATCAAGAACTGGTGAGCCATGACCACCTGTGTGTTTTCGTTGCGGCACGTTTTTTTTCGGGCCAAAGTTTTTTCGAAAATAAAAATCAACTCAAAAATGGAACAGCGATTCCTAATTTTTCAGAGACGCTACAACGTATATTACAGATAAGATGGATGATTTTCTAGTAGAGGAGTGAGTAAGGTGCAATTTTTTCCTCTGATATCCAGTTTATCGGATTTTGATTGAAAATGGATTTTTCATTACTCTAAAAGACATCCTAAAGCATTCATTAGCTTAACAGGATCCATTTGTTTGTCAAAAGGTTTAAATTCAATTACTTCGCGTTTTCTGTTTAATTTCCTTGAGCGCTGCTGAAGTGCCTTTGTCTTAATGAACAGTTCGCCGAATTTGCGTTTCATTACAAGCTTAAGCCTTCTAACGGTTTTTTAGTGAAGCGTAGTTTTCCTTTCTTGTTCTGCGAGCAGTACAATGCGGAATTTTCCTGCATATTCACTGCTGCGTTCATGTTTGATGCTTGGAGGGTGATTTTTGTCGGTTGACAGGCCACTGCGATTGATATGCCTATATGTGCAGTGTTCATAGCTCCAATCTCCACCTCAATGTGAATGGAAAATAATGAGCAATGGGTTTGTATAATTGACCTTGTCAGAGGAATGCTGTTCACCAACTGTAGACTATTGACAAATATAAGTAAAATTTTGCTTTTATTTTATTGCAAAAAATTATCAAAATATGCAGCTACAAAAAAAACAAATATTTACTGCATAAAAAAACTTCTCGACAGAGAGAACTCTTGCTATGAGAAGGTTGGGAAACAAGAGAATTCTGTGACAACAAGTAAAAACAAAAAACTACTGATGAACGTAGATTAGTGGAAATAACAACCTCCCCTCTTCAACAATAGTTCTCGTTGTAGAATCAACAATCTGGCGCTGCCTGAGAACCCCTGGGTGGGCAAAGCTGATTTTATTCCTCAGTTTAATTGTTGTCATAAAATTAATAATTAGATACGTTATTTTAGATACGTGATTTTCTTGTGTGCAGTGGAGGGCCCTTGAAAGATTATAGAAACAAGCTCGTCAAACAGCATTATCTTTGGGCAAATTAAAGCGCATTCCGTCTGTGGCCCATCTTCAAGCGTCTTCTCACGACCTGTGCAAATTTGGAAGCCTAGATCTTTTTTTGCTAATGGGAAAGAGGGTTGGTCCAGTGTATTATCTCCTGGTAGGTTTTAGAGAGTTTATGTTTCCTCATTTTGAAAACTTCACCTTTTCAAAAGTCGTATGGTTCCGGGGCCGCCACAATCGAGGGTGTCGGTTTTTTTAGCTGTTCCTTGAGAGCCATTTTTGCATGCTCACTGCAGTGCTTTCAAATGGTGTTTGGACGGTGATTGCTATCAATTGGCAGAACAGTGCAATTGATATGCATATTTGTGCGACAACCATAGCACCAAACTTCACCTCCTCGGAGGTGAAAGCAACTTTTACAGCATTGGGTTTGAGTAAATTGCCTAGTCAAAGTGAGGCTGTTCATCAAGTGTAGTTTATTGATAAATATAAGTAAGACTTTGCATATATTTTATTGCAAAAAGATATCACACTATGCAGATACAAATCGAACAAATAGATGTCACATAAAAAGAAATGAAAACCATCTTGACAGAGAAAAGTTGCAAAAGAATAAATTTGGTTGAACCAAAAATTTTGGTGAGATTTTTTGCAAACAAAAATGCTAACAGCAAAATTAGATTAGTAAATCCTATGTATACTTTAAAAACCTGACGGTAGTGAAAATTTAAAGCGTCAGAAGCAAAAGATAGAGAAAAAGACAAGCATCAGAATTATAAATTGCAAATTGATAAAAAAGAATTTTCTTTTTGTTCTTATGTTCGTGATCACGTCGGAAAATCAATCTTGTTCCTATCAAAAATCATGGAAGGCAATCTCTGTATGGTTTTTAATGCTGATAAATCGGCTCTTCGTGCATATGAGAAGATCAACGGACAGAATATAGTTTGCTCGACTTCCATTATTTTTTGCTCGCTCTTCAGCTTTCTGATGGACTTTCAACATTTTTAGGAATTGGTAATGCTTATTGGGCGAATCTTAGCATACGGATAAAATACTTTCACGTCAATGAATATTCTGCCTAAAAATGATTCGAGGAAACCATTAGCTTCGATATCTAGCCAGGCGTTGTCATCAGTAATGAAATTCTATTTGCGAAGGTTTCACCATGCAAAGTTGGAAGACAGGGCTCCAGTTTGACAGCACCGCAAACGTTGTTTAACACTTTGGGAAACGTTTCACAGATCTCAATATGTCTGATGTGCGTATAGCTGTCTTTTGGTTATTGAAGAGATCATGCTACATTAAAAGTTTCTCCACATGCGCAATTTGATGGCAATTTTGCGAGATACCCTTCAAATATAACGCCAATTCTATCTCTAAACTCTCCATTGGTTAAATTGATTAAATCGAAATAAAATGTTTTCGATTAAAGTTTGTTAAGCGAGCATGGTTTTCGTTTTTTAATCGTAGCCAAATCTAGAGAAGAGGCATTTTTTCCACTGATGAGATCTCTAAACGCCAGTTGTTCGCTCTGTCCAGCTCCTGCTTTTCTTTTCTGATTTTTTGAAACATTTTTTCTGGACGACAATCTGCATTTGCAGCGCTATGGTTCTGTCGCGGCTCATATATCTCATTGGGTCCTTTGTATTGGAACGCTCGTCTTTTACGTAGAACATTGCTTAGAACAACTTGTTTAGCCGGAAGAGAGAACAACTTCCAATATTTGTCAATTTAGCAATGATGGTTCAACAATGAAGGGATGAAATTGTTGTCGAATATTTTTGTGTAATTTCTATGCAGAATGTCTAAATTTGATGTAGTCCCGGCAATAAAAGTCAGTTTAGGTTACAGTTCAACTGTAATTGATTTTCTACACATTGTGAGGGCACACGTTTTTCTCTTTTTGGCTATTTTTTCAAGAATGTCAGAGTACTCATTTACTTTTCTTTCATCAAAAAAAATATTGCAGTTTATTCAGAGCGAAAAACTCAATCAGAACAGGATAAATTTCAAAAAAAGCAACATCTAATTTAAAATAATTTTTGTGGGCTTCTGTACGAAATCTGGTTTGCGCTGAGATGAGGTGCACATTTGATTATATTGTAACTGAACCCACCGCCATATTCATTGAGCTTTTATAACACGATTCGTAGTGGTTCAAGCCTACCAGGCACATTACAGCCATTACAGCCACATTACAGCCACATGTCAATAACTGGAACCAGAACACAATAACTTTTAACATCTAATCCCGAATAATTCTTGAGGTCTTCTGAACAAAATCTCGTTTGCAATGAGATGACATTTGATTATATTATAACTGAACGCACCACCATTTTCATTGAGCTTATCTAGCACGATTCGTAGTGATTCAGGGCTACCAGCCACATTACCGTCATCTGTGTACCATTTATGAGTTGAGTTTGGATCTTCAAGCATGTGAATAAGAGGAAGTGTAGCCAAGCCGTACTTGCCGAAGCTACTAGATCACCTTGCGTTGTTTCTTTATGAAGATTTTTTCCTTTTTATCAATGAAATTGTCTGGTGGGGTGTTATAGGGGTTTCTGACTGCCAAAAAACTTTAGGGAAAGCATGTAAGATGCGACTCTTTTGTCTGAGGCAAATTTTTCCGATTCCCTCAACTAATTGGAGATCTTGTTTAACGCACATCATTAGGCTCGTACCTATAATTCTTCTTAAGACCTCGACAATGCCAATTGGGCAAACCCCGGAAATTTATGGAGTGCAATCAGACGTCTAGCGTTATAAGAAATCAATAAATTATGTTCTTCGGCAGCAATTTTGAATGCAAATTCGAACATAACTTTGCAGATATTAATTGAGGTGGATTTGTATGACGTCAAAGTTCGTCGTATCCCTTTCCCTGCATCAGGATCAGATGGGCAATGACCGCCTGATTGTTTTTTTTTGCGGCACGTATTTTTTAAGAGCCGCTATTTGTCTCAAAAATAGAAGGTTGGAACGGCAAATCCCAATTTTCCAGCTCCGTTAAAGAGTATTTAGGATCACATTACTGACAGGATGGGTGTTTTTTTTATAGAAGAGTGGGAATGGTGCAATTTCTTCCGCTTACAGTCATTTTATCGGATGTTGGTGGAACATCGAGTTTTCTATCCTCTGAAAGGCATCCTAAAGCAATCATTTGTCTTTTCCTAGTTTTTTTCCTGAGAATCAGTTTGCAAATTCACTGCGATGTTTTCAATTGATGCTTGGATGGTGATTTCTTTCTGTTGACAAATCAATTTAATTGACCTGCGTATATGTGCAGTGCTCATAGCACCAAATTTCACCTCCTCGGAGGTGAATTGAACCTATAGAACAATGAGTTTGATTGAAGGAACTTATCAGAGGAATGCTGTTCACCAAGTGTAGACTATTGATAAATATAAGTAAAATTATGCTTTTATTTTTTTTGCAAAAAATATCAAACTATGCAGATATAAAAAAACAAATAATTACCACATAAAAAAGAAACCATCTCGACAGAGAGAATTCTTGCTAAAGAAAAAAGGTTGGGAAACAAAAAAATTTTGTGACAACTAGTAAAAACAAAAAAATACTGGCGAAATTAGATTAGTCGAAACAAAAGCCTCCCTTCTTCAACATTAGTTTCCATTAACTAATCAACAAACGGTGCCTCCTAATCGCGCTAGAGGCTCGAATGCAGAAGATGGAGCTCCTTAGGAGAGCGAAGCTAGTTTTAGTCGTCAGCCTAAATGTTGTCATAAAACTTTTCAAATAGATACGTTATGTCCATGATTTGCTTGTGTGTGTCGGAAGGCCCATGAAGGATTATAGAAACAAGCTCATCAAGTTTTTATTTTTTTCTGAGAGTCATTTTTTACAGGTTTACTGCCGTAATTTTAAATGATGTCTGGATGTTGTTTCTTATTAGTTGACAGGCCATTGCAATTGATATGCATACTTCTCCGACAAACATAGCACCATACTCCACCTCCTTGGAGGTGAAATCAACATATAGAGCAATGGGTGTGAGTAAAAGAATGTGTCGCAGTGAGGCTGTGGACCAGATGTAGATGTTTTTGATACATATAAGTAAACTATGCATATTTTTTTGCAAAGACATATCAGATACTAGGCAGATACTAGGTGAACAACTAGTTATCATATAAAAGGGAATGAAAAACATCTGGACAGAGAGGACTTTATAAAGAATAAATTTGATGGAACAGAAAAATACTGTAAGAACTATTGCATACAAAAATACTAATGGCAAAAATATAGTAGTAATCCTATGTATACGTGTAAATTATGACAATAGTCAAAATTAAAGCGTCAGAAGCAAAAAACAGAGAAAGGAACAAGCATCAGAAAGTTAAATTGCAAATGGATAAACTAAAAGCAATCAAACGTCAATGGGAACCAACTTTGAGTCAAATTGAGAAAAAAAGACACATTCAGAAAAACAGCATCCCGTCTTAAGAAAAGGTTACTATTTATGCAGACAAAATAGTTTGCCGGCACATAAAAAAACGTGAAACTTTTTTGGTCCTAATTTAGGCGATCACTTCGAAATTTCGACTTTCTTCCCTATCTATGATCTGGAAGTCAATCTCCTTGCTTCTGATCCTGACGGACTGGCTCCTCCTGCATATGAGAAGATTAGCGGACAGAATGTGGCTTCATCGCCATAGATTGTTTTTTGCTCTCATTTCAGGTTTTTGATGCTCTTGTATTTATCGAAGGAATTCGGTACGCAACTTTGGCAAACTTTAGCATATGGATCAAACTTTTCACATTCAAAAAAGTTCCGCTGGAGTGTGATTCGAAGAAACCATTCGCTTGATACCTGTTTGGGCGTCATCATCAGCAGTGGTACTTCTATTTGAGAAAGTTTTCACCTGGCATAGATTGAAGATAGAGCTCCACTTGGTCATCATTGCAGACCTCGCTGAGCAGGTTAGCAAATGAGTCAAGGATATCATTCCATTTGCGTTTAGCCCCTCGTGGCCAATGAAGAGCACGGGCTATATTAGAAGTTTCTCCAAAAGCACTTGTTATTGGCCAATTTGCGTGATCGATCCATACACAAGATCTATTTTGTCTCTGACCTCTTTATTAGTAAAATCAATAAAATCTTTTCAATGGAAGTGCTTAAGTCAGCACAATTTTCCTTTTTTGTTGCCAAGTCTAGAAAACAAGTTTCTTATCCATTGATGAGATCCCTAAACCCCAGTTTTTTTCGGGCCTGTTCCTGCATTTTCAGACGCTCTGCCTTCAATCAGGAGATTGCTTAGACATGCTTTCTTAGCCGGAAGAGAGAAATCCTTCCAATATTTGTCAACACACGAGGGATGGTTCAAGATTAAAATGTACGACTTTTGTCAATTATTTTTCCGTCTTCCTTCAGCAGACTGTCCGAGTTTAAAGTATTCCCAGTATTAACAGTCAGTTTTTGTTGCCGTCGAACTGTAATTGATAAGTGTACGTTCTTAGGGCAGACTTTAACTATGTTTGGCGAGTTTCTTAGGCATGTTACAGTAATTGATTTACTTATCTTTCAAAAAAAATTTTTGTAGTTTTTGCCAGAGCCAATAACTGAAACCAAATTACGATAAATTTCAATAACATCAACATCTAGTTCTTAAAACAGTTTTGGCTTTTCAAACAAAGTCTGGTTTGCAATGAGATGACATTTAAAACAATTGTAACCGAAAGCACCACCATTTTCATTGAGCTTATCTGGCACGACTCGTAGTGATTCAAGGCTACCAGCTACAACATCGTCATCTGCGTACCATTTATGAGTCAAATTTCGATCTTGAAGCATTTCAATGAGGAAGATTAGCCACGTCTACCTTGAGATGGCTAGTGGACTTCCATGTGTTGTACCTTCTTGAGACGTTAGTCCACTTCTATCAATGAAAATGTCGGGAGGGTCTTATAAAAATTTCTGATTTACCTACAAATTGAGATGCAAAATTTTGTCAAATCTCCTTTCAAGCTGTTAAAGGTGTTCATGGGATCAATCAGAGAGATAATTTGAATGCCATCATGTGGAAAACGTAGACTGAGTGCATGTATAGCATGCTCGATGCCTCTCTTATGCCCGAGGCACATCTAACCGTATCCCCCAACTAGGTGGAGATCTCGCTCAATGCACATCATTATACTCCTACCTATAACTTTCCTTAAGACATCGCCTATGATAATTGGTCAAACCCCCGGACATTTATTGGGTGCAATCAGATAACAAGCGCTATAAAAATTAATAAAGTAAATTTTTCGGCAGCAATTTCGTTAGCAAATCTGTACACTGCTTTGCAGAAATCAGTTGAGGAGGAATTGTATGATGCCTAAACTTGTGTCCAGTCCCCTGCATCAAGACCAGATAGGCCATGACCACCACCTTTATTTCAGAGCTGTTAATTGTTTTCAAAAAAAAGGATGGAACGACAAATCCGAATTTTTTAGATTCCTCACAACGTATTTGAAATCAAATTACCAACAAGATGGAGGCTTTTCGTTTAGAAGAGGGAGCATGGTGCAAATTCGTGCTCTGATAGTCATTTTAACGGATGTTGGAAGAACGCCACTTTTTCCCAATCACAAGGTTTTTTCCTTGTTTTTTCCTGAGAGTCAATTTTTGCATGTTCGCTGCGATGTTTGCAGAAGATGCTTGCATGGTGATTGTTTTTAGTTTACAGGGCTGTTGCAATTGATTAACATATATTTGCAGGATTCATAGCACCATACTCCCCCGCCTCGGAGGTGATTAAACAACATAGAGCAATAGATGACATTGTCAGAGGAACGCAGTTCACCAAGTGTAGATTATACATAAAGATAAATAAAACTATGTATACGTTTCATTGTAAAAAGATATCACAAAATGGAGAGTTAAAGTAAACAAAAAGTTACCAAAGATAAAAAAACGAAAAACAATTTGACAGAGAGAAATCTTGCTAAAGAAAAGACATGGTGAAACGAAAAAAAAGTGTGACAACTAGTGATGAAAACAAATGGCGAAAACAGATTAGTCGAACTAACAGCCTCCCTTCTCCAAAAACCGTTCCCATTGAAGCATCAACGATCTGTTTCCTCCTAGGTGTGCTAGAGGATCGAAAGCAAAACATGGAGCTCCCTAGAAGGGAGAAGCTTATTGTAGTCCTCAGCCTAATTGTTGTGATAAATTTATTAAATAGATACGTTATATTCATGATTAGGCTGTGTGTGGTGGAGCATCCCTAAAGGATTTGAGAAACAAGCTTGTCATTTTTTTCATCAGTGCTTCGCTGTGCCCATGCTCTCAGAGTTCTGTTCTCTGTGTTCGCCCTGTGGTCTCTTTTTGATCTTGCGTGAGTTAAACGCGTTATTATCATTGGGCAAACAATAGCACATTCCGTCTGCGGCCCATCTTCAAGAGTCTTATTGACAATGAACCTCACGGATTCAGTAACTTTTTAGCCTACATTATTTTTGCTAATGATGAAAAGGTTTTGTTTCCAGTGTTGTTTTTCCCTTTAGATTTTCAGTAGATTATCTGATTTTCTGTTTTTTTTGTCTGCAAAATTTGTCCAAAAGTCGTATGGTTCCGGGGCCGTCACCTCGAATGAGGAATATCTTCAGCTTTTTACTGAGAGCCAATTTTTGCATGTTCACTGCGGTGTTTGCAAAGGATGCTTGGATGTTGATTGTTTTTAGTTGACAAGCCGCTGCAATTAATATCCATATATTTGCAGCATTCATAGCACCATACTCCATCTCTTCGGAAGTGATTGAAAAACATAGCTGTTCACCAATTGTAGATTATTGGTAAAGATAAGTAAAGCTATGTATACATCTCATTTTAAAAAAATGTCACACTATGCAGAAACAAAGTAAACACAAATTTACCATAGAAAACAAAAGAAACGAGAAACATATTTAGAGAGAGAAATCTCGCTAAAGGAAAAATATGGCGAAACAAAAAAATATTTTAACAACTGGTGAAAAAAAACTAATGGCGAAAGTAGGTTAGTTAGTCAAACTACCTGCCTCCTTTTTTTAATAACAGTTCCCAATGAATCATCAACAATCTGGCGCCTCCTAAGCGTTATGGAGGCTCGAATGCAGAAGATGGAGCTCCCTGGGAGAGCAAAGCTGACTTTAGTCCTCATCGTAATTGTTGTGATAACTTTATTAAAAAGATACATTATTCTCATGATTAGCCTGTGTGTAGTGAAACGCCCGCAAATGATTTGAGAAACAAGCTTGTCAATTTTTTTCATCACTGCTTTGCTGTGCCTTTGCTCTCAGTGTTCTGTTCTCTGTGTTCTCTCGATGGTCTCTTCTTGATCTTTCGAGAAGTAAATGCGGCGTTCTCCATGGGCAAACAGTAGCGCATTCCGTCTGCGGCCCATACTCAAGCGTCTTATTAACAATGACGCTATGGATTCGGTAATTTTGAAGCCTACATTCTTTCTGCTAATGACAAAGAGGCTTGGCTTCCAGTGGTCTAATTACTGCAGATTTTTGCAAAATTTTCTATTTGTTCATCTCAAAAAATTTCCAAAAGTCGTTTGGTAACAGGCTGCCCCCATTGAGGTTGTCCGTGAATTTTAAGTGCGTCTTGAGAGCCATTTTTTGCATGTTCACTGCAATCTTTGCAAATGAAGTTTCGATGGTGATTGTTTTTATCTGCCAGGCCACTGCTTTTGATGTGCATATATGTTGAGGAATATCTTGCATCTGCTCTTCCCCTTATCCATTAGTCAACCAGGTCCGTCTGTTTGCTTGCCATGCTTGCAACCTTCTAATGATCTTCGTAGGTACTCTCTTTTCCAACATTTTTCACATTAAGGCTATGTACCAGACTGAATCCTAGACCCTGTTGTAGTATATCTTGGTGCAAACTCTTATTGCCTTGGTTTCGCCTGAAACACGCCATTGATTGGTCGCGACAGTCGCAAAAAATGGTCTTCTGTTGTTTGAATTTGTCTGAAACCAGCTTGCAATTCCGTCACAAGTCCTTTGTTTCGACACAAGTCCCGAAAATAACTCAGACTTTGATACACTATACTTTCTAGCAACTTCTCCATAAGCGACGTAAGATTAATTGGTCTGTGCGATTCCCCTTTCGACGGATCCTTCCCCGGTTTGGGGATTAACAAATGTGGGCAATCCTCCGCAATTTCGGCACATTTGCTTCGGCCCATGACATCTAACACATCGCTAGAAGACTCTCCATTGTTCTTTTCCCGAGGTGTCGGATCATTCGATGAGGATTTCTTCTGGTTCCGCAGCTTTAGTTGGGTAAGTTTTCTCGATTGCAATCTTAAATTCTTTCATTGTAAGCTTCTGAGAGAACTCAATTGTGCTGTCTGGTTGTCTTCTCAATTTTGCGTTCAAAGATACTTTTACCCAAAGAGCGGGTTACCTAAGCGCCGTTAGATTTCCTGTTCGAGGGTCCATTCCCCTAGCGTCTCCGGTATTCTCCACTCTGACCTCATTATCGAGCAGTTTTTCGTCGAGGTTCACTAATTGTGTGTCCGACTTCGTCTTTGGGTACCACCATTTGTCGTGAGCGTTCCGGTCACATATTGCTATTTCATTTTCCTCAATTTCTATTGTCATATTGTTGCACGTTGCTCATGCCTCAGCAGGTGTGGTTAATGACGCTGGTGGAACATAGGCATTCGTCACTTTAACGACCTTGTGCACTGCCACCACTTCCATCGTTAGGGACTCCAGTCCAGGGTCATGCTCTTACATCTATTCAAAAGCAGTGCATTTTTCAGTTCACTCCTGACAAGTATTTTTTTGGCCTCCAGATCTGGCTCCACTCTGTTGCCACGTATCTCTCCGCACCGTCGCAATTGCAGTGATTGGCGGGGTCATGTCCGTTGGAATGAGCATTGTTTCTTAGATACATGCTATATCAACTCTATTCCTCCACTGGCAACTCTTTAGTTCACAGAGACTTGAATTGATGCCACAACGGTTCCACTGTAACAATGTAATGAAGTTTTTTGTTTCCCTTGAATTTCGTCACAGTCTCTGTCGGGCGAGAGTGTTTGGCTTGGCTGGCTCCAAAGTCACTACAGGTCCACTTTTTCTACTGTCGTACCGTGTCTTGCTCCAATCTGGTGCCTCCTACAAATTTTATCTGGAAATAAACCGGCTCAGTTGCAAAATGAAACTTGGACAAATCTTCTTTATGCTCCATTGGCGCTGCTGACATGATGATCTTTTCCAGCCCCACTGGCCTCGTTTTTTTTGTTGCTTTGTGCTG
Organism: Convolutriloba macropyga; assembly: GCF_964194025.1. Lineage (NCBI taxonomy): Eukaryota > Metazoa > Xenacoelomorpha > Acoela > Convolutidae > Convolutriloba > Convolutriloba macropyga. Next base: position 2,984,229 of record NC_134481.1, read on the forward strand.
GATGCTTGTCTTCGGGGTTGCAAGCCTCGCACTTCCAGTCTGCGGCTTAGCGTTTCAAGTGAGCTGCGTTTCCACAGCTACAGATTCTCCAATTTTTTCTCTTCCTGAATACTCCTGCTCAGTTTGACATCTGCCACTTTCTTTTAGTGGTGTATGTCTTTCCTGTTGCTGTCCCAAGCGGCACACGTTGCATATTCATTGATTGTGTCGGTATCATCTCGCAGACCGGGGAATACCTCCGAAATCCCAACGGAATTCAATTCCGCAGCTGTGACAAGTGATGTCTTGATGTTTGGTCTGAATCTCTCGGCCGCTGTCTCCACAGTTCCTCCAGGACATCGTTTGGCATGCATTGCATATCAGGGATTTTTCTTCCCAATTTTAGAAGCCACGCTTCTGGTAAGTTCGCTGCACTGTCGCCTCATGTAGAATTTAGTATGTTATATTTGGCATTCTAGGTGTCTCGCTGCTATGGCTTCTACACACTATCCACATATTTCTGGTCCAGGATTTGTTTCAATATCGCCGGAGCTCATGAGTCGCAGCCAGACTGAAAAGGCTTCTTGAGTCTTGCAGCCAAAAAACCTCTTTCCTGTTTCCGTTGGGAGGCTGGAATATCCAGTTTCTGGGATCGTCTCGTTGTGGTCTGGTGCTTTCCCCTGCACTCTACTCTGATGTTCGCGACATGTCCAAGGACTGCTTTTTTGAGTTAATTAATAATTCAATCACTTTTTTCAACAAAATGTAATTTTTTGAGGTATTAGCATTTTAAATTCGTATAAAATAGGTTTCAAAAGTTTTAAATGAAAGTTTATTCCATCTGCTTAAAAAACACTAAAGAATTAGAATTTGCAATTGTCTTTAATAGCAACGCTTATGGGAATTTTGTCGCAGCCAGAGATAAAAATTGTTTAAGGAGTGTACTTAATGAGATCAGCACTTTTAACTTTAATTTTACAATTATTGTGCGAAGAGTTTTGAATTAATCAAAAATATCGGTTTGTAACTGTTCCAGAAGCAGGTTAATTTCAATTGAAATTTGAGATTTTGTTATCAATTTTGCTTCATTGTAATTGCTGTGTTATATATTTTTTTTGACGAAAAGCCTTCACCACAAAAATTAATCAAAGAAGTAGCTGATTGGACTTAATTTTTTGTTCATCAAATGACCGATTTCTACCAACTGGTAATTTGTTGTTTTGATCCAGTTTCTTTGGTTTGAGTTTGTTTTTTTTCTACAATTGTTTTCTCTACATTCCGACGAAACTTACATGCAAGATCATCCAACATAAAATTCTCAGAAACATTTTTTAATTTGCTGATTTATTTACACGAAAACACTGCAAAAATCTCATAATTAAGCGGAAAATATCAATAGGCCTGTATCTGGCGATTCTTTCAAACTCCAGTTTCAATGTTATGCAGGGAATTTTGATATTTGAAAATAAGCTGTAGTCTGATGCAAGGTTGAAAGTTTGATGAAAACGTGTTTCAGAGTAGGATTTGTAGAGAAATTGTCCAGCTAACATTTAATAGATAATACATAGCTAAATCGTCTTCCGTGAATCCCACTGTAGTTTATTTGTATGAAAAATGAGCAGCGATGTGTTTATACATTTGGAGTATTTCTCGTTTTTTTTGAAACACCCAAATTTTGTGCTGAAAGACATTGTACGCTTATGTTTTATTTCCAAAGCTTACTATAGCAAATCTAGGGTTTTAGCAATTTCTTGACAATGAAAATCGGGATTTTTAAACCACCAGGGCCTAAAATATCATCATAATTTTTTTCGATGGCAATCTGGCATTAACTAACAAGCTAGCGTCGTAATAAATTAAACACTGTCAACCCTAATCAGCCAATCTTTCTGACAATGAAAAAAATGGAAGTTAAATTGTTTTCTAAATAAGGCTTTTTTGAACGACGTTTTCAATAACAAATTCTGTCCTTTTTTTCAGTAGACTGAGAAAAATATACAAAGTAAATGAAAGATTTGGAAACGTTTTTAAGTGTTGCAAAAGACCTAATAATGGTGCAAAGTTCATAGCGCTCAGAATCCAAAATTTCTAAAATTACATTCGTGAGCTGGATTAAACTTCTGAACGACAAAACGTTTAAAAAACGATTGTGTTTTTCGAAATACAAATAGATATTTTTCGATTGACATATTGAAACCCAATCTTAGAACTCTAGGAAAAAATTGTTTCAATGTTTATGAACGTTAGTGACCATCTTCCGGCTCTTCAAAAAACTAGTACAATAGTTTACAAGATTCTAAGAACATACTCATGCTAACGCAGCGTTGGTTTTCAGTTTATTCTTTCAGCTAGTGTTCTGAACGTGAAAGTTCTTTCACTACCGTTAAAAACTTGTAATTAAACAATCATTTTTAAAATTAATATGCATTGGTGCGTTTCTTTTATGCGAGTGTTGTTTCCACTGCTAAGCGTCCTGTTGCATCAGAATGTCTTGTCATGTTTAAAGTTTTGCTTGTGGAATTGTCCGGTAATAGGGATCTAATGAGTTAGAATAACAACTCAGTCATCTCAAATTGTAAAGTAAAAATGGGTCTCTAGTAAACTATTATTTTGAAAAAGATTTCATTTCCAAAAGTTACAGCAATAATTCGATCAGACCAAGAAAATATTTGCCAATAAACTGAAACTGAATATGATTTTTCCTTTCTCTAATTTTTTTTTCATTTCCCGCGTGCAGTTTTTCTGGAAAATTAAAAAAAACATCTTACTAATGCATGTCATTTTAAAGCTGTTATCTATTCTTGATCTAAAAATGCGTAGAAATTGCACCAGTTGTAACATTCTATTGTAAATATGAAAGGGTTTTTTTAATCTTCCTGACTCTGGATTTGTAGTACCGTAAGCTCAAACGCCAATAGTAAGCTGATGCTGTTCACTTAGTTGTGAAAAAAACCTTTGCCAAGATCTTTTTGTACTCTTTGTTGATGCTCTTTTTTATTCAACACGTTTTATTTACCCAGCCCCTTTTTCTACAATTTCTGCATAATATTAAACGGCCTAACTTTAATTCTATATTCACTAAATTTAAGCCCAATTTGAATTTTTTTCTATTGCATATTGTCTGGCTGCAGCATTTTTTTTCTTATCCCTGTCGGAAACTCTGAATTGAATGCGACACCAATCTTGCTTGTTTTCTAAGATGAATTTTCATTTTAATCATTATCGATGAAAGCGATATGCAAAGTCTTGTAACATAGGTTAAATCTCTTCCGATTTCGTTGATATAATGATTTTGTCCATTTATTTTGATTCACCCCAGTTTGGCAACAACATTTGGCTTTTTTAAGGGTTTAAATGCGATATTTAATATGTTTCTGATGACACCTGTTTGTTCAACAAAAAGATTCAGAGCTGAATGCATTAATCAAATGTCAATATCTTCAACTCGTTGGCCTTTTGTCAAACAGGCGCAGGTCATCTAAAATTGTAGCTGTTCTCGAAAAAAATCTATTCCTATTTTACTGACCCTTTATTTTTTTCGATTAAAATTTTATAGCATTGCTGCTGGTGTCGTCACTGCGATTATTGTTTTTTAAAATTTTTTCATTAATTTCGCTGCTGCAGTGGCATCTCGAACATTGTCTAAATTTGTAACAAGGCTTCAACCAATCCAGGTTAAGGTTCAATAACTTTATTAATTAGACAAAAAAAATATTAAAAAGAAAACGCTGGAAATGATAATAGAGTTGGATTAACCCTGTGAGGTTTTATAAATGTTATCAAAATACTTTTGCTTGTCATTAATACAAATTAAACGACTGATCTTTTGGACTGAAAAATATATAAGTAGGTGAATTTTTTTAAATTATTAATTGCAATTTCAAGTTTCTGTCGTGTTGGAGTTAATTTTGACTTTTCGTTCTTTTTAGTAATAGTATAAGTCAACAGTTTAGTGTTTTAAGTAACTTTAGGTTTTTTGTTGTTTAACGAACGTTGTACGGCTTGCTTTCGCTCCGCTGTAAAAAATTTCAAAACTTTTCAAAGTTTTTACTAATAATTGAGCTGTTTCGGAAGCTGGTTCTAAGAAGTTTCCCATGTTGAAAATAATACTTCTTGCTCCATCTGAGAAAACTTCCGATTGAATTATTTCGCGAAAGACAAATTGATCAAAAACCCTCTAAATAGCTAATCAAAATATATCAATGTAGAACCGCCTGGCAATCAATGGAATACTGTTTGAGTTAATGAATATTGTTGAAATATGGGGAAAAGAAAGTTGGTTAGCGTTATTAAAAAAAATTGCAGTCTAATGACATCAAGTTTGATTGGACTGCAAAAATGTCTTAAACTTTTGTGTCTCGAGGTTACTTGGTTTTTCAGCAGATTTTCTATTTCTTTGTTCGGCTAGATTAATTGCAATTCATGTTCCTGAAATAAGAGAGAGGAATTCCTTTTGCTGATATGTAACAATAATATTCATTTGAAAAACAGATCGAATGTCACAAGTATTATTTCATTGCTTGGTTCCGCTATCAAAACTGATTAATTCCAAAGTTGTTGACTATTTGCTAAAAAAACGTCTCCAATTAAATATGAGAAAAAAACGAAAACAAAAAGTGTTGTCGGGAACATTTACATCCTAAAAAATTCAATGTGTTTGATTTGTGTGCTTTTCTGTATTTATTCATCATTGCCACAAATTATACGAGAAAGTGTAAATGGAAGTATAATAATAATAATAATAAAGGCTTTAGGGATTCAGTCCCAGGGGTTTCATAAGTTCCGTGTTTGGTAATTACTGTCACAGATTCAGTTTGTTAAGGTCTCTGCAGTCCGAGCAGTTGCAGAAAATCCTCCAAGTGCAGACATTGTTGAAGTCATATTTTTGATCGAAGTACAATGAGTAAACATCAGAAAGATTCCCCTTGATATTCGGTGTTTCGCACACATCTCCTGAGAGATACCGGCCGAATAAATTTGCGAGGTGGGCAGCCCTATACCAGAAGTCACTTTCTTGCTTTTGCAACTTGTAAACTTTGCATTTATACTGAGTGATTTGACCAGCTCTGGTAATTTGCTGTTCCCCAACGCTAACGTAGTTCCTCCATTCAACATCAATTTTGTTCTTAACGATGGATATGAAGGTTAATAGTACATGCAGCTCGTGATAAAGAGAGAGGGGTAGAAGATTCAGGATTTGCAAGCTGGTCTTGTAGTCATTGTCTTTTCTAATGAAAATCCATTTAACCGCTCTCTTCTGCACGTTTTTAATGATTCGCAGATCGGTTTTGCTAGCCTTGAATAGGATAGCTCCATATGACACAATAGGTTCTACGTAACTACGATAAATTGCTTTCTTGGTTTGCCAAGCTGTAGTGTTGATCATGCTTCTTTTGATCATGTAGAAACACTTGAGAGCTTTGGTGGTTCGCTTCTCTACATGACACGCCCAGCTAAGAGATTCGGAGACCTGTTTTCCAAGGTCTTTTTGCACTGCCGCTGTATTAAGAATATGCCCTCCCAGTGCAACTGACGCAGTCCCCTTGAAGGCAACAACGTTGCACTTTTTTAGATTCAGACTCATTTGGTTTTCTGAGCACCATTTCCAGAGTCTATGTCCATCTATTTGGAGAGTAACTGCATTTTGTGATATGATCTTAAAATCGTCTGCATATCCAAACGATTTCGACATTAGTTGACTGGGGAGATCGTTGATGAAAAGAATGAAGAAGAACGGTCCAAGTACTGAGCCCTGTGGAACTCCACTTGATGTTTCAAGATACCGGGAGTAGGAGTTCCCGATGCGGACCCTTTGCAACCTGTTGCTCAGATAGCTTTCCAAGATTGCTAATAGGGGTCCTCCAAAGCCCAGAATCAACAACTTCTCCAACAGCTTCTCATGACAGACTTTGTCAAAAGCCTTTTCGAAGTCCAAATACAGCGAAATCCAAAAATGTCGGTTGGTTGATGTTTTCAAACACTTTGTTGAGATAACAGATCATTTGGGTTGTTGTTGATCTGCCTTTCCGAAATCCATGCTGATCATCCGATAGTAGACTTTCAACACGGGGGTAGAGTTTTTCAAAAATAAGACGCTCTAACACTTTTGAAACACAATCGAGCAAGAAAACACCACGGTAGTTTTTGACATTTTGTTTGTCACCATCTTTGAAGATAGGAACCACTTCGCCTCTTTTCCAGTGATCGGGAAAGGTTGACTTGTTAGATATGGTGTTGAAAAGCAATTTTAGCGACTTCGCAAGGCTTTTGGACAATGCCTTCAAATGGAGATTTCCTAAGCCTCCATCCCTTTGGCCTTGCCTGGTTTCAGTTTTTCCAGAATTGCGCATATCTCTGACTCTTCGAAGTGAATGCTTTGAAAAGCGGGCAAGGAAGTGAGAGGTTTTCTTTTGTAGTCAGGTTTGGTAAAAACTGTTTGGAAGAAAGTGTTAAACAGTTCCGCTTTCTCTTGATCTGTTGATGCGGAAAGGTCGTCCAGGTGTAAGACACTTGGTATCGAAGGCGGCTCCTTGATGCTTTTAAGGTACTTTTGGATCTCCGAAAAAGCGCCGTGCTCGAATACTGACTTTTCAAACTGTAATTGATCACAATCCAAGCTTTTATCGAGTTGATTTGAGATATCTCGCAGCTTGGCTATCATTTTCGGGTTCTCTTGTGAGCGCCTCCGAAGCCTCTGTTTGATTTTCATTAGGCGGGAGCTTTGGCTGGATACCCACGGAGGCAGGCTAATTCTATGTTTCGTTTTCTTAGGCACGAATTTTTCAAACGCTTGATAAAGCCAGTCATACCAAAGATCCACCATTAGGTTCACATTGCTAAAGCAATAAGGCGCAAATAGGTTTGTGGCTAGGTACTTCTCTAAACCCTGCCAGTCGCCTTGCTTTAGTGAAAACGCGGCAAAATCTCGCTTTTTATTCAGAGTTTTGACAGCTGAGCTAACCGAAGAACCGGACTCGAGCGATATGAGAAAAGGATCGTGGTCTGAGCTGTGAGCCGATTTGACTTGATTCTCAACTGACACACTAAGAACTGGGTCAGGATTGTTTGTCAAAAACACGTCTAATTGCCTTGTTTTCCCCAATATGAGTTTAGTGAGCCAAGTTTCAGTGAGGCAAAGGATGTCGTAATCAGGCTTCAAGAGAAGATTTGCAAAACTCAGGCGGCGACTGAAATCGAGGATGCTCCTAACATTGTATTGAAGGAGACGAATTACGCTTATCTTTGGGCTAATATCTAGTCAGCTGCAATCCGCTTGCAGTTGTACGTTTTGCCAGTCATCACCGTTTTTCAGTTGGAGTTTGCCATCTTTCATTCTCAGACTTTTCCTGTCTACTCCTGAGTCGATTAATTCCTTACGCTTCTTTAAGAACTGGGACTCTAATTTCGCCTAATTTGGCGGTAACTCCCTGCTCAGAAAAACCTTCTCTTTGTACGTTTTCAGCTTTGCGACAGAGGAGAGGATAAGCCGTTTGTCCCATTTGGTTGCAACTTTGAAGACATTTGTTCTCGCTCTGCCTGCTTGAAAAACTCCCATTCTTCTGATATCTGTTATTTCCGTGTTTATGTTAAGGTGCTGCAACATCAAGTTTACAGCCGCTTATCATGCTCGTATCTCTGACGGGGGGTTTTGTCTTCTGATTCTGGGATTCCTCGGAGCATTATACCATCCAATTCGATGTTTTTTGGTGGTGGGTCCGCAACCTTGGGTTTAGGTGGTGGCTGCTGCGGCTTTTCCTGGGCGGAAACCTTAAGCTGCTCTACAGCTTTTTCGATTTCGCTTATCTCTGCTTGGATTGAACTTAAAGCTGAATCCTGTCGCTGATGTTTCTCTTTGTTCTCCGACAAGTTCAGAAGTTCTTCGTGACTATTCCTCTCTACACACCTATTGCACACATGCAGAACATTTTTTCCAAGTTCCTTGAGACAAGCTATTGCTGTTTCAGAAAAACCCGTGCAACTTGTAGTCAGATGAAGAATGCAATCACACGCGACACAACGGAAGACTTCTTCACTTGAAGGAATGTCACTTTTGCATGTTTTGCATTTGCCTTGAGTTTCTGAGGCAGATTTTTGGCGCGTTTTATGCATTATAATGGAATATACTTGAGCCCTGGTACAAAAACTAGGTCTCAGCACAAAAAGACGCAAAGGGAATGTTATGAACTTGAGCCCTGGTACAAAAACTAGGTCTCAGCACAAAAAGACACAAGGGGAATGCTATGTACGTGAGCCCTTGTACAAAAACGAGGTCTCAGTACAAAAAGATACAAGTGTAGTTGCTATGCACTAGAGCCCTTGTACGGAAACGAGGTCTCAGTACAAAAAGACTAGGGGGAAACAAGCTTCGGGGCAAAATGATATCAGATATTGAACTCAAGTTGAGAACGCATCATAAAGATAGAACTTGAAACTGAGAAGAAATAAACTAGCACACCAAACCCTCGTACTTAAACAAGGATTCAGATAGCAAAAATATTAATCAAAGAATAGTTCATCTTCAGATATGTCAGATAGTTCGGAGTCAGAAAAAGGCTCGTACATATCTTCGAGTTGCAATTGATTTCGGTTTTGTTCCTTTAGTTTGTTCCGTCTAGCCTTTGATAGTCGAGGGGGTCTTTTCTTTTGGATAATCGATTTAGCACTTCCCTTATGTCTCTTCACAATAAAGAAAGTCTTCAGTTCTGTATTTGCTGGCTGATGTAGTCAAAAATATCTTCGTACAAACTTGGAATCTTTGGCTTTCTTTCGTGACAATATGTCTCGAATTATCGAGACCACTGGCAATTTCGTTTTCTTTAGTGTTTGAAATACGTCAGGAAGTTTTCTTCGTTGACAGTAAATGATAGATTTGATTCTGTTTGAAAACCGCGATAGCACTGATTCAATTGGTTCTCACTCAGTTGGGTGTATCCATTACTCTTGTGTTGAGATAGGGATTTATTCACAACATCATGCCAAACCACTATACTTTCGTTGGGATACTTGTAGAGATAATATTGGGCGGTTTTCCGAAAGTTGTGTGCATTCAAGTTGAAGCTGAGGCCAGGTACTGTGATCACTGAACCATGAAGTCTCTTCTGTTGGTGTTTCTTCAGGGTTCTGATTGCACGATGCAATGAACTTGCTCCAAGAATCAACATAAAGGGACCACCACGGCTGTCCCTGGTTTCATCAAAAACTGAAAACACACTATTCAATAAATTTAAATAAGTTTTTCAAACCTAAAAAAATAGCCCAAAACAGTCGTTTTCTAAAATTACAGATCGAGAGTGGTCAAAAACGATCATTTTTCGCAAAAATATAGACAGTTTTTGAAATGTGTTGTCAAATTGGGACAGAATTGGTCTTGGTTGCAATTATAAATGAAAGAAAAAAATCAAAACTGACAATTAGATTTAAATAACAGTGTTCAGTTCTGTAGTGGTTAAATTTTAATTAAAAAAACTTGAAAAGCTTTTTTTTACTATGAGCTGTAACTTCGTGCGGGTTCTAATTCAATAATGTTCAACGGTTTTCTGCGTTTTTTTTGCCGTAAATTAATTCAATTCGATCTGACCAATCTAGTGCAACTGTAATTTTTGAAAACAAAAGTCTGCAAATATTTTTGTGGTCAAAACTGAGTGCATTAAATTATTTTGTGGAGATTATGTTTAGTGTAGATTAATGGAAAAGATATCACTTAAGTCTGTGTTAATTTGAATTTGATCAAAAAAAGGTGGAGGCTGTTTTTCACACTCTACTGATCTCATTGTAAAGAGACGCTTTGCTCTTAAGATCTCTCTAACAATTGAATCGACATTGCACTGTTTTTTAATCGGAGAAATAGTATACTTTCATACATTGATTCAAAACGTGTATTGAATTCTTAAAGTCAAATCTAAGGTTCGGCTGTCACTTCATCACAATTAGAAGAAAAGGTCAAAGAATAATATCTGTTTTTATTTCCCCAAATCCTATGTCTGCAGTTATTTTTGGTTTTTTCCACATTCATTTATACTCTGGTTATATACTTGTTGATTTGCTTTTTTAATTCGTGTCTCTTATAAAGATTAAAATAAGTCAGTGTCTCTTGAAATTCTTAATCAATTGCGGGTTAGAAGCACTTTATAATAATATTAACTTTCGCGTGGTACCATTAATGTAGCATGGATTGGTCCGGCTATTGACAAATTGAAGCTATGGTTTAGTGAGAGCTGAGCCTATCAGGTACAGCTTTACGGAGGCAACGGGGATTGAACTCTGTCAACTACTATAAAATCGTATATAAGATCAAAAGTTTTTATTCCTTTTCCAGGCCTCTATTACACTATCTATATCGTGAACTATTTTCTCACCAGTCGTCTTTTAAAAGTCCAAGTATTGACGACTAAAATTATGAAAATTTATTTACAATTACAAATTTATACCATTATGAAAATTTATTAGAATTATCGACTATCAGTTTATCAGTAAAACAACACTTGAAATACTTCAACCGACATCTTGACAGTCCAATTTTGACAGTACTCAACAACTACTTGCTACTATGGTGTTACAAGACTAAAGTTTGAACCAAAATTCTTATTCAATATATCATTAGAGCAACAAAAAAACATTAACCAGTTCAAAAGACCGGTTACAACAGAACAAGTAAATTGTAACCTTAATTTGCAAAACTTTTTCAAAAGTTATATTGTAAACATTATTTTCCCCTTGTTAACTTGAACCAGCTGTGATAATTATTACCACAGTGTTGTTACCAGAAAGTGATAGTTTTTCACACGTTCAACAAAACAAGGAACAGAAAGCATTTGATCGCTCAAAATAAACAAACAAAGATGTTTGCTAATCGAAAACAACAACAACTACCCCCTGCGACTGACCATCTTTTAGAGGGCGGAGAATTCGCCTCATCTTACCAAAAAGCCTTCGAAAGTCTTGATTACGTCAGCCACGCCAAAGAGCTCCTTATTTTCAGCCAATTACAAAACAGCAACCACCCTAACCACGTTTGTTCTCACTCAAATGGAGGAGGAGGGGGTAATGGGGGGCTGTTCAGGAACAAAACAACATTAGGGTTTAGTCGTACCAAAACAAACAACAAATCGCCCTCCAGATCCGTCGAGTTACCAGGTTTGTGATTTTAGACCCTACTAATTTTTTTTTACTTTTTACTGTTTTTATTACTGGAATATCTGTTCATTGGCAACGACTTTTTGGATCATGCGGTCCATATTTCTCACCCCTGGCAGGACCAGAAATAGTCAATATAGATGAAGTTGTCGCCATCCACGTAATTTTTCAAGAATTAGTTTTTGGTCAATTTTGAGAGTCGTAAACTTTTCTGATGGCAACTTTTCGTCTATTAGGAACACAAGAAAATTGTTTAATTTTGAAGCGTAAAATGTAATTTTGAATTATTATTTTAATGGGAAAAATCTTAATTTGAACGAAAATTCATAAAAACGAACAAAATCATGCCCAATATCCCGTGTTCACACAAAATTTTAAATCCTGATAACTCTCCAAAAAAAAAGCGAAATACAAAATATCTTTTTTTTATTTCTACGCTGGACGGGCTTTTTTATGATGCCCACTCACATTTCTCTACGATGAGTAAATCGATCGGCTGAAATTGACTGAACGAAAAAAAGCATTCAAGTTCTTTTTTCTCTTTGAATAATATATAAGTAGTTTTGCACTTCATCAATAAAAAACGAAACTGCCGAGCTAAACGTTAATATAATTTTTTGTTTGCTCACTCAGTTTTTGTAAAATGTGTGAAGTCGACCATCCACTTTTTCCACATTCTCATTCCATTTGTCGAAAACTGTAATAATTAACAATTATATATGTACATAACAGTACCATTTTACAGTTTATCTATATGACGGCTTCATGATTTGGGACCACCCACAATTAGAACAATTAGACAGAGGGAACAAAAAAACAGCAAAGTTGAAAAAAATGGGCTTAAATTTCTAAACAAAAAACAATTAATTCCAAACAATGAAAACCATTAGACAGTAATTGAAAACAAACAACATGTTTAAGATCACATCCGATTATGTCTTACGTCTACAACAAGAACGCCAAATATACAGATATAGAAAAATATCAAAAACTAGTTTAAATTTTTTTGCGAGATTCCATGTCGAAGCAGGTGAATTCATTACAATTTTTTTACGTTTTTTACATTTGCAGTTTTCCTCGACATCAATAAAGTCATATCTGACCTGTAATTAACGAGACTAATGAAAAAAAGAGGAAAAAAAAACAAAAACGCGAAGTTACGTGTTTTTTTACTTCGGATGTTTTCAAAGTCATTAATCCAGCAGCTATCTACTTAAATCAGAATACAGGCTTATTTCTTCCTGCAAAGCACCAATGAGATCTGTCCCTATCCAGGAAAATTCAAACGACTAAAAAGACAGAGTAAAAACGACAGATAAATACAAATGTAAAAAAGTCAATCACATTCTTCGAGAAAGAGATGCTGAAGCCGCTAAAACCATTATTTATGCCTTCAAAAAATTCTATTTGTTCAATTGTTCCTTATTTTGAACGCCAATGAAGTAATACGTGAACTTTCATTAATGCTATAATGTGGCAAAACGAGAAAAAACGTTACAAATGGGCTAACGCCTAAAAAGCAAAAAAAATTGTAAAATCTAGTAGTATCGAAGCCAAAAACCATAACTTAATGAGTAGAACCGTCGGTAGAAAGACAAAAGAAGAAGAAATTTTCTTCCTTTGTTGAAACTAAGCTACAAATTAGGAGAAAAATAGTAGCAAATTTCAATCAGCTATTGTTTATTTAAAAATCAAACATTTTTACAATTCGAAACGACCATAAATGCTCGAGTAAACGAAGTGAATACATTAAATAGGAACTGCTTAGGAAGCCAATTCGACCTATCAACACTCAGATTTTACATTAATTATTCTGTTTTTTTAACATAAAAGAGATCAATTTTGTATCCATTCTGTTTCGGCCGGCCAGTGTTTTTTATGACCCCCCAGTTACAAATTATATGTTGTTATATAGCACGTTACTTTGTAAGGAAATTTTTTATGACCCCAAAGCACGTGCGCTTGGGGGTCATAAAAAATTATGCAGGCTAAGCTGGGGGGGGGGGGGGGCGAAACAGAACAGATCCTCAGGTTTCTTGAAAAATAACAACTGTTTAATATCCGATTAATTTTTCGATTGTAACAGTCCAAGATTGGACCAAAATCAGCCTTGCTATTGCTGTTAGTCGATAAGGAAAACCCAATTATTTTGAATGTTATAGATGTAGATAACTTGTTAGTTAAAGCAGTAAAAAATGCTGCGTTTTTGATTATCATAGAGTGAAGTGAGCAAGAAACGGCAAAACTTTAAATCCAGACTACTCTCATTGGAAGTGGAGGTAAGATAAGCTCCTTTTTTTGTCAACAAAGATTGTGCAAGTTGTTTTGGGGTGTGTATTTCCAGCTAATTCAATCAAAGTGGACTAAAGAAGCTTATATCGGTCAAATATTGACGAAATAGGCTGCATTTTGAATTATTTTGACAAAATTTAAGCCAAAAAATTAATTCAAAATAACCAAATATACTTTATTTGTCCGTTGCAATGTAATCAGCAGTACTATTATTAACAATTTTCATAGATTTTAGCAAAACTGACGAAATTTTAGGCTAAAATTTTGGAAAAATGTAATAAAAACAACGCAAATCGGTCTAATATTCACAAAATTTTTAAACACGGTAACTCGCTCTAGAAAAGGAAATTGAAAGAAAAATCTTTTTAATCCCATATTTTACGCTGGAGGGGCTTTTTAATAATACCACTCACATCTCTCTACGATGTTTATATCGATCTGTCAAAATTGTCTGAATAAAAAACCCATTTGTGTATATAGTTCCTCCCTCCCCCACAAGTGGGGTCGAATATCTTACTTCAGTTCATTTCGAAGAAATCAAGTTGAGTTCAATTAGATTATTCTCAGTGGTCTTTTTAGAGTATTCCGGCTAGTTATAGGCAGCAAAGCAAAAGGGATACAATTTCAATTTGCAATCTTTGGTTTTTTAGAAATGTTTCTTGGTCCAGACAACTGGAAACCAACATCAGCGTCCTCTCCATCACACAAACATCATCAAAACAACAAAAACAACAACAACAAGCCTCGCAGTTTCTCCGCTCTTCAGAGAATAACTCAAAACAAAAACAACAACCAAAACAACTCAACATTTAAATCACATCTCGCCTATCAACAGCAGAAATTGACTCAATTGCTACCTGAAGATTTTAGCAGACCTGGTACTTCTCTGATCCAGTTCCGGGAGAGAACTATGACCAGGTTATATGGAAAATTTCTGGCCACTCTGATTGTTAGGTTTTATTATTGTTTTTTTTCATGGGAAGGACTAACACATCCGAGGAGAACATGGTTGAAATTTTGTCTTAGAAAAACATCAGATTTGATCTATGAGTTTTTAATAATCTTTATTTTAACGGAAACAAACAATTACATCATTTGGTCTTTTGCAAAGAATAATTTTTGGCCACTAGAACTGATTTTGATCGTTTTTAAACACAAAAAATTACGATATGAGCGTTTCGCATACCTAATATATCAGCTGATTTATGTAGTGTAAGTCTTATAAGACAATGCTTTTTTTCTAAAGCCCGGGTCGAGGTTTTGTGGTGATTTTTCGTAAGGAATGCGGTGAAACGCGGTGAAAAAAATTTCAGCGCATATTTTTTAAATCTTTTTGCGGTGAATGAGGTGAATCGCGGTGAAATATTTATTTTAACCGCATTCATCGCATTCACCTCATTTCTTACATTAATTTGCCACAAACGCCAATGCGGTGAAGTTTTATATGAAATGCGGTGAAATTTCCGGTGGATTTTTACAAGAAATGCGGTGAATTTCCCGGTGAGTTTTCGTAAGAAACGCGGTGAAATGCGGTGAAATATTTTTTTTGGCTTGCAAAAATACCAGATCTTGCAGAACAAAAAATCCAGTAAAACTAGGGTTAAGTTTAATTTGACAGTTTCTCTTAGAAAGCCCTGGAGTGCCTCAGAGGACAAAGGGGGTGTGCACTGTGTGAACAAAGTGGAGACAGGAGACAAAGAGGTGCTGACGTCAGAGCTCCATCTACACGGGAGGTCACTAGAGGGCAACTCAAACATGCCTCAAGAAGAATTCGTTCAAGGTCAATTGGTCAATAATGTGCTAGATCAGTGTCATGGTAGAGGTCAAAACGAACATCACCGATGCATTTCCTGCCAAAACGGTATAACTTTTTCAATTGCCGTTTTGAAACGAATTTATAATTGAGTATGATGGGGTGGGGGGGGGGGGGGGGGGGGGGGGGTGTCTGGGGGGAGTATTTTGCAGTTTGGATCAGTAGCAGAAGTCTGATCATTTCATATTTCTTTCATCAACGTAAAATTTTTAAAGGTCTCAAAAGGAAGGTTGACAGAAAAAGTATGATTCCAAGTTAAAAACAGAGAATTAAATTAAATTGTTGATGCACGGGTGCTCCGCCTTCAGTTAGTTTTGAATATGTGTGATGGTGGTGGTGCAACCGGACGCCAGAGATCGACAAAATTCTTACCCCTCATAACTAAGTCAGATGCAGTTTGTTGATAGAATGGGTCACTTGTGTGCCGTAAAAAGGTTTCTCCTGCAAAATAATGATAAAGAAAGACGAAAATTTTTTGTTAAAGATGAGTTAAAGAAGAGAAACAGAGAAGTTTCAGGCAAAAAATGCTAACGCATTAGCAATTTGTTGTTTTTTATTGATGATAAATTGATACAGTGATATATTGCTTTGCACAATGAAAAATCAGTTGAAACAATACATCTTGCTAAAAGTTTAAAACAATTGTCAAGCAAGTTTTGATGTTAATGGCAGTTAAGAGCCAGGTAAAGTCGACTAATAATTTCTCAAGTTCTTCCGCGACTTGTTTATATTTGGCCGAGTCAACAGACGTATCAACACAAATTGTGCTTCCATTGCAAGTGCGTCCAAATAAAAAAATCAGAAAAAAAACAAAAAAAAGCAGAAAAAAATTTTTTCCTCACAACCTTTAATGGAAAAAAGACAATTGCAACTATCTGGCCTATATAATATCATGTGTAAACAAATTGCTTTGAACTTTTTGAAATACTCAAAAACAGTCTAAACTGGCAAAAATTAGCCAAAATCAGAGCAAAGCTTTTCAAAACCCTTGAAATTCAAAAAGCGTTTAGGAAATGGACATTCCAAAAATCTATTATAATACATAACGCTCGTCATTCTTTCCAATGATTGGAGAGATACTCCTACTCTACGGGAAACATAGCGATCTGCACAAAAGTCTAATCGGAAATAAAGAGTTTTGGTAATGTGCGTTTTCAAATAATATTCGATCCCACTCATCTACGTTATGAATTTAAATGTCTTCCGATTTTCACAAACTTTCAAAAATTTCCGTTTATCTCAAAGTAATTGGTGTATGTATAAAAAATTGCTTCAAACTAACACCATTAAACCAATTAGATAAGGCTGTTTCAGAGGAGCGATGAGATTTGGACAAAAAAACCCAATTATGGACAAAAACCCTATATCACAAAAATCCTAAACGGCAGGCTATCTTAAAAAAATAGACTATAGATTATAATTAGACTATAAATTGATTCCTCATCAACTTTTTTTCTTGCTAAGTCTTGCTAGATCTTAAGATCCTCTGAGTTCTAAGTTAGTTGAATTTTCTGGACCAAAAAGCAGCAACAATACTAGCAATTGGCTGACCCTTTACAAATTTCAGCACAAGAATAAACATAGTTTGTTACTAATGATAGTCTTAATTTCAATCAAAATTAACGTTACAGCCCTCTAAGTTAACCGAGCGAATAATTACTCGATGGGATTGTTTGCCAATTGAGACTGAGTGAAGAACAAGACGGGCGTAAATCTCGAACAACAGGCCGTGAAGACTGAGTTCCACTGAGATTCTTAAGCAGTCGCAACAATTGGTCCACAGACTTGGATAACACCAGCAGTAAACGGGCAACAACAACGATACGATAGATATTAACGAACCTTTGATTCGAATTGGTTGATCAACCCGGAAAACAAGACCTGGGCGACAACAAAACGAGCGCTGATTTGGACAATCTAGACCAGACTCAAAGCAGTGAGCTCAAGCAGTGAGCTAACGAAATAGTGTGGATAAGACATGAGCGTTCAAGCACCTGCATTGTCACACATGGGTGACCACAACGCAAAAAAAATTGATGACTGTTAATAACATGATGTTACAGCTAGTAACTGAACGATTTCGTCAGGAATTGGAATTGGCAACAGTCAGCCAGAAACAAGTTGATTTACGTGAACATCAATGGAAGCAGGAGGAATACTACATTACAGCAATTTCTACTGACAATTTAGAATCGAAAACGACAACATTGAGAGAAACAATGAAAAATACAATTCAATCAGATCGGCATTAGAGAAACTGTCAAATGGCTCACTTGTCTGCATAAATAGAGGGAAAAACATCCACTGTTCAAATTTAACTCGGTAGTGTGAATGAAAAAAGAGAATAATGTTTCAATTATGAAGGAAAACACAGAAAAGCTCACAAAAAGCCAAATTTTAAAGTTTGTCGAAAAATTGACAGAATGTTTGCATCAATTCAAAAATCAGAGAAAGAAATTGTAAAGCTTCAGAAAATCATTGATCAAAAAGTGAAGGAGTATGAGTTAATGAACTTTCCAATGTCAACCACTGGGTAGAAAATATGACGAAGGAACCCCTTAAAAGATGCGACAGCGTACAAGTGCAGCAAGAGAAATGACGAACTCCAGTAGTTCCAATTTTCAGCCGTGATGTGGTCCAAGCTAACCCCAGATCATAATCAGAGGCAACTTCAGGAGAATTCAAAAGACTTGGAAATTGAGGATGCTTTTCACATTCAAAAATAAGACACGAAAATACAGCTAGAACAAACTGTGTTTACCAAACAAGGCAGAAAAACTATCAAGAAGGCACAAGAAACTTCTAGAAACTCTCAGTGAAGCAAATAAGGAACTTGACAAGCCTTGAATTCCACTGAAGAACGCATTGGTTCGACGCAGAAAAAGGCTCAGCTAGAAGGGAATCAAAATTCGGTAATCGATAAGCAGATGTTCTACTCACTCATCTCCGGAACTGTCACATCACCCGTTCTGATGAATGAGACTCTTTGGGTTGAAGAACCACGTCAACTGCGCCATGATCAGAAATTGAACAGACTGTCAAAAACGAAGCGGTAAGAATTATATTTGTGCCTTAAAAAACAATTTAGAAACAATACGGAGGAAACTGAAACATATTGTTTAGGCACACCTCACACAAGAGTCCCATAATAGCAGATGAGGTCTCCTGAGAAACAACAAAGGCTCAACTTTATATTCATTGCCAGCCCAACATCTTCGAAAGAGATTCTTTCATTCAAAAGCAGATCTTGCACTCAGAGGAGTAAATGTTTACAGAAATCGACAGAAATCGTATCCCAGCATTTTGCAATACTGACGATGCCGTGATAAATTGTGTTCATTATCACTACAAGAGGAGGGTTCATCGAACATCGATGGACTCAAGGTAATCGTGTGATTAAACGGGCCGGCATGGCTCCAGAAGGATGAAGAAAAATGGCCAAAATCGTGGTGCCAAGTGAACAAAATTGAAGCTAAGCAAACTATCAATGCTGTAGCGACAGAAACAAAAGCTGAGCAACCATTTGACAACATCCACCAAAACAAGTTCAATAGATTCAAAAACTTTATCGCCCACTGCATGAGGTTTAAGAGGCAGGAGAAGGGACGTCCAAAACATATGAGAACCACCAAGCAGAGCTATTGTTTCAATTTGTTCAAACCAAATCTTCCCGAGTGTTTCAAAGTCGATAGCAAGTATCACAAAAAGACTCAACGTTTTTGAAAATTGCTAAATTGTCGCAATTAATAGAAGAGGATAGATCAATTCGAGTGAAAGTTTGACTGATTACACCGCCAAGTAGCCAATACTATTGACATAAAAACATCCAGTCATAAAAATTCTGTTAAAAAGAGCGCACTGCAATACTCTAAACGAAGGGACAGTGTGTGTGGAAGGTTCTTCAACAAGATTTTTGAATTATTTGATTGCGAATTGCATTACGAAAGTTAAATTCGAGAGGTATCAAATGGAGACACAGGAACTCCAACCCAATTCATCCGCCGATGGCAGACTTACCGCGAAAGCAACTTGATGAGCATGTGTTCCCACTCAAACATAGTAGTGTCGACTACTTTGAACCCATCAGAATGAAATTCTTCCGACGTACCACAAAAAAACGACGCTGCCTTTTCACTTGTTCAACAACAAGAGCAATACACCTCAAAATTTAACAGTTATTGGACACCGAGTCATGTCTAGCTGCTGTGACAAGATTCATTGCAAAAAGTGGCTACTTAAGTACAATCATCAGCAACAACGGCAGAGATTTCATTGGAGCAGCAAAGAATCGAAGACACTCATGGACGAATGGGAGAAAGTGACTTTGAAATTGACTTAGCTAAGTAGCTGAGAAAAAGATTGTTTGGAAGTTCAACCCTCCTGGAGCGCCACACTTTGATGGAATATGGGAATGACTGGTTCCAATTTGTAATAAAGTAATGATCGCAATCTACAACCACTGAAGCCTCACCGACGGTTTGCTCAGTACAACAATGTGTTTTGCAGCGCAAGCTCTCAACGCAAGACCCCTGAGAGCAGCAACTGACGACCCAAAATTTTGACAATCTTAACACCTAATCATTTCCTGTTGAAATGAGATAGCATGATCTGAGACAAGCCTTCAAAACGGCTCCAACATATGCCGACAGGATCTGCAAAAAGAGAACTGTGAATATATTTCACAATGGAACCAGAGGTCGAAGTGGTCAAAAGAGGGTTTGGGAAACCTGAAAGAAGAAGAACTTGTTTAGATGGTAGATCATTACGTGAAGCGATGTGAGTAGAAAATGGGACGAGTCCAGCAAGTCTATTGAGGCAAACATGGCGTCATACAATCAGCGAAATTCAAAATGGCCGATGGCGAATTCAGCAGGCCACTCATAAAATTAGTGCCATTATTCTTTGTTGGTGTTTCGGAAATCGAAAACAGTGCCGGAAATGTTGGCGCCACAATTGAATAGACGCATGAATCTTTAGACCGAAAATGAAAATACATCTCTAAAACTTGGAATTTTGCCGAAACTCAAAAATGGTCAAATCAGAATAATTTACAAGCTGGGACCGAAAATGTTCCTACCCACTACCCCGTCCGAGTTTGGGAAGGAAAATCATGAGCAACCTGAGATTATAGCAAATTGTTCGGTTAAAATCTAAGCTATTCAAGCAACCCTCAATCGCTATGGCATCAAACCCTTTTGTTTGGCTATTAACTCTTATATAGTGCAAAACAGTGCATTTTCTTTTATTTTGTCATTCACTGTTAAGTTTCTTAAATTGTTAATTCTATGATTTTAGTTTATTTGTGGCTAAATGTCATACATTTGAAGCAGTTAGTGTTACATACGTATCAGCCTTGCTTATGTCAAGAAAAACAAATTTTTCAGTAATTGATTGAAATCATTGGTTCGATTAACAAATCAAAAACGAGTAGTAATAATGTTATATATGATAATTACGCCGGGAAACCATAAAATATGGAAGCCGAGGAAACCATAAACCAGCCGTGGAAACCATAAAATATTCACTAAAGTCCCTAGATTTGTTAATGTGAGCCTTTTTGTGATATTTTTTCGTCATTAATGTGAAAACGTAAGGAACGACAAAATCAAGTGAACATAAATGGAAAAAAAAGGAATGAAAAAACAAAAAAAACTCTCTTAGTCTCAAAAACAGAAATTTTTTCTGAAAAAATCAGTGATTACAAAAACTCTTTGTAAAACACTGCTTGTACTGAGCTGCAAGTTGTCAGAAATAAGGCAAAAAAATGGCACAAGCTCAAAACGTTCAAAATTTTTTGTTTTGAAACCCAATATTTTTGAAAATCAGAAAAATAGTAGGCGTTAACATAGGAAAACCAGATAGGTTTACCTTTAGCTCTATAAAACGCCAATGGGGCATGTCATTAGCGAGACTACCAAATAGCAAAAATAAAAAAGCAAAATTAAAAACAACAGTTTCAGGCAAAAAAGTGTTGAATACATAAAAATTTGAAACCTTAAATTTTAAGACTTTTAGTAAATGTTCATTCCAAAAATCTATTATAATACTTAAACCTGGACATTTGTTTGCAATGACGGACGAAACACTCTTACTCTACGGTAAACACATCGTCCTGCATATGAATGATCGAAAACAAGGAGGCTCGATAATGTGCGTTTGCGAATATTATTCCGACCCCGGTCATTCACTTTTTGGATTTAATTGTCTTCCGAAAGGGTAAGATATTGACAAGTCCACAAATTAAACAAGCTCATTGAAACTTTTAGCTATGAACATAAAAACTTAAATAGTTTTATTTCTACCTATATTGGAAGCCAGAGACCTGCGATCATTCGGACTATGTCAAACGACCCAAAAAAAAAATGGGAAATGAATGCAAAAGAATGGGAAATAAATGCAAAACCATAATTTGTTTACTGAAAGCCCTAAATTCTGTAATTTGCGCCTTCTTTCAATGCCATTTTTGTGAAATTTCTTTAGTCATTAATGTGAAAATGTAACAAACGACAAAGACAATTGAAGAAAAATAAATAAAAGTAAATGTGCGAAAGTACAAAAAATATTAGTCTCAAAAAAAGAAATTTTTTCTGAATAAATTAAAAGCAGTGAACAAAAAACTTTAACTCACCAGACAAATGATGCAAACGTTCTGCTGGTACTGAGCTACAAGTTGACATTAATATGATAAAAAAATATTGCAAATGCTCAAAAACTTCAAATCTTTTTGAAAATAAAAAACAGTAAGCTTGTACATAGGGAAACCAAAAAGGTTTTTTTTATCTCTATAGATTGCCAGTTTAGCATGTCATTAGCGAGACTATGTTTTGAGTCTACATATTAACAAAAATTAAAAAACGCAAATTGAGAAAAAAAACAATTTTAAGAAAAAACTTTGAGGTCATAATTTGAGTTTAAAAAAATATATATGTTCATTTGGCGTCATTTGCATGTAAAAAATTTGTCATTGAACAAAAATATGAAATCGTATTGGTGTAAGAGGCATTCCGATAATTGAATTTAGAAAACAAAAAAATCGAAGTTTTTTTTAAAAAAAAGGAATTTAAACAGCAACCTGCGGAAATTAATACTGTTATCGAATGAAAAATATACTTGATACTTCTGTCGTCCTCATGAAACAGGTAATTGCTTCAATTACTATTGAGATACATTTTTAAACGGAAAACAACAATATGTCAAAAATAATTGACGAGCTTTTGATAATTTTTGCGTTAAATTGGCATAAAATCGGAAAATTTTAATTTCAGAACAGTCCCATTGCAAGCAAAAGTAAAATTAGCCATTTTATGAGTTTGAGAAGACCGTGTCAGCAGTTTTTAGGTGTGTACTTATGGCTAATTTTAAAAAATACTTAGCCAAAATGTTGTGAAAAATTTTGTGCAAAATTGTTCAACAACTTTGCTGTCTTTAAAATTAAAACGATTAACACTTTTGTAAACAATTTTTGATGTTTTTTAAGAAAAATTGTCAAAAAATAGAGCAGAAATGCGGAAAATGTGAACAGAAATTGAAACTTCAATAACTCCATGCACAAATCGAAATTCAAAAAATTTGTTTTTGATTCCACATTTACGCTGGACGGGCTTTCTACTGATACTACTCACAACCCTCTCCGATGAATATATCGATCGACGAAATTTGACTGAATAAAAAAACCCATTTGAGTATATAGTTCCTCCCCCATCAAGATGGATGGGAACAAAAACTACTTGATTGTAAAATTCCTTCCCTTATGTAGTTTTCAACAATGATAATTGGTTTTCGGAGAAATTCAATTTTCAACGTATATGAAAAAGAAATTTTAAAAAAATAACATAGGAAAGTCCCTAGTTTAGCACTACATCAAACCAACCATTTGTGAAATGGATTAAAAATACATCGAAAAAACTCGCCAGACGATTTGGTAAAAATATCAAAGCCAGTTTTTGGTCTTTGCTTTTTGCTTTTTGCGGCTAGAATAGCATGAAATTGTCGTTATATGCTCATCCTCAGGTTTGGTTATAAGAAAAATGTCTCTCAGCATTAAATTGCAGAAAAGTGGTTTGACATCTTAATTGACCATAAAGAAAAAGAAAAAACCATAAACATATCACGAGAAACAAATAAATCATAGACAACTGGTAAACTGCCTCCAGTTTTTCTGGATTGCATTTATTACCAAGCGTGAATTACGTAATCAAGTTACAAGCAGAGATAAAACAGAAACACATTTAACCCTAAATACAATATTGTTACCTGTGAGCATTTCACATTGTTAATAATTGATGTCACATCTATTTGTATTACCATCGATTAAACATTGCCTGTTTCTATTTTCCATTCACAAATTTACTAAAAAATTATTGAGTTTTCAAATTTCAAAGAAATTTTTTTGTTAGTAGGTTTCATTTTCATAAAGTGAAAATTGAAAACTTTTGAACAATGTTTTTTTTTTGCTTTGAGATCTCCGTTTCAACTGCATAAAGTTACAAACAACCATGAGAGCTCATATACATAACTGAAAGTCATAATGCAATAGTTTTTTTTGAATTCTGAGACAACTGAACCTATAATCTTGGCAAGATTCTTGAAAGTTCGTTTCGGTCGAGCTATACCAGAAAGTTCGTTGTTATAATCGAATTATCTTTCAATTTGCGCAGAAATTTCCCGAGCCATAGCTGCGTGTGTTTTAACATATAAATAATATTTAAAAAAATATTAGACACCCTTATTTTCATAAAGTTGGATGTTTTATTTTTTACATTAAAAGACGTTTTGGTGAAAACTTATCTCCCAATCTTAAAACATGTATTCAGTTCCCACCCCAAGATGCGAGGCTACCTTTTGCACCCTCCGTGAACAAACAAACATCACTGCGCAACAACAAGCAATGGGGTGCTGCAGTGGGGGAGGGGGGAGGAAGTTCAGTGGAGGGGGGTCCCGACTGTGGAGGAAGCCTTACGGGGGAGGGATTTTGATCACGGGGTCCAACAACCTCTCAAAAGGGGAGGACTACATCTTGAAACAAGCCATCAACAGGTATTGAGAAAAAACGCTTAATAGCGAGTTTTTTTTACATAGCAGTTAACCTCATTAGTAGTGTCTACTGGTACCAAATTTTGCTAGTAAATTTACTCACTTTTGTAGACACATTTGACTTTCCATATCTTAATACATTGTACGCGTGAAACGTACTAACAGTGCCTAAATGGAATTTTCTTAGACTAGATCTTTTCCGTTTGTGCCCCCCCCCCAAAGCTTAGTGGCTGCATATTATTCGCATTAACCGGACACCCGTGCTATATTTATCACACAAGAATTTATTATTTAATAGCACCTGCTCCCTATCTGGGGGCGGGGGAGGGGGGCGGGGGAGGGGGACGGGGTGCAGGGGTGCATAACGTAAGGGGGGGGGGGCACGAACGGAAAAGAAAATCCCTATTACTTTAGGTTTTCTTATGCGTGATCTGATTGTAAGTTTGTATGTTTGTGACTGTTTGCATTATAAGGATAAAATAGTATAGAGATCTCAGATCTAAGGGTTTTCCTTTCTTTATTTGATTGTATGTTTGCAGTGCCCTTCAGAACAGTGGGCAGATATTCGAACATTGGTATATGATGCCATCCAATCTAAGAGAACACCTGCATCACATCACAGCTGCACAGGTGAACAAAAGACAACAACAAGAAAACAACAGCAACAGTAGTAGACACAACAGAGCCACACACAGACACAACCAGAGGTCAAAGAGTCACGCAGGGGAGTACAGAGGTCGAAAGGACGAATCGGGCATGAAAGTCTCATCTGCTCAGGTAACAGTAGCAACAACGAAAGAAAAAGACATGCATTACAAGGTCAATCCCGGGTCGAGAAAAAATCGGAAAAATATGTAAGATAAGCGGTGAAAAGTTAGTTTTTTCACCGCAAATTTCGTACGTAATTTTGCGGTGAAATTCGGTGAATGCGGTGAAATTAGAGTAAACTAGATTAAGCGGTGATCTTACAAAGATTCACCACAATTTACCGCTAAAATATGTATTTTCACCACTAAATATAGTACACTTAGTCATTAGTATTCATGGATGAATGTAACCCATTTCCACTATTTTGAGCTTGTAACTAGCCTGAAACTTTATTGCCCGAGTATTATTTTAAATTACTTAAGACCAAATTAAAAAAATTGATTGCCCTGGTTAACAGTGATATTGGTGATGGCAAAACTGCTAACTGTCTTCTTAACCCACAATTAGTATCGGGAGGGACATTTGAGATTGAATCCCAATTAGCATTTTAATCGAATTCACACTATCTTAGTATTGTGGAAATGGGACATTTATATCATAGAAAAGAGTTACAACATCGAGTAAAATTATTCGAGAAATCCTTCATTGGCCGCGTAATGTGCCGTTTTTTTAACAACAAAAACAATGGTGACCAGACATTACATCGAAAACCAAAAAGGAGACAGTGAATCGAAAGTTAATGTTTATTCTCATTGACTGAAATTAAACAGCGTTATTTGCAAGCTTACATGAAATAATCCGGCCATGCCTCGCGTAATGTAGGCATGCTTTAGCGGCCTGTAGTTTTTGATATGAAAATGTAAGAATCGAACAAATTGTCACTATCCAACATTTTGTAAGCTTCTTAACAAGTGAGTGCTTAAAAATTAACTGAGACGCTGAGATATCAGTTGGAGCTTTTTATTCGCGGCTTATGAGCCAAGGGAGCTGTCATTAATGGCACTAAACATTACCTTAACAAAAGGAAAGGAAACACGGGTAAAGCTCAAACAGCTGTAAGGCTCAAAGATAAAAATGAAAGATGATAGTTATAAAAAACATAAAAAAATCACCTGAAAATCTTATACGGTTCGGTTCAAAGTACTGCTTGACTAATGGTCAATGAGAGTTGCCCCTATTGAGATTATTTGTTACAACACAAACAGAACAATAAAAACGCGTAAAAATCCAAAAATCCTCAAGCTCAAAACTCAAAAAAGTCCTAATATTCCACAAAAATATCTAATGATAAACATCTAAAAATCAAATGCTGTCAACTAATAACAGTGAACAGGTTAAACAATGTCTCCTTGGCAAATAAATCAGACTTTTCATCTATTCAAGCCACTGTCATGCCTTAGTGACCCGTGGAACTTTATATGGAGCTATGAAAACCAAAGGAATTATCACGACCTGAACACGGTCTACGCTGTATTATAAGTAAGTGCAAAAACTGGGACGAAAGATCAAAAATGAAATTATTCAAATTGCGTAATTCCCAATCAGGTTTAAGCATGTTTAAATCTGATTGGGCAATAACCAATTTGAATAAATTTATTTTCATTCTACTATCACAATTTTTGCTTTGGATCTATTGTCCTAGCTCAAAAACTAACACAAAGATTTGTTCACAAATAATTGATGATTTTCACCGAGGATATATGGTTACTAATGTCACACTTATTGGCTGCCAAAATTTACGAAAAACGGATATTGAATATTCAGATAGTTTTAAATTAGCAGTTTATATTACAAACAAAATTTATGAGAATCAGTCTGTTTATTTCATTTCATGTTTGTGTTTGGGATTGTTCATAACAGGTTATTACAAGTGGTAACATTGATGTAAATAAAAAGAAATCGAAATTGCAGAAAATTACCTGAAAGTCTTTCGTAATACAATTTGCGGATTAGGAAAACAATTAGAAGACAAGTGGCCTACTTGTATCTTGACTTATAGGACGCTTTTATTTTTGAATTGTGGTTTAGTAAAAAACATTGACATCCGGAAAATCAATATTTATATGAAACCCGGGAAAGGTGGTGGAAAATTATCACTCGAAACATCAGGCACAATTTTGAAGAAAAATTGCTCAGAACATTAAATTTATCCTCAAGTTCCTAATGTTTATATCGGACTTTGATATTTGCGAGTAGTATTCAGTTGAAATAAGCGTCAGTTCAGTTTACCTGGTAATACAAGAAAAATAAAATCTACGTTTTGGCTTTATTGTCGTAACAAAGGAGATATCTTTTGAGTATAATGTTTGTTAGAGTACTGGGTCTTCCTCTCATCCTTTTTGTCCAAAGGAGAACATTGAATAATAAATAGAGCTTAATTGGTCGTACCACTTTTTTAAATACTTTAATAAAATCAAGCAGATGACAAAGATTAAAACTTTTGATGTTCTTTATTTTAAGCCTGAGGATGAAATTTTGTCTTGCTTTGCCTTCATGATTGGATCTAAAAGTAGAAACGAGCCACTTTGTTGGTCCGCATAATATGAAAACTTAGCAATGTCTTCATCATTGATTTTTGAATTATATCTATTGTCATTCTCTGCAGAAGATTGCAATCAGCAGAATTGACCTATTCACTATAGCACCAAAAAGCTACGTAAACCTGAAAGTATTACATCAATTAATACAATATTTTGAGTTTCAAATTTTTGACTAATAAAGCCTCATTACACCTTTAACTTTTTTTATCGTCTAGCAGAAGCTTTGTATAATTTTCATGTGGAGTCCCAAATTTTTGACATTTTTCAAACTTTCCCCAAAAAACTGTCTGTTTCGGTAATCGCTGCTACAAAATGGCCCATAATATTTCAATAGGATTCAGATTTGGAGTGTATGCCGGCCATTGCTGTACCTTCCACTCCCTAATAGAATTATATTGTTTTTGTGTAACTACAGCGGAGCAGCATTAGATTTTTAGTCTGTAGTGCATTAACAGTAGCCTGTTCTCAGCTGTCCTTTTCTATTTTTCAGCTTTTAACAAAAAAGGCAAGATTAGAATAAGGGTCCTAACGCCCAATAAATTCGGAGGTTTGATCAATAATAGTTTTGAACATGAATAATATACATGGCTGAGCTAAGAACTTCAGTCAGTTGTTGATGTATTGTTGGTGAAACTTTCACTTAAATTCCTGAAGCCAGCTCAGCGTACTAATAACTTAAGTTTTTGTCATGCGGTTGGCGCATGCTGTTTTTGAATTTGAACTTATAATTTGAATATTAACCAGATAATGAGATACCGTTTGAGTGTCACGCAGTTTCTTAGATGGCAAAATTCTGACGAAACCCCGTAACAAAGT
This sequence comes from Convolutriloba macropyga, assembly GCF_964194025.1. Lineage (NCBI taxonomy): Eukaryota > Metazoa > Xenacoelomorpha > Acoela > Convolutidae > Convolutriloba > Convolutriloba macropyga. Next base: position 3,012,543 of record NC_134481.1, read on the forward strand.
AGGCATCCACATGACGCTGTCTGGGAGAAGCCACAGGGTGTAAAAATAAGCGTATTAGCAATAGCATCCTTAGACGCTGAAATGAGAGAGAGTGCTGAATTTACTGCTAAGTAACAAAAAGAATATCAGCTCAATATTCCAAAATTATTGTTTGAAAATATATTGTACGATTGCACTGTCATCAATTATAAAGATTTGAAATTTTGACTTTGGTCATTATTAAACACACATTGTCAAATTGTTGTTGCAATTCGGTCTTGTTTATTAATTCAAAATATCTTTGATTGTTCGAATTGTCTGCAATTTTGCAGATCATCAAGTTGACTCAAGTTTGACATTTGTAAAATCAGAATTGGCCCAAGTCTCATAAGAAAAAAGTGATATCAATCAGTCTCTGAATCAGTACTGATATACACTTGAGTTGGGCACTGGTTAGGACTCCACGGACGTCAATGATACAAATTATCATCGATGTTTTGTTTATAATGCCTCTCGATAACTTTTGAGTTTTGACAAATTTTGCTGATCATATAAACTAAACAAATGTTTTTCAGGATTAGGTGTCAGATTGAATTAATTCTGATCAGACACTGCAGCGCATACCTGATTCTCTTTTTTGTGGATCATTAAATTGATAATTATTTAAAATAATTTTTAACTTTTTGATCAGTTCTACAATTTAATCGATTTTTTCGTTTGAACCATCATTTTACGCCAGCGCACTTCTCGTGAAAAGTATAAGTATATTTTTGTAAATATTTATAAATTTTGAATTACCTCGAAAAGATTTATAAACTACACATTGCAGAGAAAAATCAATATTTATAAATTTCACATTACGAGCTGACGGGTTCTTTTTAGTTTTCCCGTTTCTGATTTGACCTCATGACCTCTGTTTCAGTTCCAACTGTTGGACTTCTCTGAGAAGCACGACAAGGAGAGAGTAGAGGTCATGCAGGTCAAGCAAGGTCACGGGGCAAACGGGGGCAAGACAGAGCTGCGTGTTCAGAGGAAGAAAAACTGCCAAAAAGCCCTTCTGTCTGTTTATCTACCCAAAATCAAATCACAAACTAATGTCAACGCAGCTGGTTGAAAAAACTTGATTTTCTTTTCATGATTATGCAAATATGCTTTACAAAACAGACATAAATTTGAGACTCAAAGTGAATGTTTGGAAAAAAGTTGACAGAATTGACAGGTCGAAATAAAAATTCAACTGAAACGAATAACTAATTTGCCGTTGATTGGCCTTTGACTGTCAGGCCATTTTCAGCCACTGGCTTGACTTTCTACATTAATAAATAGATAATAAATATCACGGGATAGAAATTTGACAATTTAGATTTCAACTCTGGGAAAGAAAATGTTGCTTAGTGTCTTTTTTTTTCAATTTGGAACCTTTATAAGTGAGAACTGATTAATGAGAGTGAAATATTTGTTCGTTATCGCTTACTTTTAATATAGAAGAGTATACTTTTGAATCAGCTCTCGGTTACATTACAACAGGTGTATAAATTATAAATGATATAAAATGTTAGCGCTCCATGAAAACCAGGAACATCGGAAGTGCTCATGAATTGTGCCACTTTCTTCACCATTCGTTTCGTGCCACTGTTGATATATAAAAAGTGTCAGGAAAAAACTCTATTCAGTAACAAAACGCTTAAAGTTACGCTAATGTTGTAATTGCAACAAGAGTTGATTACAAACATTACACACTATATAAAGTTCAGGCAATTTTACCTTAAAAACATCCTAACTCACCTTAACTTACCTCAACTTACTTCAACTTAACTTAAGGTAGATTTGCCTTTCCTTAACTTATCTTAACTAACCCTAACTTCACCTGAACGTTACCTGAAAAGTTAAGGCCTCACTACATTAAATTTTATTTTAACTTGCCTTAAAATTACCTTAAATAATTACCTTAACATAACCTCAACGATTCCACAATTTTTACCTCAACTAAACCTGAAATTTACCTTAAAACTAGGGTAAGTTAGGGCAAACAATTAAGGTGAGTTAGGGTAAAGTTATGTTAAATTTAACTTACTTAACTTTATTTAGTTTGTATCACGCCGTTTCGCCTCCGAATTTTAAATCCTCTCATGGCAATAACAACCGTATGGTAATAGTAATGTGTACATGGGCTTACAGGCACGGGGGAGGGGGGGCATAATTGTAAAAATTTCTACCACAGGAAGAAATAGGTTA